>NC_041389.1:548325364-548412737 GCF_002162155.2 Triticum dicoccoides
GGCGGCGTGGGCGGCGGGGGCGCGTGGGCGGCGGACGGCAGGGGCTCGATCGTGTGGGGAAACCTGAGACTAAGGAAAAAAATAGTAACCCTGGTACTAATGGCGCACCGTATGCAAATGCGCCATTAGTGACCCTGGTTACTAATGGCGCACCTGCTTCTGGTGCACCATTAGAAGTTTTGCAAAAAAATAAAAAAAAGTTTATATTCTAATGGCGCACCGTGGCACAGTGCGCCATTACTAGTTTAGTTTTGCAAAAAAAAGAAAAATAAATAAACAACAGTAGTGGCGCACCATGTCCCTGGTGCGCCATTAGTGTCTTCCACACTAATGGCGCACGTGAACATGGTGCGCCATTAGTATATCCTAATGGCGCACCACATGGCAGGTGCGCCATTAGTGTCCATCCCATCTATAGTCCTTTTCCTAGTAGTGAGTTGTATTGGTTGTGTTTTTAGGGAAAGAACAGTCGACGAAGCTGAAATACTATTGAATAATATGTTGACTAATGAAAATAATTGGACTCTTCCTGAGCCAGTTCCTGAAGTAATTTCTGAACCAATTGAGCCAACTCCTGAGCCTATTCCTAAACCCACTCCGAAGAAGAGAGGTGTTTTATTTCTCAGTCCTGAAGATATGCAAGAGGCAAAGAAATCAATGAAATAAAAAGGTATTAAAGCTGAAGATGTTAAGAATTTACCTCCTATTGAAGAAATACATGGTCTTAATTTACCGCCTGAAGAACCACATTGTCTTGATAACCCGACACAGGTAGTAAAGGTAAATTCTCTCTATAGATATGATAAAGTTGAAGTACTCTCTACTAAATTTCATAGCCCATGCTTAGATGAATTTGATGACTTTATGGCTAGACAAGAAAGTTTTAATGCTTATGTTGGTAGAGAGTTAAAGAATAATGCTTTTGAGATAGGACGTGTAGGTGATAATCTGGCTAGAGTTAAAGATGAACTTCACCGCGTTAGCAAATATACTTCTATGGTTGCTACCCAAGCTGAGCAAGTACTTAAAGCTCAAAATGATTTGCATGATGAGTTAAATAATAAAAATGACTTTGCTGTTAGAGTGGCTACTAGAACTTGTAGAATGACTCAGGAACATTTGTATCCTGAAGGCCACCCTAAGAGAATCGAGCAAGATTCTCAGAGAAACAATTTAGAGGCACCTAGTTCTTCTAAAAAGAAGAAGAAGAAAAACGATAGAACTTTGCATGCTTCTAGTGAACCTACTGTAGACACACCTGAGAATCCCAATGATATTTCTATTTCTAATGCTGAAACACACTCAGGTGATGAACATGAACCTAGTGATAATGTTAATGGTAATGTTCATGTTGATGCTCAACTTAGCAAAGACAATGATGTTGAGATTGAACCTGCTGTTGATCTTCATAACCCACAATCAAAGAATCAACGTTATGATAAGAGAGATTTTGTTGCTAGGAAGCACGGTAAAGAAAGAGAACCATGGGTTCAGAAACCCATGCCCTTTCCTCCTAAACCATCCAAGTCAAAGGATGATGAGGATTTTGAGCGCTTTGCTGAAATGATTAGACCTATTTTCTTATGTATGCGCTTAACTGATATGCTCAAAGTAAATCCTTATGGTAAGTATATGAAGGATATCATTACAAATAAAAGAAAGATACCGGAAGCTGAAATTTCCACCATGCTTGCTAATTACACTTTTAAAGGTGGAATACCAAAGAAACTTGGAGATCCGGGTGTACCAACTATACCATGCTCCATTAAAATAAATTATGTTAGAACTGCTTTATGTGATCTTGGAGCCGGTGTTAGTGTTATGCCTATCTCTTTATATCATAGACTTGAATTGAATAAGTTGACACCTACTGAAATATCTTTGCAAATGGCTGATAAATGAACTGCCTATAATGCATGTAGTATGGAAGATACATCCATCTCATAGTTGTTGCGTTGACAACAAAAGTATGCCACTCAAAATGTTATTCAATCTCTATTTTAAAGTCGAGCTCTGGCACCTCTACAAATCCCTGCTTCCCTCTGCGAAGGGCCTATCTATTTACTTTTATGTTGAGTCATCATCCTTCTTATTAGAAGCACCCGCTGGAGAGCACACTGTCATTTGCATTCATTATTATTGGTTTATATTGGGTATGACTTGACTGGATCTCTTTTACCATGAATTACATTTAGTCAGTCCTTGATCTTTAAAGGTGCTCTGCATTTATATTTTGCGGTCTCAGAAAGGGCTAGTGAGATACCATTTTGTTATATCATGTTATGATTATTTTGAGAAAGTGTTGTCATCCGAGTTTTATTATTATGGCTCGCTAGCTGATTATGTTATTGATATGAGTAATTGTGAGACCTATGTGTTATTGTGAGTATGGTTAGTTCATAATATTTGCTGAAACTTGAATGCTGGCTTTTCATGTTTACAACAACAAGAGCAACAGAGTTTGTAAAAGTTTTTCTTTATCACTTTCAGTTTATCAACTGAATTGCTCGAGGACAAGCACAGGTTTAAGCTTGGGGGAGGTGATACGTCTCCAACGTACCTACTTTTCCAAACACTTTTGCCCTTGTTTTGGACTCTAACTTGCATGATTTGAATGAAACTAACCCGGAGTGATGCTGTTTTCAGCAGAACTGCCATGATGTTGTTTTATGTGTAGAAAAGAAAAGTTCTCGTAATGTCCTGGAAATCCACGGAGGCACTTTTCAGAATTAATAAGATTTTTTGGCGAAAGAATCAAGGCCAGGGGGCCCATGGGCTGTCCACGAGACAGGGGGCGCTCCCCCCTAGGGCGCGCCCTCCTATCTCGTGGGCCCCCTGGACCTCCTCCGACCTCAACTCCAACTCCATATATACCGTCTCGGGGAGAGAAAAAATCAAGGAGAAGGTTTCATCGTGTTTTACGACACGGAGCCGCCGCCAAGCCCTAATCTCTCTCGGGAGGGCTGATCTGGAGTCCGTTCGGGGCTCCAGAGAGGGGGATTCATCGATGTCGTCATCACCAACCATCCTCCATCACCAATTTCATGATGCTCACCGCGGTGCGTGAGTAATTCCATCGTAGGCTTGCTGGACGGTGATGGGTTGGATGAGATTTACCATGTAATCAAGTTAGTTTTGTTAGGGTTTGATCCCTAGTATCCACTATGTTCTGAGATTGATGTTGCTATGACTTTGCTATGCTTAATGCTTGTCACTAGGGCCCCAGTGCCATGATTTCAGATCTGAACCTATTATGTTTTCATGAATATATGTGTGTTCTTGATCCTATCTTGCAAGTCTATAGTCACCTATTATGTGTTATGATCCGACAACCCCAAAGTGACAATAATCGGGATACTTCTCGGTGATGACCGTAGTTTGAGGAGTTCATGTATTCACTATTTGCTAATGCTTTGTTCGGTTCTCTATTAAAAGGAGGCCTTAATATCCCTTAGTTTCCGTAAGGACCCCGCTGCAGCGGGAGGGTAGGACAAAAGATGTCATGCAAGTTCTTTTCCATAAGCACGTATGACTATTTACGGAATACATGCGTACATTACATTGATGAATTGGAGCTACTTCTATATCACCCTATGTTATAACTATTGCATGAGGAATCGCATCCGGCATAATTATCCATCACTGATCCATTGCCTACGAGCTTTTCACATATTGTTCTTCACTTATTTACTTTTTCGTTGCTACTGTGACAACTACTACAAAAACCCAAAAACATTTATCTTTACTTTTGCTACCGTTACCATTACTATCATACCACTTTTGCTACTAAACACTTTGTTGGAGATACTAAGTTATCCAGGTGTGGTTGAATTGACAACTCAACTGCTAATACTCAAGAATATTCTTTGGCTCCCCTTGTGTCGAATCAATAAATTTGGGTTGAATACTCTACCCTCGAAAGCTGTTGCGATCCCCTATACTTGTGGGTTATCACATCTACGCATAAAACCTGGCTCGGATGACACTGTTGGGGAACATAGTAATTTCAAAAAAATTCCTACGCACACGCAAGATCATGGTGATGCATAGCAACGAGGGGGGAGAGTGTGTCCACGTAACCTTGTAGACCAAAAGCGGAAGCGTTAGAACAACGCGGTTGATGTAGTCGTACGTCTTCACAGCTCGACCGATCAAGCACTGAAACTACGGCACCTCCGAGTTCTAGCACACGTTCAGTTCGATGACGTCCCTCGAACTCCGATCCAGCCGAGTGTCGAGGGAGAGTTCTGTCAGCACAACGACATGGTGACGATCTTGATGTTCTACCGTCGTAGGGCTTCGCCTAAGCACCGCTACAACATTATCGGGGAGGACTATGGTGGAGGGGGGCACCACACACGGGTAAGAGATCAAGAGATCAATTGTTGTGTCTCCAAGGGGTGCCCCCCTTCCCGTAAATAAAGGAGTGGAGGAGGGGGAGGGCCGACCCTCTCTCTATGGCACGCCCTAGGGGAGTCCTACTCCCACCGGGAGTAGGATTCCCCCTTTCCTAGTAGAACTAGGAGCCCTTCCAAGTAGAAGGAGTAGGAGAGAAGGAAAGAGAAGGGAGAAGGAGAAGGAAGGAAGGGGGCGCCCCCCTCCCTAGTCCAATTCGGACTAGTCCATGGGGAGGGGTGCGGCCACCCATTGGGGCCTTTCTCTCCTTTCCCGTATGGCCCATTAAGGCCCAATACGAATTCCCGTAACTCTCCGATACTCCGAAAAATACTCAAATCACTCGGAACCTTTCCGATGTCCGAATATAGTCGTCCCATATATAGATCTTTACGTCTCGACCATTTAGAGACTGCTCGTCATGTCCATGATCTCATCCGGGACTCCGAACTCCTTCGGTATATCAAAACTCATAAACTCATAATATAACTGTCATCGAAACCTTAAGCGTGCGGACCCTACGGGTTTGATAACTATGTAGACATGACCGAGACACATTTCCGGTCAATAACTAATAGCGGAACCTGGATGCTCATATCGGCTCCTACATATTCTATGAAGATCTTTATCGATCAAACGGCATAACAACATACGTTGTTCCTTTTGTCATTGGTATGTTACTTGTCCGAGATTCGATCGTCGGTATCTCAATACCTAGTTCAATCTCGTTACCGGCAAGTCTCTTTACTCGTTACTCAATGCATCATCCTGCAACTAACTCATTAATCACATTGCTTGCAAGGCTTATAGTGATGTGCATTACCGAGAGGGCCCAGAGATACCTCTCTGACAATCGGAGTGACAAATCCTAATCTCGAAATACGCCAACCCAACATGTACCTTCGGAGACACCTGTAGAGCTCCTTTATAATCACTAGTTACGTTGTGACGTTTGGTAGCACACAAAGTGTTCCTCCGGTAAACGGGAGTTGCATAATCTCATAGTTGTAGGAACATGTATAAGTCATGAAGAAAGCAATAGCAACATACTAAACGATCAAGTGCTAAGATAACAGAATGGGTCAAGTCAATCACATCATTCTCCTAATGATGTGATCCCGTTAATCAAATGACAACTCATGTCTATTGTTAGGAAACTTAACCATCTTTGATTAACGAGCTAGTCAAGTAGAGGCATACTAGTGACACTATGTTTGTCTATTTATATACACATGTATTATGTTTCCGGTTAATACAATTCTAGCATAAATAATAAACATTTAGGATGAAATAAGGAAATAAATAATAACTTTATTATTGCCTCTAGGGCATATTTACTTCAAGCTGTCCTCCCCCAACTCGTCAATCTCTTCCAGTAGTGCTAGTACTCCATGACGCGATCCATCGACAAGCAGGCGGAAAGTTATCGTATACTCGGTTTGCGGTGAGTGGCATGCCGAGCGACCGTGTGGGGTCGAGCCGTGGAGGAGGGTGAGACACGAACACGATAGACGTGATTTAAACGTTGGTTTTGCTCGATGGCGTGATCCAACGAAACGAAACGTTGGTTTCTCTCCGTTTCCATTTTTTCTCTGGAAAAACGGAAACTTTCCACTCCATTTTCATTCCTATTCCAAGGTTGCCCCGTTACAACATTTCATGAAATACTCCCTCCGTTTCTTTTTAGTCCGCATATAAGGTTTGGTCAAAGTCAAGCTTTGTAGAGTTTGACTAACTTTATATTAAAAACTATAAACATTCACAATATAAAATCAATATTATCAGATGCACCATGAAACATATTTTCATACTATGTAGTTTTAGTATTGTAGATGTTTATATTTTTTCATATAAATTTGGTGAAACTTTGTGTAGTTTGACTTTGACCAAATCTTATATGCGGAGAAAAAAGAAACGGAGCGAGTACAAAGGAAAACTAACACGCATGCTGATGCATCTCAATGATTCACAGATCATAGCCAATATTTACTTCACAACTAAAGGAAAAAGTTGTGAGAGCATGTACGAAAGAAAAACTACTGATGTGGTCACTACGACTTAAACCCTAAACCCTAAACATTATTTAATTTCCTGGCCAGGTAGAACCTGTCGAAGGAAAGACTGCTGGCACCCTCGGATCATACGATGCTTTTGTGCAGTTCCACTAAAATCGACCTGAGCATCCCTGATGGCAAAGATATTGGAGAAGTGTGATTAGAATAATAGTACTGGCACTAGTTCATGAGACATAAACTCATCACAAGTAGAAGCCGGTAGAAGTAGAGAAAGATCGACATGGAGATGGAGCTACGGCAGTGGAGCAAGCCGGCTCCAAAAGGAAGATGGACTACCTGGGACGCCGGGCTGTAGCTAGAAGGGTGGTTGGGACGCGGCATCGGCCCATACCGCGGTGACCCCCGATTGGGACGCACCGACTGTGGGTTTTCTCCCTCGCCGATGTCGACCGCGTCTACGCAGAACATTGTTCCCTTCCCCCAGCTGCGGGATCAGGCCCTCCGTTCTATGCTTGTGAAGAGAGCAACCTAAGCAAGCAAGCTTGTAGCATAGGCTCTTGCTAGTGTATATATAGTGGTTTTCTTTTTCTCTCCATATCAACCATTTTATATTACGTACGTGTCATTCAAGAGTGAAACGATGGTTGCTTCTTCCGACTAACTTACTGTGTGATTTGACTGCTCCTTAGTGGCCCCTACACGTACTCCCCCTACGTGTATGCAACAATCACACCTACACATGGACGCAAAAACGCGCGTGACGCCCTAATGCATGCATGTCCGAGCACATGACGGAACACACACGGTCACACTCAAGTGGTCAACCTACACGTGCATGCACACACATACTTAGTCAGGGTGAGCTAGTGACCGTATAAACACCGGAAAATATATATATTGAGCGCAATGAGCGTATTACGAAGTCCGCTGACCATATTTTTTACAAATATACAGTGACAGACAGTGTATTTATCTCGTTTGAAATTAAGCCATATTAACCGGAGAGGAGGCAGTATGGACTAGCATTACTTTGTTGTGTCCCGTCAACTTGCCGAACGAGGAGAAGGTTGCAGGACTAGAGAAGCTTGCACGCGGTGGCTCGCAGGACAAGGAGAAACTTTTGACTAATGCAAGCTCTCCCTCGCTCAGGCGGTGGACGTGCAACAGTTAATTTGGTGTTAGATTGCCAGAAGCATACACTATACTAATAGTGCTATTATTGTTTGACTTCCCGAATAGGCGAACAGCCAAGCACAAATTTTACTAGTACTAGTACTACTAATATAGTCTATGAAGGTACGTACTATACTAGTACTAGGAACCGGATGGAGGAGCGTCTGCACTCTTATTATAATTTTAAAATGTGATAAAGCAATCTTCAACACATTTGGTTCTCTTTGAGGGTTCTCGCATGTGATAATGGAAGTTGATTGCATGGAACACTCGCCACAATTTTCGCTTAATTCTGGCTCATAACCTGTTATAAATAGTAGCGCTCGGTAATATTTCCTCTTTTTTGTTATTGAGCATGTAAACAGGTCAGCAAACCTTGCAGCGCATCTTCGTGCGAACCATGCTTGCTGCACTTTGAATGTGGCCGAGAGCTGGCTTGATGAAACACCTCGCTTCCTACTTCTTTTTTTGCGGGGGTACCTCGCTGATACGTCTCCAACGTATCTATAATTTATGAAGCATTCATGCTATATTATTATGTGTTTTGAATGATTATGGGCTTTATTATACACTTTTATATTACTTTGGGGACTAACCTATTAACCGGAGGCCCAGCCCATATTGCTGTTTTATTGCCTGTTTCAGTATTTCGAAGAAAAGGAATATCAAACGGAGTCCAAACGGAATGTAACCTTCAGCAGCATTATTTTTGGGAAGAATATGATCCTGGAGACTTGGAGTTCACATCAGAACATCCCCGAGGACTCCGTGAGATAGGAGGGCGTGCCCCCCTACTGGGCGTGCCCCCTTGTCTCATGGGCCCCTCGAGCACCTCCCGACCGACTTCTTTCGTATATATAAGCCTACGTACCCTAAAACCATCGAATATGAAGATAGATCGGGAGTTCCACCGCCGCAAGCCTCGGTAGCCACCAAAAACCTCTCGGCAGTCCGTTCCGGCACCCTGCAAGAGGGGGAACCCATCACCGGTGGCCATCTTCATCATCACGGCACTCTTCATGACGAGGAGGGAGTAGTTCACCCTCAGGGCTGAGGGTATGTACCAGTAGCTATGTGTTTGATCTCTCTCTCTTGTGTTCTCTCTATGGCATGATCTTGATGTATCGCAGGCTTTGCTATTATAGTTGGATCTTATGGTGTTTCTCCCCCTCTACTCTCTTGTGATGAATTGAGTTTCCCCTTTGAAATTATCTTATCAGATTGAGTCTTTGATTTGAGAACTCTTGATGTATGTCTTGCCGTGTTTATCTGTGGTGACAATGGGATATCACATGCCACTTGATGTATGTTTTGGTGACCAACTTGCGGGTTCCGCCCATGAACCTATGTGTAGGTGTTGGCACACGTTTTCTTGACTCTCCGGTAGAAACTTTGGGGCACTCTTTGAAGTACTTTGTGTTGGTTGGATGAATCTGAGATTGTGTGATGCATATCATATAATCATGTCCACGTAAACTTGAGGTGACAATGGAGTATCTAGGTGACATTAGGGTTTTGGTTGATTTGTGTCTTAAGGTGTTATTCTAGTATGAACTCTTTAATAGATCGATCCGAAAGAATAACTTTGAGGTGGTTTCGTACCCTACCATAATCTCTATGTTTGTTCTCCGCTATTAGTGGCTTTGGAGTGACTCTTTGATGCATGTTGAGGGCTTGTTATATGATCTATCTATGTTATTATTGTTGAGAGAACTTGCACTAGTGAAAGTATGAACCCTAGGCCTTGTTTCCTATCATTGCAATACTGTTTATGCTCACTTTTATCATTAGTTACCTTGCTGTTTTTATTATTTCAGATTACAAAAACCTTTATCTACCATCCATATTGCACTTGTATCACCATCTCTTCGCTGAACTAGTGCACCTATACAATTTACCATTGTATTGGGTGTGTTGGGGACACAAGAGACTCTTTGTTATTTGGTTGCAGGGTTGTTTGAGAGAGACCATCTTCATCCTACGCCTCCCACGGATTGATAAAACCTTAGGTCATCCACTTGAGGGAAATTTGCTACTGTCCTACAAACCTCTACACTTGCAGGCCCAACAACGTCTACAAGAAGAAGGTTGTGTAGTAGACATCAAGCTCTTTTCTGGCGCCGTTGCCGGGGAGGTGACTTCTTGAAGCTATATCTTTAGATCTTGCAATCGAATCTTTTTGTTTCTTGTTTTATCACTAGTTTAGTTTATAAAAGAAAATTACAAAAAAATATTGGAGTTAAGTTTGTCTCATACGCTTCGTCTTTTTAATATCTTTCGTGAGAATGATGAAAAGGGAAATTGTGCTCAAGTGATAGAAGAAGAGTGCATTAAAATGCTTGATACTAAATATTTGAATGATGAGCATGATTGCAATGATGTTAGTATAAACCCTTGAATATCCATAGTATTAATGATGATTGCTCTAGTCATGATGAAAATATCTCTTATGAGCATGTCAACTTTTGTGGAGTGCATGTTTACATGAACACACCAAATAGAGAAGATATTTATTGCAAGAGGCATAAGCATTTAGAAACTAAATGGTTGCAAGAAAGGCTAGATGTGAGTGCTGAAAATTTAATATTCCTTTGCCATACTTGTGAACTTTGCAATGAACGTGGTCATTTACATCTCCAATGCAAATTGTTTCATGACTGAATCGTGTCCAAAAATTGTGATGATTTGATTTCCCTTGCACATTATAATGAACTTAGTTTGCTTTTGGGTTACGAAGAGTTGAAACGTTTAACTAAGCCTATTCCAGAATTTAATCTTGAGCATTTCCTTGATATTGATCTAGAAAAGATTTATATGTTTGGTGCGGAGAATTGCATTGAAAATCCTTATATTTCCAATTACCTAAAGAAAAGAAAGCAAATAGAAGACGATGAGAATACTAATGAAAGGGAAGAGACTTCCCAATATCCTCCTATTATTTCTTATGATGAATTAGGTAACGAGGAGGAGCTTTCTATTCAACCAATCTCGTCAATAAGGAGCTCAAAGAGGAAGGTTGAACCCACACATAATATGAAGAAGAAAAAGAAAAGAAGGAGCAAAAAAGGTAAAAAGGTATCCCTCCCAAATGATGTTGCTCCTACTACTCATTTTGATGATGATAATTGCTATACTATTGGTGCTATCCATACTATTAATGATGAGAGTGATTATGCTTATGATATGAAAAGGCCCAAGCTTGGGGAAGCTATGTTTGATGAGGATGAAATATTTGAGAGTATATTTGCTGAAATTAATGTTTGTCCCAAGCGGATGCTATGTTTAATGAAGATGATATTTTTAGCATCCCAAGTTTTGATATGCAAAGTTGTTATGATGATAGCATGCCTCTTACCTATGATGAATATATTGATGAAAGTGGGTTTGGAAGAGTGTCAACTTTAGGAAGTAGTGATCCCACTATTTTGGAGGATGTTGAATTTTATTGTGATGAATACGAAAGTGGACTTGGAAGAGTGTCAACTTTATGTAGTGATTCCACTATCTTGGGAGAGGTTTCAATCGATTATGATGAGAACGAAGTTGCTACTTATGATGATTATTGTGATGAAACTTATGCTATAAAAATTAGTGATGATTATATTTACAAATCTTGTCATGATTATGATTACCCTTTTTCTGAACATTACTCTTTTAATGTGGAAACAATTTTTAGTGTTCAAGTATCTTATGATACTCCCACTATTTCGAATGAGAAGATTTTTGCTTATGTGGAGAGTAGTAAATTTTCTATGCTTGTAGATCATGAAAAGAATGCTTTAGTTGCTGGTTATATTGTTGAATTCATTCATGATTGTCGGGGAAACAGATCCATGAACACCTATGGGGCCGGCGGACCGAGCCCCTTTCGGTTCAGCGGGGGGCGGAGATCACACAAATAGCAGATCGAGGCGAAGCACACGAGCAGTTTACCCAGCTTCGGAGCTCTCCGGAGAGATAACACTCCTACTGCTGCTTGTTTGATTATCTTGTGTTCTTGCTCCAGAGAGAAAGCGTAGTGTTTTTCTGGGTTCCTAACCAGTCGAACCAGTCGAACCAGTCGAACCTGTCGAACCCCCCCCCCACCTCTTCTACGTTGCGCATGGGCCTCCTTTTATATGCTAAAGGGGTCACCGACAGGTGGCAACGCAGAGAAGGGTACAAATGTAAAAAGTGAGGTGGTTGGTACAGTTACTTGTACAGTGCACCCTACCTAACCCTGACGGCAGGGGACAAGGGCATTAAATGCCCGTCTAAGTCGCCCAAACAGTGCAGAAAAGGACCGTTAGGGGCGCCACCGTTCGCCACGATGGCGATCTTGTCAGCTTCGCATGCCACTGCGCACCGCTGGCTGCACAGCCTCCCGCCACGCGCGCCTGGAGAGGCTCCCAGAGCGACACGTTGGTGGATGCGCTGGAGCGTGGGCACAGAGTGGCCGCCTGCCACGGCAAGCGCATTGCCGCTGCTGTTATCTTGTCGGGTCCGGAAGCTTGTCGCTCACCGGGCCTCGAGGTACCTTGGTTGGTCTTCCCGGCAAGCTCCTCTTGCCGGGGCCTTGTTGCCTTGCAGGAGCGTGTGGCGCGTCGCGGCAAGTTCCTTGGAGTGCCTTGGTTGGCCTTCCCGGCAAGCTCCTCTTGTCGGGGCCTTGTCTCCTGAGCTTAAATACTTTGTTCTTGAATGGCTCCAAGGGAACCACGGAGGATCTTGGCGTTCGCCCGGCAAGCCTTGCCGCGGGGTGCTGGAACTGCCCGTGCACAAGTTCGGGGTACTAGGGTACCCCTATTCTAGTACACCGACAGGAGCCCCCGGGCCTAGGCCAGACACGGTGCCGAGCGCTGTTGGGCCAGGCCCAAGACAGGGCACGGGCACACGCGGACTGGGCCACACCGAATCTCGCTCCGTATCCACCGCGTTCTCCCCTAACGGCACGCGTTGAATGCGGCGTCGTGGGAGAGATCGTGGGTGGTTCTTTATTTGGAAGGGCGAAACGTCCGCCCCGTCCCTCTTTATAAGCAGAGGAAACAGGGGCAGTTCGTTCCCCCTTGCTGGTTGCTACTACTCCATCTTCACGAACCTCCGCCGCTCCCCCCTTCTTCTCGAAGCCGAGAGAGCAGCGCTCCGCCCCCCATTGCCACCAGCATCACCAACGCCGTCGACCTCCCCCACCACCTCCGCCATGGCTCCGAAAGCCGACAAGGGAAAGGGTGTGAAGTGAAGTCGGCCGAGGCGCAGCGGCTCGCGGCGCTGCAGAAGGAGCGGGTGATCTTCTCCCCCCAGCTCGGCGCGAAGGAGTTGAGGGAGTACTTCTACCTCTTTTGGGCGACGGAGACGCGGGCGCATCCGCGCATGAGGGTACTCCCGGCCGCTGCTTCCGAACTGGCTCCAAACGGGTACCCATTTTTCGCGCTGTTCTTCTATTGCGGGCTCTGCCCGCCCTTCTCGGAGTTCTTCTGCGATATCATCAACACCTACGGCCTCCGCCTCCTTGATTTCACCCCCAACGTCGTTCTGACCATGGCATTTTTTGCACACTTGTGCGAAAACTTTGTCGGAGTCCACCCCAATGTTGCCCTTTTCCGCCACTTCTTCATGCCTCGGGTAGAGAGAGGAGAGCCGCTTGCCGGAGGGATCGCCTGGATCTCGAGAGTCGGCAAGAAGGAGGCGTACTTGGAGGGTGAGCTCCGCAGCAAGTGGGAGGAGTGGAGAGCGGAGTGGTGCTGGATCGTCGAGGAGAATCCGCAGCCCTTCACCACCGTGCGCCAAGCTCCAATAGTGCGCGGCAATGACTGGAGCAACGTGGCCCCGGAAGACGAGAGGCTGAAGATCGCCATTACTAGGATCCTTCGCCTCAGACTTGCCGGGCTCACTGTAGGCGCTGTAGGCGCAGATTTCCTCCGCCGCCGCATCGCCCCCCTGCAGGAGCGGGGGAGGCCCGCCTGGGAATTCAAGAACTCGGCGGACATCATGAGGCTGCGGCCGGGCCTCAACTACAACTTCACCGTCTTGGAGCTGGATGCAATGCTCCTGGAGTTGTTCAAACGCGATCCCCAGCACCCATTCACGCTGGCGAGGGGCGTCGTTCCATTGTGCAATAATTCTTCGCTTGACCGGATCCGCGCCATGATGCCGTTGTGCGATTCACACAGAATCGTTCCAACTTGGCAAGAGCCTGCGGATGACGTCGTGCAAGCGTTCTTCGACAACTTGGAAGAAGTGCCGGTCCGCGCTGACGAGCAGAAGAGCCTCACCCGTGACACCACCGACGAGGAGCTGCAGCACATCGCCACTAGGGCGGAAGAGGTTGCGGCCGCAGCTGCCGCGGGCGCGTTCGGGTTCACTGTGGAGGAGGCGGAGGCGGCAGAGGCGGCAAACCTCGCCGAGCGCGCGGAGTTCATTGGCGAGGAAGAGCCTGCCGGCTCTGAAGCTGAGCCGAGCGAGGCCGGCGAGGAAGATCCCGAGCCTTCAGAAAGCTTGCCGCAGGTGGAGCCCCCGGCCCCGCCAAGAAGGCGTCTTCGCAGGGCCGCGGACGTAGCGGGGCGGAAGCCGGGTCAACAGCCGCCGAGCCGTGCGACACGCTCTACCGCGGCAAGCAATGTTGCCGCGGGAGCGCCTCACGCAGCAGCGGCAACTGGAGCGGGATCTTCCCGGGCCACCGCCACCGCCCCCGCCAAGCGGGCAAGGGATCCTACTCCTCCGCCTCGCCGCACCGGAGGGGAGCCGGACTTCGATCTTTCCGCACTCAGCTCCGATGAGGAGGAAGAAGAGTAAGTTTCTTTGGTGCTCTTGTAGTTCTTCAATCTTGCTGTTTTTATCTTGTATCTGACTTGCTTCGATCTGAACTCCTTTCTTTTCAGGACGCTGGCCCAGAGAGCGGCGAAGAGGGCCAAGGCCGCGGTGATTTTCATCGAAGATGACCCCACCGTGTCAGCAGGGGGTGGGTCCGAGACCACCTTGACGGACCCGGCAACCACTCCTCAAAGCAGCCCCCAGCGCAGCCCCCAGCGTAAGTTCATAGTTAGCTTTCTGCTGTCAGGCACGCATGAGTGCTTTTTCCTTTGTTGATATCTTGCTTGTTGATTTGTGTAGGAGCAGAGCAGCCATATCAGGAGCGCCCGGAAGCTGGTCCCGAAGTGCCATCTGCTTCAACTACGCCGCCAAGGGAGGAGTCCCCGGCAAGGGAGTGCTCTCCGGCAAGGGAGAACTCTCCGGCAAGGGGCAATTCTCCAGCAAGGGACAACACCGTCGATCCTGTGGCGGCCGAGACCGCAACTGCAGATCTTGGCACAGGTAATTCACTTGTCCAAAAACTTTCCCTTGGGTTCTTCTTCTTCTGATTTTCTTCTCTTGGATTTTTGATTAATTTTTCTCCCTTCTTCGTTCTTCAGACCCATCTGCTGTTGAGCCAATGGAGACAGAGGGCGCCAGCGAGGAAGGCGCGCATGGCAGCACTGACGACGCCGCCGCCAATGAAGAAGGGGCCGGTGCTGATGAGACCGCCGGCGAGGAGGCCGCCAAGGCTGCCGCCACAGAAGCCGGCGAGGGGTCGGGCGATCGCACTGACGACCCTGAGGCCGCAGGAGCGCCAGGCGCTACGCCGACCGCCAATCCTTCTGCCGCTGCTGCGGAGCCGGGCTCCGAGGAGCCCCAGCCCGGCGCCTACTTGAAGGCCGGCGACGATATCTTCATCAAGCTACCCTGGGCGTCGAGCTCCAGGGCGCCGGTCGAGGGGGAAACTTTCGATGAGGAGGTGCTCGCTTCCGCTGGACTGTCGTTGGTCGACGCGCCCAGCAACAGCAGTGGCGAGCCTGAGGAGGAGCAGCTGCTGCGGAAGCTGCTGTCACTCTACCGCGCATGGCAAGCCAAGCTGGCTTCCTGGGAAGCGCTTGTCGCGAAGGCGGGAGTTGATATGGAGAAGCGCACGGAGGAGCTCTGGGGCCACAATCAAGAAGCTCTCTGGTCCCTGGCACAGGAGCGGGAGCGACTCGCCGAGGAGCGCACGGCCTTCCTTCTCGAGAAGGCAGAAGCTGAGGAGGAACAAAGGCTGGCCGCCGAGAAGCAGTCCACGCGAGAAGGCGAATTGGTGCAGCGGAAGGCCAACCTCGACAGCTACGAGGAGGAGCTCGCCGAGCGCGAGCAAGCACTTGGCGGGGCGCTCAAGGAAGCAAAGGACGCTGCCGCAACCGCAGAGGCCGCCAAGAAAGAGCTGGAGGAGAAGGTGGCGTAGCTGGAGGCCAACATTGGGAAGAGCGGCAAGGAGCTTCCCGCACTCAAGCGTGAGCGTGAGAAGGATGCTGCCGCCCACGGTGAGCTGCAAGGTCTTCTCGCTGAGAGGGGCAAGGAGCTCAGCGCCGCCAAGGATTCCAATGCTGACCTGGAGTTGAAGCTGGCCACGCTGACGCAGACGCTGGACGATGCCAAGGAGCGGGAGAAGACCTTGTCGGAGAAGGTCAAGGCTGACAAGGCGCTGCTGTAGAGCATCACAGTTACCCAGAACTCATTCAGAGATACTGTGGAGCACTGGACCGAGGGTCTAGTGAATATTGCCGCAGTCATCGATGAGGAGCTGGCGCAGCTGGGGATGGAGGACTTTGGGTATCCCTCCGACGAGAATCTCCAACCCAGTGCCAAGCTCAGCCTGTTCTTCAAGGGCGTGGCGACGGCACTCCAGCGGCTCCGGGAGAGGATCCCAAAGCAGCTGGCCGACGAGTCGCGCAAAATCTGCGCCGGGGTTCTCCAAAAGGTGCTGATGAAGGTGGCCTTCCGCAATCCAGGCCTCAGCTTCACCAACGTCCTCAAGTCCTTGCCGCCAGACGCCGATCGGGACGCACTCAAGGCCCTTGTCGCACCCATTGTGGACAAGGTGAGCGAGATCAAGAGGGTTGAGGGCAATCGCATAGACTAGGCCGCCCATTTCTTCTTTTCCCTTGTTGCTGCTAATCATGTTATGAAAACAGTCTGTTAGAGCTGCGACAAGTTATCTTGTAATATAACTTTATTTCTGTTATCAATTGCTATGTTATTTCCTCTACTAGATTCCTTCCTTTGTATGTTTTTACCCTACGCTTCTAGGGAACTTGTCGGCGCAGGCACCCGAGCCGCGAGCGCTGAGTGCGGAACGTCAGCAGCCTGCTGGCGGCGCTGCTTCCGA
Source organism: Triticum dicoccoides (assembly GCF_002162155.2). Taxonomy (NCBI): domain Eukaryota; kingdom Viridiplantae; phylum Streptophyta; class Magnoliopsida; order Poales; family Poaceae; genus Triticum; species Triticum dicoccoides. The sequence goes on from NC_041389.1 coordinate 548,342,096, forward strand.
CAAGAAACCTTGTCGCGACTAGATGCAGCACACTTAAGTTGTTGAGCGGACTCAAAACAAAGTAAGGGCGCAACTAGCCACGAGTTGGTTCCTCCGCGCACAGGTTTTCCATACAAAGCAGGGTCGTTCGAGGAAGATAACTCAAAAATTTAAAAACTAATTGCTCAAACTTTGGCAACTTAGCTTTTCTGTCGTTTGCTTCCCGGCAAGGCAAAACTTTGCTTGAACGACGCCTGGTCCATACCACAATCTTCTCCTTCCCCCCCGGCAAACTTATGTGCGATGGAACCTTCTTTTCCTTTGTTGAAAAGAAGAAAGAAGAGAAAATAATGATATGGAGCCCTTCGGCTCGTTATTGCTTATCGGATGTAGGTGCTGCACAAAGTGTCAGATAACGCATGCAAGAAAGAAACTAATGCATGAAATGGACAAGTTGTGCGGAGCACATGGGGTTTTATTTATGCACGGGATCTGCGCCCAGCTTTGTACAAAGGATTATGTGCAACAGCGGCAAGACTTGTACAAAAGGTGGTTGCCGGGACGGGTTCCGGCAACCGCGCCCTATGGGAAAAACTTATGAAGATGTTCTATGTTCCAGGAGTTGCTCACCGGAATGCCATCTTCGGTCTCAAGGCGGACAGCGCCGGGCCTTGTGACTCGTTTCACCCGATAAGGGCCTTCCCACTTCAGCGTCAACTTGTTGGAATTCTTGGCGGACTGAACGCGCCGAAGAACAAGGTCGCCTTCCTCAAAGCTTCTGGCCTTAACTTTGTGGCTCTGGTAGCGGCGCAAAGCTTGCTGGTATCGAGCAGCTCGTACAGCAGCCTGAAGACGATCTTCCTCAAGGAGCAGCGCGTCGTCTTGTCGCAGCTGTTCTTGCTCAAGCTCATCATAAGCAAGCACTCGAGGCGATCTGTATACGAGTTCCGTGGGGAGAACTGCCTCTGCTCCATAGACTAGAGCGAAAGGCGTCTGGCCAGTGGCTCGATTTGGCATCGTTCTGATCGACCAAAGAACCACCGGCAGCTCCTCGATCCAGTTTCTTCCGCACTTGCGCAGCCTGTCGAAAGTTCTGGTCTTGAGCCCGCGCAGCACTTCAGCATTTGCCCTCTCTGCTTGACCGTTGCTTCTCGGATGAGCAACAGAAGCGAAGCAGACCTTGGCGCCAAGGTCTTGGACATACTGCATGAAGGTGCGGCTCGTAAATTGCGTGTCGTTGTCGGTGATGATCCTGTTAGGGATCCCGAAACGGCAAACAATTGACCTGAAGAACTTGACTGCTGACTGTGTTGTCACCTTCCTCACTGGCTGCACTTCCGGCCACTTTGTGAACTTGTCGATTGCGACGTACAAGTACTCAAAGCCCCCGACAGCTCAGCGGAAAGGGCCGAGGATATCGAGCCCCCAGACCAAAAATGGCCAGGATAAAGGGATCATCTGGAGAGCTTGAGCTGGCTGGTGTATCTGTTTGGAGTGGAACTGGCACGCTTCACACTTGGTTACTTGTGCAGTTGCATCCTGGAGGGCTGTCGGCCAAAAGAAACCTTGCCGTAAAGCTTTGCCGGCAAGTGCTCTTGCGCCAATGTGGTGGCCACATATGCCTCCATGTATCTCTGCCAACATCTTTTGTCCATCTTCTCGGCAAATACACTTCAATTTCACACCGTTGAGTCTTCTTCTGTACAGTATGCTATCGACAAACTGGTACATACTTGACTGTCGGGCTACTTTTTCCGCTTCTTCTTGCTCTTCGGGAAGTTCTCCTGTCTGAAGGAAATGGACAATCTGCTGTGCCCATGCTGGAGCTTGTGGCTCAACAACAAGGACTAAAGGCACATCTGCTGCTGCGGGAACATCCGCTTCTACGGCAAGGAATTGCGGCCTTGCCGGAGCTTGATGTTCCCCGGCAAGCTTGCTGGAGCAAAACTTGTCGGGAGCGTCTGCTTCAACGGAACAAACCATAAGGCTTGCCGGAGCAGACTGCCCCTCAGCATCCTTGGTGTTGATCTTGGGGACTTCTTGGCGGCGGCTTCGGGGAGCTCTGCCGGAAAGTAGTCACCAGAAACCAACTTCCTCTTCTTGCTTTGTCCAGTTGATGCTGTGACGGATGGTTGAGTCAACTTGTGCACAAAGATCCCTGGTTCCACAGGTAACTTTAGTGCGGCGCACTTAGACAGGCCATCAGCAATGTCATTATGAGCTCTTGGGATATGCTCCATCTGTAGGCCGTCAAAGTGCTCTTCTAGATTCCTCACTTCATCAACATATGCTTCCATCAATGGACTCTGGTAGTTCTTGTTCACTTGGCGGACAACAAGCTGTGAGTCACCCCTGACAATGAGCTTCTTGATCCCAAGGTCTGCTGCGATTCTAAGACTGGCAAGCAATCCTTCATACTCTGCAGTATTGTTGGTTGCTTGCTCCTTGGGAAAGTGCATCTGGACTACGTACTTGAGGTGCTCTCCGGTGGGCGCGACAAGCAGCACGCCCGCACCGGCGCCTTGTAGCGAGAAGGCACCATCAAAGTACATCAGCCACTCTTTGCTTGCCTCTTTGACGGGGATGCTCATCTCTGGAATTTCTTCATCTGGTGTTGGCGTCATTCTGCTATGAACTCTGCCAATGCTCTGCTTTGGATAGTTGAAGTGCTCTCAAACTTGAGGCCAAAGCTTGACAGTTCCAGCGCCCACTCGACAATCCTGCCTGTCGCTTCTGGATTTTGCAGTATCCTCTTCAGCGGAAAGCGAGTGACGACTGTGATCTCATGTGCTTGGAAGTAATGGTGCAGCTTTCTTGAGGCCATGAGGAGGCCGAAAAGCAACTTCTGCACACCAGAGTACCTTGATCTAGCCCCCTGTAGAAGGGAACTGACAAAGTAAACTGGACGCTGCACCATTCTCTTCTGCATCTTATCATGCTCCTGCCCAGAGCTTGTCGGCGAAGCTTGTCGGGACCAGAGCTTGTCGGTGAAGCTTGTCGGGACCAGAGCTTGTCGGCGAAGCTTGTCGGGACCAGAGCTTGTCGGCGAAGCCCCCTGCTTGTCGCTGGATGCATCTGCCGTGGTTGCTGGCTCATCATCTGCCTCCCTCTCCGCCACTAACGTAGCACTAACCACTTGATTGGTTGCCGCTATATACAGCAGCAACTTCTCTTGCGGCTTAGGTGCGACAAGTGTTGGAGTGGAGGACAGGTATCTCTTCAAGTCCTGCAGCGCAGCCTCCGCCTCCGGAGTCCATTTTATTGGACCTGCCTTTTTCAAAATTTTGAAAAATGGCAGGGCGCGCTCAGCAGATCTAGATATAAACCTGCTGAGAGCAGCCACGCAACCGGCAAGCCTTCGTACATCCTTGACGCGCTTTGGTGCTTCGATCTGCTCAATGGCCTTGATCTTGTCGGGATTGGCTTCAATTCCTCGCTGAGACACGAAGAACCCGAGAAGCTTGCCAGAAGGGACTCCAAACACGCACTTCTCGGGGTTAAGCTTGAGGTTGATCTTGCGCAGATTTGTAAATGTCTCGTCTAAATCTTGAATCAGGGTCGCCCTGTTCTTGCTCTTGACCACTATGTCATCCATGTAGGCTTCCACATTTCTGTGCATCTGTGGCTCAAAAGCGTGGTGGACTACTCTTGTGAATGTTGAACCAGCATTCTTCAAACCGAAAGGCATCCGTATGAAGCAGTACGTGCCACACGGGGTGATAAATGCGGTTTTCTCTTCATCCTCTTCTGCCATGAAGATCTGATGGTATCCTGAGTATGCATCAAGAAATGAAAGCAAATCACATCCGGCTGTGGAGTCAACAATCTGGTCAATGCGCGGCAAGGGAAATGGGTCTTTGGGACAAGCTTTATTAACATCAGTGAAGTCAATACAAAGCCTCCATTTCCGTTAGCCTTGCGCACGACAACAGGATTGGCCAACCACGTGGGATGGAGCACTCCTCTGACAAGGCCTGCTGCTTCCAACTTCTTGATTTCTTCTGCGATGAATTCTTGGCGCTCCACTGCCTGCTTCCTGACTTTCTGCTTGACGGGCCGCGCATGAGGACAGACGGCAAGGTGGTGCTCAATTAATTTCCTGGGAACACCGGGGATATCAGACGGTTGCCACGCAAACACGTCGACATTCTCCCACAGGAAAGCAACGAGCACGCTTTCCTATTTGGGGTCAAGAGTGGCGCTGATGGTGAAGGTACCACCAGTGCCGTCCTCCTTGGAGGACACCTTCTTGGTCTCAGGTGGAGCTGCCATTGCCTTCTTACACTTGCCGGTGGAGCTCGATGGTGCGTCCTCGACGGTAGTGCAGCACTCCGAAGAGGTGCGCTTGCCGGAGTGGGCATCAGAGCTCTTGCCGGACTTGGTCTTCTTCTTCCCCCCGGGAGCTTCAGCGGCAAGTGTTTTGCGTTCTGCTGCGGCTGCTGCTTCCCAGTAGATCTTGTCGGCACAGATAAGAGCATCCTTCTTGTCGCCAGGGACAGAGATGACACTTATCGGGCCTGGCATTTTCAGTACGTTGTACGCATAGTGAGAGGCTGCCATGAACTTGGCGAGTGTCGGACGGCCAAGGATTCCATTGTAAGGTAATGGAAAGTCAGCAACATCAAACGTGACCCTCTCAGTCCTGAAGTTCAGCTCACTGCCAAATGTTACCGGCAACGTGATCTTTCCCTTCGGCTTGCTCCTTCCCGGGTTGATTCCTTGAAATGTACCGGTCTCTTCGAGCTCGCTGTCAGGGATCTGGAGTTTCTGGAGCACCGCGGAGGAGATCAGGTTCAAGCCGGCCCCGCCGTCAACTAGCATCTTAGTGACCTTGAGGTTGCGGATTGTTGGTGACACCAACATCGGCAAGCACCCGACCGCAGTTATGCGATCAGGGTGGTCCTCAATATCAAAGATGATAGGCGTGCTGGACCATTTCAGAGGCTTGCGTGACTCGACGGGTGGCTCTGCTGCATTAACTTCCCGCACCCACTGCTTGAGCTGACGGTGCGAGGTATGCAGAGAAGCACCACCGTCAACGCACAGGACCTCTGTGGCTTTCTGGAACTCCTGCTCATCAGTCTCCTCATCATCCATGTCTTCATCGTCGTCGTCATCTTCATCCTTGTCGCGGCCGCGAGGAGGTCTGTCTCCTTGCCGCTGCTTGGCCTTGCCGCGGCGTCCTCCTCGGCCAGGACGTTTCTTGCCGGATCCCCCAGCACCTTCCTGGGCCTTCTCCTTGTCGCGCCGCTCGTATTCAGCTTTCTGTTGCTCAACAAGTTGCTCGACTTTCTTGCAGCTCTGGAGATCATGGCCCTTGGTGCGGTGGATCTTGCAATACTGCTTGTTGGTGCCGTCCTGCTTGTCGGCGACCGCCACCTCCGCGGCAACCTCCTTGCCGTAATCACCAGCTTTGGCTTTCTTGGCGCCACCACCGTTGCCGGACTGCTCAACAACTAGCACCTCTTTGCCTTTCCTCTTCATGTTGTTCCGCCGCCGGTTTTTCCTTGCCGGGGCAGCATCTTCACTGTCAGATCCTCCCGCTCCTACATTCTCTCCGGGGAGTCTCCTCCCTTCCTCAGCACGTGCACGCTTGTCGGCCAGTGCATATAACTCACTAACGTCCCTGATCTTGCACATCGCCATTTCCTCCCGCATCCTGCGGTTTCGCACGTTCTGATGGAACGCGCTGATCACCGCGGCAGGGTGGACGTCTGGGATGTTGTGCTGCACACTGCTGAATCTCTGAATGTACTTGCGCAGGGGCACTCCTTCCTTCTAGGCGAGCAGATGAAGATCACTCTCCTAGCCATGAGGCTTGTGTCCGCCTGTGAAGGCGCCGACAAATGGATGGCACAGATCACCCAAGAGGATATGGAGTTGTCCGGCAAGTGCATGAGCCAGGATCTGACGTTGGGCTTGAGCACCAGCGGGAAGTAGTTGGCAAGGATCTTGTCATCCCGTCCCCCGGCAGCCTGCACCGCAATGGTGTAGATGCTGAGGAACTCCGACGGATGCGTCTTGCCGTCGTACTTCTCCGGTACGTCTGGCTTGAAGTTCTTCGTGCTGGGCCACTGGACTTGCCGCAGCTCACGAGTGAACGCAGGGCAACCTACCGCGTACGGCAGATCGCCTGGTTCCCCTGGCGCATGCATGTCAACAGAGGGCCCAGCGCGCTTGTCGGATTGACGTCGCGCTTCTCTTTGGCGCTCGATGCGAGTTCGAGCGTCTTCTTGTTGTCGATCATGAAGAACTTGGCGCTGATCGCGACGAGCTCGTGGATCCAACGATGCGGTGGAGTCGCTGTCGAGGTGGATCCGGCGAGTCGGCGATCTTGGCCTTCGGGGTGGTGATTGCATGGTAGTTGCACCTCCACCCATTTCGTCGCCACCGGCTCGCGCCCGGCAACCCTGCCGCGGCGGCGACGCGCTCGGCCGCCATGGAGTGTCGCCGTTGGCGTAGCCGATGAGACTCTGAATGGTGGCCCTCCATTCGTCGATCTTGTCCGACGTCGGAGGATAATCTAGGAGCAGTTGAGCTCGCGCCAAAGCTTCTGCTGGAGTGGTGGGTGGCAATGGCGGACGGCGCGAGGAGCGGGACGTGCTCGGACTTCTAAAGATGTTAGAAGGAGCAGTATCCCGTCCAGGCGACGGTGCCCCGCTCGTGCCAGCACGCTGGCGTGCATGCTGGTCTTGAGAGCCCCGAGATCCACCAGCTTGGTCTTGGCCTATCATGCATATGGCACCGCGAGTGCCATGACGCTATTGGTCTTGCGCCTCCTGAGAGTGGCGCGGAACATGTACAGTCGCTGAGGTTTGTGCAGCCTTGTCCTTGGACCTGGCAGCATCATAAGCTTCCTCGTCGACATCCATTCTTCCGCCGGCGTCCATTCCACCACCCGTTTGCTCCAACGGTGGCGGAAGTGACATGGACGGAGCGGCTGCCACCGAAGTCTTCTTCTTCGGTGCCATGTTGATGAAGGGAATGAAGATCTAGCTCGTGTGAACGCCGGATCAGGTTCATACAATCTCGACGCCCCCTACCTGGCGCGCCAAAGATGTCGGGGAAACTGATCCACGAACACCTATGGGGCCGGCGGACCGAGCCCCTTTCGGTTCGGCGGGGGGCGGAGATCACACGAAGAGCAGATCGAGGCGAAGCACACGAGCAGTTTACCCAGCTTCGGAGCTCTCCGGAGAGATAACACTCCTACTGCTGCTTGTTTAATTATCTTGTGTTCTTGCTCCAGAGAGAGCGTAGTGTTTTTCTCGGTTCCTAACCAGTCGAACCAGTCGAACCAGTAGAACCTGTCGAACCCCCCCCCACCTCTTCTACGTTGCGCATGGGCCTCCTTTTATATGCTAAAGGGGTCACCGACAGGTGGCAACGCAGAGAAGGGTACAAATGTAAAAAGTGAGGTGGTTGGTACAGTTACTTGTACAGTGCACCCTACCTAACCCTGACGGCAGGGGACAAGGGCATTAAATGCCCGTCTGAGTCGCCCAAACAGTGCAGAAAAGGACCGTTAGGGGCGCCACCATTCGCCACGATGGCGATCTTGTCAGCTTCGCATGCCACTGCGCACCGCTGGCTGCACAACATCCTGACACGCGCGCCTGGAGAGGCCCCCAGAGTGACACGTTGGTGGATGCGCTGGAGCGTGGGCACAGAGTGGCCGCCTGCCGCGGCAAGCGCATTGCCGCTGCTGTTATCTTGTCGGGTCTGGAAGCTTGTCGCTCACCGGGCCTCGAGGTACCTTGGTTGGTCTTCCCGGCAAGCTCCTCTTGCCGGGGCCTTGTCTCCTGAGTTTAAATACTTTGTTCTTGAATGGCTCCAAGGGAACCACGGAGGATCTTGGCGTTCGCCCGGCAAGCCTTGCCGCGGGGTGCTGCAACTGCCCGTGCACAAGTTCGGGGTACTAGGGTACCCCTATTCTAGTACACCGACAATGATGCTACTGAACATTATTATGAGGGAGGAACTTATGCTTATAGGAATTGCAATAATATCAACTTTCCTCTCTATGTGTTGAAAATCTTGAAGCTATGCTTGTTTTACCTTCCTATGCTAGTTGATTATTGTTCCCATAAGTTTTTTTCTCACAAAATACCTATGCATAGGAAGTGGGTTAGATTAAATGTGCTAGTCATATGCTTCATGATGCTCCCGTTATGTTTCAATTCTTATCTTTTATGTGAGCATCATTGCCATCATCATGCCTAGCTACAAAGGCATTAAAGAAAAGCGCTTGTTGGGAGACAAACCAATATTTATCCCTACTGTTTTTGTGTGTACACATGATTATTCTACTGTAGTAATCATGTTTTGTAGCTTTTTTTCAATAAAGTGACAAGTAAGACCTTTAGGATAGCTTACGGTGATAGTTGTGTTGATCCTGCTGAAAATCAGAAACTTTTGACCCCAGTAAATTAGTTTTGTTAATACACAAAAACGTGCTTCTGATCTGATTCTTTCTGCTCTGGATTGTTACACAAATTTTTTAGGACTTCCTAATTTGGTAGGATTTTTGGAGCTCCAGAAATATACGTTTGATACAGATTACTACAGACTGTTCTGTTTTTGACACATTCTGTTTTCTATGTGTTGTTTGCTTATTTTGATGAATCTATGAGTAGTATCGGAGGGTATGAACCATAGATAAGTTGGAATACAGTAGATATTACAACAATATGAATTTATAACGAGTTCATTACAGTACCTAAGTGGTGTTTTTATTTTCCTATACTAACGGAGTTTACGAGTTTACTGTTGAGTTTTTGTTGTGGAGTTTTCAAGTTTTGGGTCAAGATTCGATGGACTATGGAATAATGAGTGGCAAGAGCCTAATCTTGGGGATGCCCAGGGCACCCCAAGGCAATATTCGAGGACAACCAAGAGCCTAAGCTTGGGGATGCCCCGGATGGCATCCCCTATTTCGTCTTCGTTCATCGGTAACTTTACTTGGAGCTATATTTTTATTCACCACATGATATGTGTTTTGCTTGGAGCGTCATTTTCTTTTGTTAGTATTTGATTGCTGTTATTTAGAATAATGTTTTGCATCTTTATTTTCAATAGAAATGTCGAGGATAGCCTTTACCATGCTTATTTTGCTAGTATACATGTTGCTATTTGAAAACAGAAAGTTTACCGCTGTTGCCAAAATTCCCTAGAAAAGTCAGAGAATGGTATAATGTTGAAACTTTTTGCATAATTGAGCTATGATAAATCTTCTACAGCGTAGTATTTTTCTCATAATTTTTGGAGTTAGGGAAGTATTGATACTCTTGCATTCTTTACAGACTGTACTGTTTTGGCAGATTGCTGTTATGTTTGCATTGTTTGCATATGTTTGCTTGTTTAATGATTCTATTTGAGGATAGGAGTATTAAATATGCAGAGACATTTAGTATGCAATGTTGAATAATAATTTTAGTGATTTGTTACAGTAGAAAATGATAAGGTTTTGCATTGGTTTATACTAACCTATCTCATGAGTTCTTGTTGAGTTTGGTGTGGATGAAGCTTTTGATAAAAAGAGAAACCATGATATGAGAGGAATTAAGGAGAAACAAAAGTTCAAGCTTGGGGATGCCCAAGGCACCCCAAGATAATATTTCAAGAAGTCTCAAGCATCTAAGCTTGGGGATGCCCCGGTAGGCATCCCACCTTTCTTCTTCAACAACTATCGGTTAGTATCGGTTGAGCCTAAGTTTTTGCTTCTGCACATGAGTTGTGCTATCCTCATTTTGTTTTGCTTTTCTTGCTGTTTGAATAAAGTACTTAAGATCTGAAATTCCTTAATGAGAGAGAGTCTTCACATAGTTACATAATTATTTAGCTACTCATTGATCTTCACTTATATCTTTTTGGAGTGGTTTGTCATTTACTCGTGTGCTTCACTTATATCCTATGAGTAAATTGTTGAATGAGTTGATTGTCATAAATCTGAAATTATATATGTTTCATTTGCTTATCCCATGGGGAGTAATGACTTCACATCTAATAAGTAGAGGTTGTAAATTTATTGAAGGTTAGCAAGCATTGTATTGGTCATTTGAACAATTCATGAAAGAATATTGAAGGAAGAGAGATGTCATATATAAATACACTATCCTAGACATCTTTTATAATCGGGAGCACTCATTAAGTATATGACGTGGTAAAGAGTTGATGTTGGACAAGGAAGACAATGAAATGGGTTATGTTTTCCGACATCTCAGTTAAAGTATATTGTCATGGATCATTCAAACATTTTGAGCTTGCCTTTCCCCCTCATGCTAGCCAAAATTCCTTGCACCAAGTAGAGATACTACTTGTGCTTCCAAATATCCTTAAACCCAGTTTTGCCATGAGAGTCCACCATACCTACCTATGGATTGAGTAAGATCCTTCAAGTAAATTGTCATCGGTGCAAGCAAACAAAATTGCTCTCTAAATATGTATGATATTTTGGTGTGAAGAAAATGGCTTTATACGATCTTGTTATGGAAGCAATAAAAGCGACGGACTGCATAATAAAGGTCCATATACAAGTGGCAATATAAAGTGACGTTCATTCGCATTAAGATTTTGTGCATCCAACCCTAAAAGCGCATGACAACCTCTGCTTCCCTTTGCGAAGTGCCTATCTTTTACTTTATGTCTTTTACTTTATGCAAGAGTCAAGGTGATCTTCACCTTTTCCTTTTTCATTTTATCCTTTGGCAAGCACTTTTGTGTTGGGGTGATCCTGATCCAATTGGATGTAAGTTAGCATGAACTATTATTGTTGACATCACCCAAAGGTGAATTCGTTGGGAGGCAATACTATAAGCCCCTATCTTTCTCAGTGTCTGATTGAAACTCCATAACCATTAGTATTGCGTGAGTGTTAGCAATTGAAAACTATATGATAGTTGAGTATGTGGAGTTTGCTATTCCCGAAAATAAGATGAATTGCCATTGTTTGATGACTGAGAATGAAGTTTGCTAGTTTTCAAGAAAGTTTATCATCTATGCTTTGACATGTGAATTGCTTGTTGCTTTATCGTGAGAAGTTTTATGAGATGAACTACTGTTATGACATATTATCATGCTAGAAAAGGTGATTGAAATTATCATTGATCAAACTTGTGCACCTTCTAGCATTCGCACTTCATAAATTCTTTCTTTTATCACTTACCTACTCGAGGACAAGTAGGAATTAAGCTTGGGGATGCTGATACGTCTCCAACGTATCTATAATTTATGAAGCATTCATGCTATATTATTATGTGTTTTGAATGATTATGGGCTTTATTATACACTTTTATATTACTTTTGGGACTAACCTATTAGCCGGAGGCACAACCCATATTGCTATTTTATTGCCTGTTTCGGTATTTCGAAGAAAAGGAATATCAAACGGAGTCCAAACGGAATGAAACCTTCGGCGGCGTTATTTTTGGGAAGAATATGATCCTGGAGACTTGGAGTTCACGTCAGAAGATCCTCGAGGACTCCATGATATAGGAGGGCGCCCCCCTACTAGGCGTGCCCCCCTGTCTCGTGGGCCCCTCGAGCACCTCCCGACCGACTTCTTTCGCCTATATAAGCCTACGTACCCTAAAACCATCGAATATGAAGATAGATTGGGAGTTCCGCCGCCGCAAGCCTCTGTAGCCACCAAAAACCTCTCGGCAGTCCGTTCCGGCACCCTGCCGGAGGGGGAACCCATCACCGGTGGCCATCTTCATCATCCCGGTGCTCTCCATGACAAGGAGGGAGTAGTTCACCCTCGGGGCTGAGGGTATGTACCAGTAGCTATGTGTTTGATCTCTCTCTCTCTCTCTCTCGTGTTCTCTCTATGGCATGATCTTGATGTATCGCGAGCTTTGCTATTATAGTTGGATCTTATGAAGTTTCTCCCCTCTACTCTCTTGTGATGAATTGAGTTTCCCCTTTGAAGTTATCTTATCGGATTGAGTCTTTGATTTGAGAACACTTGATGTATGTCTTGCCGTGTTTATCTATGGTGACAATGGGATATCACGTGCCACTTGATGTATGTTTTGGTGACCAACTTGCGGGTTCCGCCCATGAACCTATGCATAGGGGTTGGCACACGTTTTCTTGACTCTCCGGTAGAAACTTTGGGGCACTCTTTGAAGTACTTTGTGTTGGTTGGATGAATCTGAGATTGTGTGATGCATATCGTATAATCATGCCCACGGATACTTGAGGTGACAATGGAGTATCTAGGTGACATTAGGGTTTTGGTTGATTTGTGTCTTAAGGTGTTATTCTAGTACGAACTCTTTAATAGATCAATCCGAAAGAATAACTTTGAGGTGGTTTCGTACCCTACCATAATCTCTAAGTTTGTTCTCCGCTATTAGTGGCTTTGGAGTGACTCTTTGTTGCATGTTGAGGGCTTGTTATATGACCTATCTATGTTATTGTTCTTGAGAGAACTTGCACTAGTGAAAGTATGAACCCTAGGCCTTGTTTCCTATCATTGCAATACCATTTACCCTCACTTTTATCATTAGTTACCTTGCTGTTTTTATTATTTCAGATTACAAAAACCTTTATCTACCATCCATATTGCACTTGTATCACCATCTCTTCGCTGAACTAGTGCACCTATACTATTTACCATTGTATTGGGTGTGTTGGGGACATAAGATACTCTTTGTTATTTGGTTGCAGGGATGTTTGAGAGAGACCATCTTCATCCTACGCCTCACACTGATTGATAAACCTTAGGTCATCCACTTGAGGGAAATTTGCTGCTGTCCTACAAACCTGTGCACTTGCAGGCCCAACAACATCTACAAGAAGAAGGTTGTGTAGTAGACATCACTCGCAGAACGAGGAGAAGCTTGCTACTGTCCTAGTGACCAGTGTCTTGGCTGATCATCCTAAGAATTCTTATATATGAATAAAGCTCTCTCATTTACCCACAAAAAAGATTAAGCCATATTAACCAGAAAGGAGGGAGTATGGACTAGCACTACTTTTTGGTGTGTCCCGTCAACTCGCATAACGAGGAGAAGCTTGTAGGACAAGGTGAAGCTCGCTTACACCTTTTGACTAATGCAACCTACCCTCAGTGGACATGCATCAGTCCATTCGGTGTCAGATTGTCAGAGGCATACACTGTAGTACCCAACATGCGGAGTACCATCATTGTTCGACTTCACGAAGAGGCGAAGAGCCAAGCGCAGTAGTACGAGTACTACTACTACTAGAACCGCATGGTGGAGCGTCTGTACTCTTATTTTTTATCTCTAATAAAGTACACGTTTATTCCGGAGAAGGGCGGAAAACGGCAGCCCAACATGTAATGAATGATATCGATCAACCAACCATGCTCGAATGTATCTTGGCCTCCTTGCGAGCCCATCTGTGTGTTCTTGCTCCTCGTCTATCTCAAGGAACGGCGGGTTGGCTCTTTGCCGTCAATTGAGATCAGTTTGCTCACACTCCTGTCCCACATGTCAGTGATATGCCAAGAGGAGGTGCGTTGACCGACTGGCCATACACGTACTTGGTTTTGCACCTTCATACTACTCCTCCCTCCGTCACAGTTTATAGGGCGCGCTTGATTATGATGCATTTCTCTCAATGCATTTCCACCACCAGAGAGACTTTAGACGCATTTGGTTTAATGCTCAATTAATTAGGGCGTGGTAACCGCAATCAAGTCCACAATTTTCTCTCCATGTACTGTACTACTATGGAGTGGAGTAAGTGCTTGCATGTGTGTACCCGGGGTGGAAGCACTGCATGCATGTGCGCATTATTTCCTCTAGTAATAGATGCCGTGCTATAACTACCAATGCTATTTTTTAGGCCGATCGCTAGTCGCCTTGGTCCCACAGATTTTTTTTGTTTTTTCTGAAGCACGCTATATAAACAGCGACGGATGGAGTAGTATGAGTGGATTGAAAGAAGAGCGTATTGATGGTTGCTTCTTCAGAGCAACTTACCGTGGGAAAGGTGGGGCTTATGATTTGACTGCTCATTACTCACTATTAATGCGGCGCAACGACCGGGCTGAGTCTCCCATGTGGTTGTGCACTACCCCCTCGGTTCTTAAATATACTCTGGAGTATTTTTCTTTCTAGAGATTTCAACGAGTGACTACTCAAATATTTTTCTTTTTAGATATCTCAAATGGACTGGCACATACGGATGTATATAGACATATTTTAGAGTGTATATTCACTCATTTTGCTTCGTATGTAGTCACTTGTTGAAATCTCTAGAAAGACGAATAGAATATTTAGGAACAGAGGGAGTACACATACGAAGCAAAATGAGTGAATCTACACTCTAAAATATGCCCGTTTGAAATTTATAAAAAGACAAATATTTAGGAACGAAGGAGTATAATTTTGTGCATGGCACATGGACCCGGATGATGAAGATGCTTCTGGCAATGCCATCAAGCTTCCATCATTTGTTTACATAATTGACGTACTATACAAATAATTTTCCAGCGACATGAAATTGTACAATGGTGTGAGCTTTCCGCTTTTGTTTCGCGTGCCTTGCCATCGATGCTCTTTCGGAAACAATAAAAAACTAACTTCCTTGCTAATGCATGTCAATTATTAGCAGATCAGAGCTAATAATTACATCACAACCGAAGACATAGTTTTGAGAAGGTGTTAAATTAAAATTGATCCATGCTTTCATTGGCAGCAACGTCCCCCCAGCTCTGTCTAAATCAACAAGGCATGTTGGGAAAAAAAGTAGCTATCTGGAGCATGCAACATTCCGATCATTTTGTGCAGTTCCACTAAAATAGAGCTGAGTGTCCCTGTTCCAAAGATATTAAGTGTGATTATGATAATAGAGGACTGTTGATCAAACAATAAACACACAAATAGAAGCCGGTCACCTTTGCAGTCTCTCTTAAGACTAACTAGTTGGAGAAGATTAGGCTCGGAGTTGGATGAGGAGGATAGAGCAAAACCAATCTCCCTTTGTGCAGTCGCACTGAAATGTAGAGACGTTGCCCGTGTGACATTTTAGTACAACTGCACAAAACACTCTTAAGAAAAAAAGTGATTTGTGCAGTTCACCAAAAGGTCGCAATAGCAACGAGGTGAAATGGATAGCCCTGTTTGCAAAAAAGAGGTAGAAAGGAAACATTTACTGGCCAATAACAGTTGATGACACATGCGACGACAAAAAAGAAGCATATTCCTTGTCCTAAGGGAAGATAACAACATGGTTGTGTTTGTCTAAAACGTTGTGAGGACAAGAATGCAATATGGAAAGTACGCCGGACGAGCTACGTTTTGGGTAAAGAACTATGGATGATCCACATGCAGCGATGTGGGAATACGGGCAGTGGAGCAAGGCCGGAGGGGATACCTGGAGGTCGTCGGGATGTAACTAGGTGAGCGGCGGCGGCGGAATCTGCGAGCAAGTGGCATAGGCCCTGCCGCGCTGGAGCTTGGTCAAAGAGAACGACATGTACCGTAGATCGGGACGTGCTGCCTCGGCGCCATTGAACGGAGAAATGATGCACTTCCTCCCTTTCCCTCGGCGGACGGGATGCGGCCGGACCAGTGACCAACGGTGAGAGAGAGAGAGAGAGGCCACCGCACTCCCTTTCTCCTGACGGACGGGATGCGGCCGGATCAGTGACAAACGGTGAGAGAGAGAGAGGACACTGCAGCCTTGTATGAGATACTCTGAAGAGCGACAAACCAGGCAGGCAGGTTCCATTGTATATAGTGAGCGGACTACCTTTTTTCTCCATAAAAATCGTTTTATATTCTGTGTACGTGCCATTGAGCGCTATAACTTTATTTAAAAATAACACAGCAACGCGTCAAGTCGAACTTTGTTTTGTGCACACGTGGTACACGAGCTCCCTAGGTAAACAACCACTACATGCGTTCAAATTAGCACGTGGGCTGCCATTTCGTAAAGAAATGAGCTCCACCATGTACCCGCACGGGTGTGGCTGGGCACGAAGCGTGATTACGTGCATGGTGCACCTATTCTCTTCTTGTATACATACACCACCTACGTGGGGTTGTGTGAGAGAGATACAAACCTAGAGAGATATAGTGTGTGGGTTCTTGAGAGTTTTTTTTGGGAGGGGGGGTCAATCAAAAAATGTAACATATGCAATGTGTCTGAAATAGAGTCCTGGATATAACATATATATAGAGGGGGCGATCCACGAGAAGAGAGTGGAGGTATCATCGGCTTGAGGTGTCCATAGAATCGAAGAGAGGGATGATGTGTGTGTATGTGTGCGTGCGCGATCGATAAAGAGTGCCATCGAATTTGTGTGTGCCCACGTCAAAGATATAGAGTGGCTGGCCTACTAGAATGTGAGAAGGGACATGTGCAGTTTGTCTCTGTGGCATGGATACCTACCTGCAGCGCTCGACTATCGGTGTGTGGTGGGGGAAGAGGGAGGCCCAATTAACTATAGAGGTACAATGGCTGGTATATGTGTGGAGGAGGAGAGAGGCCTACATCATGTATTAAGGAGATCGATCTGCCTCATGTATTAAGGGAGATCGATCGACATCCATGCATATGTGCAGGAGAGGAATAAGGTTGGGAGAGAGACATCGCTAGAGTGTTGGAGGGGGTGGTAGTGGAGTTGCTTCTAACAAATGGTGGGATAGGCTTGCTAGACAAACGGAGGGCATGCCTGCAATACCAATAAGAGAGGAGATGGTTGCTTGTTGTCTATGCATGTGCGTGTGAGAGACGGGTCAAAAGGCATGCACGAATGATGACGGGGGACGATGTGGCTGTGGTAAGCAGACGTAACTACATAGGAAGATCAATCGCCCTTTGTTAGACAAAGGATAGACATAACTTGTGAGGTACGCCGATCGATGGGGGGGGGTAGTTAAAGTCGATCTAGGTATATGTTGGGAGATCGATCGGTATACATGCATGTGTGTGTTAGAAGCAAATGAGGCACGAGGAGAAGGATAGAGAGAGGGGGATGCAAGTAGGAGGTGGTACGAGAGGCATACTATATCGAGCGGGAGGATTGTGCGAGTACGAGAACGATGAAAAGAGTGGTGGTAGTGGGGCATGGACGGTGACAAGAGAAGAGGGGAAGCTTGTGTTTGTGCTAGGCACACCTAGCTAGAGAGGCATATCGGTCGATGTGTGCCATAAAGAAGGAGCTGGGGGCCTACACACACCATGGGTGAATGACCTAAAGTGAAAATACGAATTTGCGCGATGGAGCTAGAGAATGCTGAGGGAGGGTGAGAGGGATGCGGGCATGTGCATGCACAAGAGAAAGTTAGCACTAGCTACAAAGATAAGAGGGTTGTGTGGGTGTAAAACACGAATAGAGATCATATATACTTCATTATAAAAAGCGAATTCGGATATTTGAAGAATTTATCATAGTGTTTTTAACCGACGCATGTGTGAATATATATAACGGTGATACACATGGTGTGGTTATGAACATGTTATACTACATTTAATATATTTTATCTCTACTCTTATAAAAAATCCGAGTTGTTGATGATGGTGTGCCTGCCATCCTGCATTATAGGTCGTCCGATTTATATCTGGCGGATAGCAAGGAAACTATGATGGTTGAAGTTGTCAACAATCATGATTGTAGATTCTTATTGAAATAGAGAAACGAATTCAAATTTAGTTCGAATTGCAGCGGTAGTATAGACATTAGGAATGCACTAAAATGTTGGTATGAGTAGGTTACATGCATTATACAGCAAGTGAAAAAATTTAATCAGACATAACATGGATTCATACTCCCTCCTTCCATCTATATAGGGCGTAATGAGATTTTTAAGACCACCTTTGACTATTGACAAGATTAATAGTACATGACATGCACAATGTGAAAACTATATCACTGAAAGAACCTTTCACAGACGAATTTAACGGTGTGCTTTGTGTAAGTTGCATGTCATATATCATTGCTCTAATATTTGGTCAAAGTTAGCATCGAAAAACGCATTAGGCCCTATATAGATGGAAGGAGGGAGTAGGTTTGAATAGCATTTTTATAGTAAAACGGGGCAAGACTCTCTCTTTGTGTGGTGTGAATAGTTTTATTTTTTTTGTTTTCTTTTTGGTTGAGGGTAGTGTGAATTGATTTGGTACGTACAAGTACAATATTACTACACGTTAGGCTTGTCCCTAAAATTCAACCCGCGTCTTGTTATATCCCGAAAATTCAGATATCGTGCTCCCAAAACTGGCGCCTTCATAACCTGAGCCTTGCTATCCCCAAATTACAACGCGCACGAAAACTCCCTCCAGCTGCCAAATCCCGACACGCGAAATCCCCCTTCTAACCCTGAGCCGAAAGGGCCGCTAGTTCAAATTGGTGGGGGTACTTTTGTAACACACCCTACATTTTGGACAAGCGCGTCCCTAAGTCATGCTTCACCCCCTTCCATCGCCCCCTCTTCGCCATTCAAAATCCCAGGCCACCATAACCTCTCGGCTCCAGCCGCGAAACCCCACCCTCCTCCGTCCGCCACGTCACCGCTGCCTTGCCGGAGCCTCTTCCCTAACGACGTCGTCCACCGCAACAGCTCGACGTCCCTCGTCCACCTCCCCGGATGAGGATCAGTCGTCCATCTCGCCGTCCCGCCGGTTCAGCCGCCCCGTCCTCCACCTCCAAGGAGTTGCTCTGACGATCGCCTCGTCTATCGCGGCTGCTCCATCCCCACAACGCCGCCTTAACCTGCTCCACAGGAACCGCAGCATCCTCACCGACTCCTCAGACGAAGCCGAGGCCTACTCGGCGCCACCAAAGAGGTTGTACACTCATCGCATCGCACCTTCTCCTTAACTCGACCTCCCGGCGCCGACTGTGCTCCATCCCGCACCCCCATGGAGCGGCTACCTTGAAGCCGGCACCGCGGGTGACATCTCTGCGGCGGATCTCCCCCAGTGCGAGGCCCCTTCGACGGCGGCATCCATACCAGCCGGATTTGCTGCTGCTGCTCTGGCTCCCGCTCGATCGCTCGCGCTGCTGCTGCTGCTTCGGCTCTCGCTCGCTCGCTCGCGCTGCTGCTACTGCTCCTTCTCTCGCTCGATCGCTCGCTCGCCCAGCTGCTGCTGTTGCTCTCCCCCTCGCTCGTGCTGCTGCTCTGCTCCAATTAAGCCACACTTCAATCGACTGAATCGACTTTTGGGTCAGTCGATTTTCAAGGGTTGGGGGGGCTCGCCGGAGTTAAGGAAGAACCACCCGCAGCGGGGACGGGGGCTCGCCGGAGAGGTACCCCACTATCTATCTTAGGTTTCAGGGTGGGGGCGGGGGGCCTAGAGGGCTGGCCGGGGCGGCGATGGCGAGTTGTTTCGGGGCGGCGTGGCGGCGCTGGGGCCGGCAGTTCGGCCGGTGGCGGCTGGCAGCTTAGGGGGGTGCAGGTTGAAGATGAACTGCAGGCCCTCCCTAAACTACATGTCAAGTGCCTCTCTGCTACCATTGCGTTTAGTTTCGACAGTAGCATTCAGATTGCACAGTAAATTTCAGTTTCAACAGTTAAGTTCAGAGTCAACAGTTTTTACCTCATCTGTTGTAGTCATGTGGTTTTTGGTGATGCTAATTTTACATCCATTTTACATCATCTATTGGAGATGCTATTAGAATCCCACTTGAGATTGACGATGTCTGTCTTGTGCTACTTCAGCCTTGACGTCTTACGGCTCACCAGAGCTGCTCCAATGACAGAATGATCCATCACAAGAGAGCAGTGCCCTAGACGCCATCTACAGATTCCTCAGATCTTTCTCCACACCTCCGACAGCCACCTCTGCCTCAACTGCTTCAGCGACCAACCCAATGATGCTGAGGTCGACACGACTACGACAAAGAGGTTGTACCCTTGTTGTATCACTTATTACTATACATTCACGTCGATCCATTAGGGCTATTTTGGTACAACAGAAAAACATCGATCCACTGGTTGTTACCATCACTCTAAATTTCTGCATGCTCTCCTTACATAATCTCACCATATTTTTCTCGTATGCATGTCAGATATTGTACACAGTCATGCTGAACATGTAGAGAAAAAAGAGAAGAGTTTTGCGCGGCAATACAATGTCATGCAGACATCGCTCCGTGGTGGGTTCAATAGCAAACCCTCCCCACCCTCTCCAGATTGTAATCCAGAGGAAGATATCTGTTCTGAGGCGGATTCAGACGCCGCTGACCACTCCTATTTACCCCCAAGGTGTTTGCTCTACCTTGGCATGATGATGTTAGTCATATCATGCATATGTTTCCTTGTAGTGCCTACTTTTGACATCATATATGTCATCTGCTTAGTTTAGACATGTTCTGTAATGCCACCTGTTTAGTTTCTATATCATATATGGGAATTATGCAGTCACATGTCTTTTAGCCAGCCATAATATATGTGAAATCTGCAATGCCATCCTGTTTAACCAGGCATCATATATTTGAATGATATCTTGCCCATCCTTTTCTTCATTACATTTCCATTTGTCGACAATGTTTGTACATTAAACTACTCTTCCTGTGAATTAGCCATTTGGGTGGGAGATGGAAAAATCTGGAGTGAAAACAAGGCCCTCAGAGAAGACAATGCTACCTGTCGAAGCAGATCTCTTGTTGGGTCCCGATAGCTCCTCAGAGATGGATTCAGAGACAGATGACCAGTCCTATTCCCCCATTGAGGTGTATTCTCTAACTTGGCACGGTTATACTGCTCATATCATGCATACGGTGTCTTGCATTGCATAGTTTAGACATCATATACACAATATTAAACACCATGTTCTTAGTTCAGACATCATATCGAATGCCCTCTGTTTAGCATATAAATCACATATGTGAATTAAATGATGCGATCCTGATTACTTAGATAACATGCAGGTGAATTATGTCATGCGATCCTGTTTAGTTATTCATCATATCTTTGAGTTATGTTATGCTATGCTATCCAGTTTAGATAGATATCATATATGTGAAATTATGTCATGCTATCCATTTTAGTTAAACAATATACATGTCAACTATTTCATGCCCTCTTTTCTCCACACTATCTATTGCATCTGTCTCTCATACAATGTATGTACATTCAACTATGTTTCCTATTTATTAGCCATTTGAATTGGAGCGGGTGATGCCAGTATCTAGCGGACTAAAAACACGGTCTTCAAATAGAACAGTGCTACCTCTTGGTGGAGATAGCACCCCGGTTGTACATGCACAAAAATCAGCCCTAGCACACATAACCCAAACTCTCGCAGATTGTACCCCTACTGCGATGGACAGAGAACCAGCTTCACCCAATCTAACCCCAACCCCAGCCGATAGTAACCCAGTTCCTATTGACACAGCACCATCTCCACCATAGAGCTCCCAAACAAGAGAAGTTAGTAAGGCAGCTCCAGTGCCCAAAGGGCCAGTACTATCACGGCGAACCCCAACTCCACTAGTTAGTATGCCTATTTCTGTGTAGGAAGCACAACCAGCTAGTCGTAGTTTAGCATCTATCGCATTTGATGTTGTTAAATCGTACGTGCGTATCTTCCCATCATGGAAATATTATACTAAAGATGAAGGAAAATGCCAGTTGCAGGTGTTTGTCTAGGAGTTATGTGTAAGTAATGTTATTCATGGCAATTACTTTGCTTCGTCCCACATCCTACCTCTAATACAGCAAATTTTCCCATATTTCTCTATAGAGAAGGACCGATTTGGAAACTCAGGATGAGGTAACCTGTGCTAATACCTCTGCTATCTTCAAGAATGCTTGGTGGCAGTATCGGAATTACTTGAAGAAAACGTACTTCACCGGCAAAGAAACTCATCAAATTCCCTTATGTTCTCCTGAGACACATTTACTAGACGATGACTGGGAACGCCTTGTTCTGTACTGGTCCCGAAGCAACAATGTGGTAAGGTCCATGAGCTCATTTTCTATTTTTAAGTATTATATTCTTGCCTCTTATTGTACTCTGTTCATGTAGAACAAGTGCCTAAACTTGAAGAACAACTGTTCTAATTTAAGATTCCATTGCTATCATAGTTCAAAAAAGCGCTAGGCGTTAATTGTGCATTTTGCCACCGCCTTGCGCTTTACTGACCAAAGCGCATGCTTATGCGCAGTTATGTATAGATTATGTGTAGTTATGCGCAATGCGTTTTACCAATGCCTAGGGCCTAGGCGAGCTTAAGCGCTCGCTTAGGCGCGCCTTTTTTAACTATGATTGCTTTGCTCTTGTATCACTGTATTTACTTATAGAAACTTATTTTTAGATTGAAGGATCCAATCGAAACTCCAATGGCATAGCAGATATGTTCACGCATGTTTCTTTAACAGCTTTGCTCTTATCAATAGCTCTATTGATTTCAATTTCAATTGTGTATACAGTTGACTTTCATATCATGCACATTACTAGCATCACAACAGAGCTAATAGTGTTGTTGTACATGTAGACCCGTGGTACCCATCTGAAATCTTGTTGTGCCGTGTAGTTTCCCACGCTTTGTATTCTTTCACTGTTGCTTTGTCTTGAACTGATATGATTTGAAACGTGTCTCTATTTTGATTTGGCAAGACAATGCAGTGACCATAGGACATAGATGTATGTTTGTTTGATGCTTTTATTATGTACTAGTACTTGGCAATAGAAGACTTGGTACTTTAATCCTATCCACCTTACTAATGAACTGGTTCATCGAAATGAGTTTCATATACTAGTACAGGCTAAACTTGTTATGTGTCTACTTGTTTCTTCTTTTAGAATGCTGACAGAATATTGGGGAAGAGTGCCTTATTAAGCAATGGTAAAGGAAGTAATGCAGATAAGGTTCAGGATAGTGACACATCCTTGTTGGTCTCCAACAAAGCTGATAAAATAGCTAAGGAAGACTATCTTGAAGACAACGAGACAACCCCAAAGTCCTGTCTTGGTTTAGTGTTCGAGTTACTGGCCACTACCGCTTACACAAGCTATTCAAACTCACTGTCTGAATCAGTTCGGTTTCTTGAGTCTCAACTACAAGATGAAAGACATCGATCAGTTGTGCTGCGACAAGAAGCGGAAGGACTGTGGAAGTCCCTGGAGCATTCAGATGCATACTTTTTGGTCCAACAGCAAGCATTGGAGGATTTTAGCGC
This sequence comes from Triticum dicoccoides, assembly GCF_002162155.2. Taxonomy (NCBI): domain Eukaryota; kingdom Viridiplantae; phylum Streptophyta; class Magnoliopsida; order Poales; family Poaceae; genus Triticum; species Triticum dicoccoides. The sequence goes on from NC_041389.1 coordinate 548,365,183, forward strand.
CAAACAGGACAAAGCTAATCAGCTTGCAAAGCTTATTGCCAGCATGGTGGATACCCGGGATAATGTTTCTTGAGCTCTTCTGAAGTTGTTTCAGTTATGCTCTGGTTTTGCTGCCGCGTTTATTTGCACTGGTGGCCAATTTTGACGTCCAGTGTATGTAATGTGCTGCTTTGTTCCCTATATTTGCACTGGTGGCGAACTTTGATGCCCAGTGGATGTAATATGTGTAATAGCGGTAATAGGCTAGCTTTAATTGCTTGCTTATTTATTTCCTTATTGTCTTGTTTAGTTGTTTGCTTGTAGTCACTGCAGTTCTTTTTCTGTTTTTTTCTAGTGGCCACAATAGCCTATTTTTGGTAACTAGGCCAAAATAATCATGGCAACACACAGACTGTTGTAACCATGGGCCTCCTGCAGGCCGTATGATCCATGGGCCTTCGTCCGGCCGTAGGATCCATTGGCCTTCTATACAGGCCGTAGGATCTATCGGCCTTCTATACGGGCCTTAGGGTCCATGGACCTTCTACGGGCCATAGGGTCCATGGGCCTTCTACGGGCCGTACAATCCATGGGCCTTCTACGGGTCGTATTATCCATGGGCCTCATACGGGCCGTAGGATCCATGGGCCCTCTACGGGGCGTATCATCATTTTGCCAATCATGGGCCGTACTATTCATGGACCATAACGGGCCGTTAATAGGCCATATTTGATAACTCTATGAAAACAGCCCAACGGGTTCTTTTGACATGAAAATGGCCCAACGTATTAACGGTCCGCAAACGGGCCGACTGTTACGACAGGCTGAATTTGGCCCACGAGCAGAAAATGACAGTAACGGGCCGTATGTAACTGAATGCTGCAAATGAGCCCAAGAATCAATGGGCACTGAGAAGGCCTAAAGACAACTTGGTCTGGAAATGGCCCAATTGAGTAACGGGTCGTTAATGGGTATAAAGTTATACACCGTTCATTACGGGCCAGTTTCACCACGGGCCGTTAATGGGCCAAGAGGTACAAAGGTCCTCATATGGGCCGAAAGAAGTCATGGGCCACACATGGGCCAGAAGTTAAAACAGGCTGAATCATATTAGACGGCCCAGATGACGCTACTGGGCCTAATTTCGATAGGGCGTAATGGGCCCTGGGTTAGCGGGTTGTAAATGGGCTATATGCGAACAGGCCGTTAACAGGCTTTTCGTGGGCCGGCCCGCCACCTTTTGACCAAGTCAAACGGGCCGGCCTTTTCACAGGAATGGGCCTCTGTTGGGCCGTGCCACGTGTCACCGTATCATAGGTGCCTTCGGTCCAATGAGCGGAAGACATTTGTCCCAACGGTGAGCCGACACGTGTTTCCTCCAGCCAATGATGATTTTACACGTGGAATATCCCCATTGGTCGGGGTTGTTACCGGGTTATCGGATCCAAAACCCGACCCAATAGCTTAACGGCGTTCCATTACGGTGGATGCCACGTGTCGGTCACCCTTGACGAAAGCACTTCTGTGACGCGCGATTTATCGTCATGGAAGTGGACACTTCCGTGATGATAATTTTGGTAATGTCATGGAACTCTTCACTACATACCTCAAAGCCTCTAAGCAGGCTTGTAAATGCTTCATTCAAACCGCTTGTAGCAGATGAAATCTTCTTGAGCATCGTGCTCATTAATGAGTGGTGCTCCTCCAAGAGCGCAACTCGCTCCAGTAGGCCAATCAGTACGTCCGACCGGACATTGAACTGTTGGAAATATGCCCTAGAGGCAATAATAAAAGTATTATTATATTTCATTGTTCATGATAATTGTCTTTTATTCATGCTATAACTGTATTATCCGGAAACCGTAATACACGTGTGAATACTTAGACCACACAATGTCCCTGGTAAGCCTCTAGTTGACCAGCTCGTTGTGATCAACAGATAGTCATGGTTTCCTGACTATGGACATCGGATGTCATTGATAACGGGATCACATCATTAGGAGAATGATGTGATGGACAAGACCCAATTCTAAGCATAGCATAAAAGATCGTGTAGTTCGTTTTGCTAGAGCTTTGCAAGTGTCAAGTATCTCTTCCTTCGACCATGAGATCGTGTAACTCCCGGATACCATAAGAGTGCCTTGGGTATACCAAACGTCACAACGTAACTGGGTGACTATAAAGGTGCATTACAGGTATCTCCGAAAGTAGCTGTTGGGTTGACACGGATCGAGACTGGGATTTGTCACTCCGTATGACGGAGAGGTATCTCTGGGCCCACTCGGTAATGCATCATCATATTGAGCTCAATGTGACCAAGGTGTTGGACACGGGATCATGCATTACGGTACGAGTAAAGTGACTTACCGGAAACGAGACTGAACAAGGTATTGGGATACCGACGATCGAGTCTCGGGCAAGTAACGTACCGATTGACAAAGGGAATTGCATACAGGGTTTGATCGAATCCTCGACATAGTGGTTCATCCGATGACAACATCGAGGAGCATGTGGGAGCCATCATGGGTATCCAGATCCCGCTGATGGTTATTGACTGAGAGAGTCTCGGTCATGTCTGCATGTCTCCCGAACCCGTAGGGTCTACACACTTAAGGTTCAGTTACGCTAGGGTTATAGGGATATGTATATGCAGTAACCCGAATGTTGTTCGGAGTCCCGGATGAGATCCCGGACGTCGCGAGGAGTTCCGGAATGGTCCGGAGGTAAAGATTTATATATGGGAAGTCCTGTTTCGGGCATCGGGACAAGTTTCGGGGTTATCGGTATTGTACCGGGACCACCGGAAGGGTCCCGGGGGTCCACCGGGTGGGTCCACCTGTCCCGGGGGGCCACATGGGCTGTGTGGGGGTGCGCCTTGGCCTAATGGGCCAAGGGCACCAGCCCCACATAGGCCCATGCGCCTAGGGTTCAAGGGGGGCAAGAGTCCTAGGAGGGTAAGGCACCTCCTAGGTGCCTTGGGGGGAGGGAAAACCCCCCTTGGCCGCCGCACCCCCTAGGAGATTTGATCTCCTAGGGCCGGCCACCCCCCCTTGGCACCCCTATATATAGTGGGGGGAGAGGAGGGACTTCATACCTGAACGCCCTGGCCTTTGGTTGCCTCCTTCTCCCTCCCCAACACCTCCTCCACCTCCATAGTGCTTAGCGAAGCTCTGCCGGAGTACTGCAGCTCCACCAACACCACGCCGTCGTGCTACTGCTGGTGCCATATCCCTCAACCTCTCCTCCCTTCCTTGCTGGATCAAGAAGGAGGAGACGTGGCTGTTCCGTACGTGTGTTGAACGCGGAGGTGCCGTCCGTTCGGCGCAGGTCATCGGTGATTTGGATCACGTCGAGTACGACTACATCATCACCTTGCAAGCTTCCGCACGCGATCTACAAGTGGTATGTAGATGCAAACTCTCTCCCTAGACTCGTTGCTTAGATGAACTCATAGATGGATCTGGGTGAAACCGTAGGAAAAATTTTAATTTTCTGCAACGTTCCCCAACAGTGGCATCATGAGCTAGGTCTATGCGTAGTTCTCTTTGCACGAGTAGAACACAACTTTGTTGTGGGCGTGGATTTTGTCATCTTACTTGCCTCTACTAGTCTTTTCTTGCTCAACGGTATTGTGGGATGAAGCGGCCCGGACCAACCTTACACGTACACTTACGTGAGACCGGTTCCACCGACTGACATGCACAAGTTGCATAAGGTGGCTGGCGGGTGTCTGTCTCTCCCACCTTAGTTGGAGCGGAATCGATGAACAGGGCCCTTATGAAGGGTAAATAGAAGTTGACAAAATCACGTTGTGGTGATTCGTAGGTAAGAAAACGTTCTTGCTAGAACCCAATTGCAGCCACGTAAAAGATGCAACAACAATTAGAGGACGTCTAACTTGTTTTTGCAGCGATTGATCATGTGATGTGATATGGCCAGAAGTTGTGATGAATGATGAATTGTGATGTATGAGATCATGTTCTTTGTAATAGGATTCACGACTTGCATGTCGATGAGTATGACAACCGGCAGGAGCCATAGCAGTTGTCATTATTTTTTGTATGACCTGCGTGTCATTGAATAACGTCATGTAAACTACTTTACTTTATTGCTAAACATTAGTCATAGAAGTAGAAGTAGTCGTTGGCGTGACAACTTCATGAAGACACGATGATGGAGATCATGATGATGGAGATCATGGTGTCAAGCCGGTGACAAGATGATCATGAAGCCCCGAAGATGAAGATCAATGGAGCTATATGATATTGGCCATATCATGTCACAACTATATAATTGCATGTGATGTTTATTATGTATTATGCATCTTGTTTACTTAGGACGACGGTAGTAAATAAGATGATCCCTTATAAAATTTCAAGAAGTGTTCTCCCCTAACTGTGCACCGTTGCTACAGTCCGTCGTTTCTAAGCACCACGTGATGATCGGGTGTGATGGATTCTTACGTTCACATACAACGGGTGTAAGACAGTTTTACACAGCGAAAACACTTAGGGTTAACTTGACGAGCCTAGCATGTGCAGACATGGCCTCGGAACACGGAGACCGAAAGGTCGAACACGAGTCGTATGGAAGATACGATCAACATGAAAATGTTCACCGACGATGACTAGTCCGTCTCACGTGATGATCGGACACGGGCTAGTCGACTCGGATCGTGTAACACTTAGATGACTAAAGGGATGTCTAATCTAAGTGGGAGTTCATAATTTGATTAGAACTTTATTATCATGAACTTAGTCTAAAACCTTTGCAAATATGTCTTGTAGATCAATGGCCAACGCTAATGTCAACATGAACTTCAACGCATTCCTAGAGAAAACCAAGCTGAAAGATGATGGCAGCAACTATACGGACTGGGTCCGGAACCTGAGGATCATCCTCATAGCTGCCAGGAAACAATATGTCCTAGAAGGACCGCTAGGTGACGCTCCCGTCCTAGAGAACCAAGACATTATGAATGCTTGGCAGTCTCGCGCTGATGATTACTCCCTCGTTCAGTGCGGCATGCTTTACAGCTTAGAACCGGGGCTCCAAAAGCGTTTTGAGTATCACGGAGCATATGAGATGTTCGAAGAGCTGAAACTAGTTTTTCAAGCTCATGCCCGGGTCGAGAGATATGATGTCTCCGACAAGTTCTACAGTTGTAAGATGGAGGAGAACAGTTCTGTCAGTGAGCACATCCTGAAGATGTCTGGGTTGCACAACCGTATGACCCAGCTGAACATTAACCTCCCAGATGAGGCAGTCATTGACAGAATCCTCCAGTCGCTCCCACCAAGCTACAAGAGCTTTGTGATGAACTACAACATGCAGGGAATGGAAAAGACCATTCCTGAAGTGTTCTCGATGCTGAAGTCAGCAGAGGCTGAAATCAAGAAAGAACATCAAGTGTTGATGGTCAATAAGACCACTAAGTTCAAGAAGGGCAAGGGTAAGAAGAACTTCAAGAAGGACGGCAAAGATGTTGCCGCGCCTGGTAAGCCAGTTACTGGGAAGAAGTCAAAGAATGGACCCAAGCCTGAGACTGAGTGCTTTTATTGCAAGGGGAAGGGTCACTGGAAGCGGAACTGCCCCAAATACTTAGCGGATAAGAAGGCCGGCAACACCAAAGGTATATTTGATATACATGTGATTGATGTGTACCTTACCAGTACTCGTAGTAACTCCTGGGTATTTGATACCGGTGCCGTTGCTCATATTTGTAACTCACAGCAGGAGCTGCAGAATAAACGGAGACTGGCGAAGGACGAGGTGATGATGCGCGTCGGGAATGGTTCCAGAGTCGATGTGATCGCCGTCGGCACGCTGCCTCTACATTTACCTACGGGATTAGTTTTGAACCTTAATAATTGTTATTTAGTGCCAAGTTTGAGCATGAACATTGTATCTGGATCTCGTTTAATACGAGATGGCTACTCATTTAAGTCTGAGAATAATGGTTGTTCGATTTATATGAGAGATATGTTTTATGGTCATGCTCCGATGGTCAATGGTTTATTCTTAATGAATCTCGAGCGTAATATTACACATGTTCATAGTGTAGATGCCAAAAGATTTAAAGTTGATAACGATAGTCCCACATACTTGTGGCACTGCCGCCTTGGTCACATTGGTGTCAAGCGCATGAAGAAGCTCCATGCCGATGGACTTTTAGAGTCTCTTGATTATGAATCGTTTGACACGTGCGAACCATGCCTCTTAGGCAAAATGACCAAGACTCCGTTCTCCGGAACAATGGAGCGAGCAACCAACTTGTTGGAAATCATACATACCGATGTGTGCGGTCCAATGAGCGTTGGGGCTCGCGGAGGATATCGTTATGTTCTCACCCTCACAGATGACTTGAGTAGATATGGGTATGTCTACTTAATGAAACACAAGTCTGAGACCTTTGAAAAGTTCAAGGAATTTCAGAATGAGGTGGAGAATCAACGTGACCGAAAGATAAAATTCTTACGATCAGATCGTGGAGGAGAATACTTAAGTCACGAATTTGGTACACACTTAAAGAAATGTGGAATCGTTTCACAGCTCACGCCGCCTGGAACACCTCAGCGAAACGGTGTGTCCGAACGTCGTAATCGCACTCTATTGGATATGGTGCGGTCTATGATGTCTCTTACCGATTTGCCGCTATCATTTTGGGGATACGCTCTAGAGACAGCTACATTCACTTTAAATAGGGCACCATCTAAATCCGTTGAGACGACACCGTATGAATTATGGTTTGGAAAGAAACCTAAGCTGTCGTTTCTAAAAGTTTGGGGATGCGAAGCTTATGTCAAGAAACTTCAACCTGAAAAGCTCGAACCCAAGTCGGAAAAATGCGTATTCATAGGATACCCTAAGGAAACTATAGGGTATACCTTCTACTTAAGATCCGAAGGCAAGATCTTTGTTGCCAAGAACGGATGCTTTCTGGAAAAAGAGTTTCTCTCGAAAGAAGTAAGTGGGAGGAAAGTAGAACTCGATGAAGTACTACCTCTTGAGCGGGATAGTGACGCAGCACAGGAAACCGTTCCTGTAATGCCCACACCAACTGAAGAGGAATACCATGATAATGATCAAAGTACTTCGGATCAAGTTACTGCTGAACTTCGTAGGTCCACAAGGACACGTTCCGCACCAGAATGGTACGGCAACCCTGTCCTAGAAATCATGTTGTTAGACAACAATGAACCTTCGAACTATGAAGAAGCAATGACGGGCCCGGAATCCAACAAATGGCTTGAAGCCATGAAATCCGAGATAGAATCCATGTATGAAAACAAAGTATGGACTTTGACAGACTTGCCCGATGATCGGCGAGCGATAGAAAACAAATGGATCTTTAAGAAGAAGACGGACGCGGATGGTAATGTTACCATCTATAAAGCTCGACTTGTCGCTAAGGGTTATCGACAAGTTCAAGGGATTGACTACGACGAGACATTCTCTCCCGTAGTGAAGCTAAAGTCCGTCCGAATCATGTTAGCAATTGCCGCATACTATGATTATGAGATATGGCAGATGGACGTCAAAACAGCATTCCTTAACGGGCATCTTAAGGAAGAACTGTATATGATGCAGCCGGAAGGTTTTGTCGATCCTCAGAACGCTAACAAAGTATGCAAGCTCCAGCGATCCATTTATGGACTGGTGCAAGCATCTCGGAGTTGGAACATTCGCTTTGATGAGATGATCAAAGCGTTTGGGTTTATGCAGACTTATGGAGAAGCCTGCGTTTACAAGAAAGTGAGTGGGAGCTCTGTAGCATTTCTCATATTATATGTAGATGACATACTCCTGATGGGAAATAATATAGAATTTCTGGACAGCATTAAGGCCTACTTGAATAAGTGTTTTTCAATGAAGGACCTTGGAGAAGCTGCTTATATATTAGGCATCAAGATCTATAGAGATAGATCGAGACGCCTCATAGGTCTTTCACAAAGTACATACCTTGATAAGATTTTGAAGAGATTCAGAATGGATCAGTCCAAGAAGGGGTTCTTTCCTATGTTACAAGGTATGAGACTGAGCTCAGCTCAGTCACCGACCACGGCAAAAGATAAAGAAGAGATGAGTGTCATCCCCTATGCTTCAGCCATAGGATCTATTATGTATGCCATGCTGTGTACCAGACCCGATGTAAACCTTGCCGTAAGTTTGGTAGCAAGATACCAAAGTAATCCCGGCAAGGAGCACTGGACAGCGGTCAAGAATATCCTGAAGTACCTGAAAAGGACAAAGGACATGTTTCTCGTTTATGGAGGAGACGAAGAGCTCGTCGTAAAGGGTTACGTCGACGCTAGCTTCGACTCAGATCCGGACGACTCTAAGTCACAAACCGGATACGTGTATATGTTGAATGGTGGAGCAGTAAGCTGGTGTAGCTGCAAGCAGAGCGTCGTGGCGGGATCTACGTGTGAAGCGGAGTACATGGCAGCCTCGGAGGCAGCACATGAAGCGATTTGGGTGAAGGAGTTCATCACCGACCTAGGAGTCATACCCAATGCGTCGGGGCCGATCAAACTCTTCTGTGACAACACTGGAGCTATTGCCCTCGCAAAGGAGCCCAGGTTTCACAAGAAGACCAGGCACATCAAGCGTCGTTTCAACTCCATCCGTGGAAATGTTCAAGATGGAGACATAGAGATTTGCAAAGTGCACACGGATCTGAATGTCGCAGATCCGCTGACTAAACCTCTCTCGCGTGCAAAACATGATCAACACCAGAACTCTATGGGTGTTCGATTCATCACAATGTAACTAGATTAGTGACTCTAGTGCAAGTGGGAGACTGTTGGAAATATGCCCTAGAGGCAATAATAAAAGTATTATTATATTTCATTGTTCATGATAATTGTCTTTTATTCATGCTATAACTGTATTATCCGGAAACCGTAATACACGTGTGAATACTTAGACCACACAATGTCCCTGGTAAGCCTCTAGTTGACCAGCTCGTTGTGATCAACAGATAGTCATGGTTTCCTGACTATGGACATCGGATGTCATTGATAACGGGATCACATCATTAGGAGAATGATGTGATGGACAAGACCCAATTCTAAGCATAGCATAAAAGATCGTGTAGTTCGTTTTGCTAGAGCTTTGCAAGTGTCAAGTATCTCTTCCTTCGACCATGAGATCGTGTAACTCCCGGATACCATAAGAGTGCCTTGGGTATACCAAACGTCACAACGTAACTGGGTGACTATAAAGGTGCATTACAGGTATCTCCGAAAGTAGCTGTTGGGTTGACACGGATCGAGACTGGGATTTGTCACTCCGTATGACGGAGAGGTATCTCTGGGCCCACTCGGTAATGCATCATCATATTGAGCTCAATGTGACCAAGGTGTTGGACACGGGATCATGCATTACGGTACGAGTAAAGTGACTTACCGGAAACGAGACTGAACAAGGTATTGGGATACCGACGATCGAGTCTCGGGCAAGTAACGTACCGATTGACAAAGGGAATTGCATACAGGGTTTGATCGAATCCTCGACATAGTGGTTCATCCGATGACAACATCGAGGAGCATGTGGGAGCCATCATGGGTATCCAGATCCCGCTGATGGTTATTGACTGAGAGAGTCTCGGTCATGTCTGCATGTCTCCCGAACCCGTAGGGTCTACACACTTAAGGTTCAGTTACGCTAGGGTTATAGGGATATGTATATGCAGTAACCCGAATGTTGTTCGGAGTCCCGGATGAGATCCCGGACGTCGCGAGGAGTTCCGGAATGGTCCGGAGGTAAAGATTTATATATGGGAAGTCCTGTTTCGGGCATCGGGACAAGTTTCGGGGTTATCGGTATTGTACCGGGACCACCGGAAGGGTCCCGGGGGTCCACCGGGTGGGTCCACCTGTCCCGGGGGGCCACATGGGCTGTGTGGGGGTGCGCCTTGGCCTAATGGGCCAAGGGCACCAGCCCCACATAGGCCCATGCGCCTAGGGTTCAAGGGGGGCAAGAGTCCTAGGAGGGTAAGGCACCTCCTAGGTGCCTTGGGGGGAGGGAAAACCCCCCTTGGCCGCCGCACCCCCTAGGAGATTTGATCTCCTAGGGCCGGCCACCCCCCCTTGGCACCCCTATATATAGTGGGGGGAGAGGAGGGACTTCATACCTGAACGCCCTGGCCTTTGGTTGCCTCCTTCTCCCTCCCCAACACCTCCTCCACCTCCATAGTGCTTAGCGAAGCTCTGCCGGAGTACTGCAGCTCCACCAACACCACGCCGTCGTGCTACTGCTGGTGCCATCTCCCTCAACCTCTCCTCCCTTCCTTGCTGGATCAAGAAGGAGGAGACGTGGCTGTTCCGTACGTGTGTTGAACGCGGAGGTGCCGTCCGTTCGGCGCAGGTCATCGGTGATTTGGATCACGTCGAGTACGACTACATCATCACCTTGCAAGCTTCCGCACGCGATCTACAAGTGGTATGTAGATGCAAACTCTCTCCCTAGACTCGTTGCTTAGATGAACTCATAGATGGATCTGGGTGAAACCGTAGGAAAAATTTTAATTTTCTGCAACGTTCCCCAACATGAACTATGCTGGACCCTTCCCATCGCCCCTCGTGGGAGCCAAACGCTCCGGGCTCAGGGCGACTGACGCATTGGCTTCCGGCTTCGGCAGATCCAGACTCCTTCGTGATGACACCTTGGTGTCGCCCGCTTCATGAGGCGGAGAGGTAGGTGGGGTCTCGCACTCCATCATCTCCGGAGGAAGATCCCCCGAAGACGAACTCTGTTGAGAAGAGCTGCTAGCCGGACTGCAAAAGGCAAATCCTGGTTATTGATCTAGGAGAAACACACTACCTTCGAATTAACGATTGACTTACAGCTCGGTGGAGGGCTGGCCCGTTGGCGGGCATGACGTGGTGAGGGTGCCCGTCGGGGCAGGGGCCCCTGGGGATATATTTTTCCCTGGTTTGGGCGTCTCCGTCTCCAAGTCTTCGGAGGCAGCCCTCTTCTTCCCGCGCGGGGAGGAGGCCTTGGCTTCCCCCTCCCGACTATCCTCCTTAGGGGAGGTAACGATTCCCCCGGTTCGGATGCGTAGCGTGTGAAGTTCGGTTTCTTCATTATTCCCCTTGTCTTTCCCTGAGGACATTCTGCTGAGTACCCGGTCAAGCATCTTGGCCATGGTGGGACCAGGCGAGCCTTCGGGAAGTGGCGCCGGACACCTGATTCTCTCCGCCTTGCTAAGCCATTCCTAGCCATGGAAGATTTTTAGGATAAAAAATTATGACAAATACAAAACAAGGTGTCCGGTATCAAGGTTACTTACTTGGGTATCTAGGTGATTGCAGCTTAGGCCCGCATCCTCGGTGGTGTCCGGACACTCTACTTTCGGTCCGAAGAATAATTTACACATCCCTTCGAGCTCCGAAGAAGTGCTTAACAGTCTGTGGACCCTCTGGATTGAACTCCCACATCCGGAGAGGCCGGCGTTGGCACGGCAACATTCGTCGGATTAACATCACTTGCATTATGATGACAAGGTTAATGTCCCTCTCAAGAAGCTCTCGAATGCGGCTCTGCAGTACTGGTGCATCGCCAGCGGCTCCCCAATTCCGTCCTACGTCGGTCCAAGACGCTAGTTGTGACGGAGGGCCCGAGCGGAACTCAGGGGCGGCCACCCGCTTTGTGCCTCTGGGAGCCGTGACATAAAACCACCTCCGTTGCCATACATCGGATACTTCTGGGAAAGAACCCTCTAGCCATCGGGCATCAGCGTTCCTGCTTATTACGGCACCTCCGCACTCCGCATGTCACCCCTCGATTATCTTCGGCTTCACATTGAAGGTCTTGAGCCATAAGCCGAAGTGTGGGGTGACATGGAGGAAAGCCTCGCACACTATAATGAACGACGAGATATGGAGGATGGCGTCCGGAGATAGATCATGAAAATCCAACCCATAATAGAACATGAGCCCCCTCACAAAAGGATCAAGGGTGAGGCCCAAGCCACGGAGGAAGTGAGGAACAAACACGACGCTCTCATTGGGCTCTGGTGTAGGGATGACCTGCCCTGGAGCAGGAAGCCTGTGCTGGATGTCGGCGGTCAGATATCCGACCTCCCTAAGCTTCACAATGTCCTCCTTTTGAATCGAGGAGGACACGCACCGGCCTTGAGGGTTGGATCCGGACATACTGGAGGATCTGGGGTGTTGGAGCTTACGTCTTGGGCGTTGGAGCTCGAGGTACGAGAAGGTGCAAGGGAGGTGGAAAAGAGGCATAGGCCTCGACCCCTTTATAAAGGGGGTGAATATCAAGAGTCCTCAGCGTGACCGCTTGAGGCTTATCTAAAAACACACGGAGTAATACCAACGGTCGTGGTGGGATCACGCACGCCCTTATTGATAAAAGATCCCTTAATAAGAGGAACACGATCTCTGCTTTGGCAGGACGTGCCGGTAAAACCGCCTCACAACACGAGTCGAGGTGGGGCAAGAAAAGCCGGTTCGCGTTGGACCAGGCCACGATGCAAGGGCACGATGTACGAAGATTGCCAGCGGATTAGATTTATGCTATGTTCCCTACAATGGTATGTGAAGATCATCTCGCAGATCCGGACACAGTCTAAGTGTTCGATAATTACTTTGGAGTATTCGGAGATGGAACCCGCCTTGCAATGCCAAAGACAAGACTGCGCGCCAGACTCATTGTCATTGAAGCCTGGTTCAGAGTCTACTGAGGGAGTCCTGGATTAGGGGGTATCCGGACAGCCGGACTGTATACATCGTCCGGACTATTGAAGCGTGAAGATACAAGACTCAAGACTTCGACCCGTGTCCGTATGGGACTCTCCTTTGCGTGGAAGACAAGCTTGGCGATCTGGATATTGTGTTTCCTTCCTTGTAACCGACTCCATGTAAACCCTAGCCTTCTACGGTGTCTATATAAACCGGAGAGGTTGGTCCTTAGAAGGCCGATCATAATTACAATCATACCATCATAGGCTAGCTTCTAGGGTTTAGCCTCTACGATCTCGTGGTAGATCTACTCTTGTACTACCCATATCTTCGATATTAATCAAGAAGGAAGTAGGGTTTTACCTCCATCGAGAGGGCCCGAACCTGGGTAAACATTGTGTCCCTTGCTTCCTGTTACCATCAGCCTAGACGCACAGATCGGGACCCCCTACCCGAGATTTGCCGGTTTTGACACCGATAGCGCCCCCTGTCTCGTGGGCCCCTCGAGCCTCCCCCAACTGACTTCTTTCGCTTATATATTCCCATATACCCTGAAACCATCGAATACGAAGATAGATCGGGAGATCCGCCGCCGCAAGCCTCTGTAGCCACCAAAAACCTCTAGGGAGCCCGTTCTGGCACCCTGCCGGAGGGGGAATCCCTCCCCGGTGGCCATCTTCATCATCCCGGCACTCTCCATGACGAGGAGGGAGTAGTTCACCCTTGGGGCTGAGGGTATGTACTAGTAGCTATGAGTTTGATCTCTCTCTCTCTCTCTCTCTCTCTCTCTCTCGTGTTCTCTCTCTGACACAATCTTGATGTACCACGAGCTTTGCTATTATAGTTGGATCTTATGATGTTTCTGTTGGGGAACGTAGCAGAAATTCAAAAATTTTCCTACGTAACACCAAGATCTATCTATGGAGAGACCAGCAACGAGTAGAAAGGGGAGTGCATCTACATACCCTTGTAGATCGCTAAGCGGAAGCGTTCAAGTGAACGGGGTTGATGGAGTCGTACTCGTCGTGATTCAGATCACCGATGATCCTAGTGCCGAACGGACGGCACCTCCGCGTTCAACACACGTACAGCTCGACGATGTCTCCCACGCCTTGATCCAGCAAGGAGAGAGGGAGAGGTTGAGGAAGACTCCATCCAGCAGCAGCACAACGGCATGGTGGTGAAGGAGGAGTATGGCAATCCTGCAGGGCTTCGCCAAGCACCTACGGGAGAGGAGGAGGTGTCACGGGAGGGAGGGAGGCGCCAAGGGCTCAGGTATGGATGCCCTCCCTTCCCTCCACTATATATAGGGGCAGGGGAGAGGGGGGAGGCGCAGCCTTGCCCCCTACTCCAAGAAAGGGGTGCGGCCAAGAGGGGGGGAGGAGTCCATCCTCCCCAAGGCACCTCGGAGGTGCCTTCCCCCTCGAGGACTCTTCCTTCTAGGGTTCCCTAGGCGCATGGGCCTCTTGGGGCTGGTGCCCTTGGCCCATGTAGGCCAAGGCGCACCCCCTACAGCCCATGTGGCCCCCCGGGGCAGGTGGCCCCACCCGGTGGGCCCCCGGGACCCTTCCGGTGGTCCCGGTACAATACCGATGACCCCGAAACTTGTCCCGATGGCCGAAACAGGACTTCCTATATATAAATCTTTACCTCCGGACCATTCCGGAACTCCTCGTGACGTCCGGGATCTCATCCGGGACTCCGAACAACATTCGGTAACCACATACAAGCTTCCTTTATAACCCTAGCGTCATCGAACCTTAAGTGTGTAGACCCTACGGGTTCGGGAGACATGCAGACATGACCGAGACGTTCTCCGGTCAATAACCAATAGCGGGATCTGGATACCCATGTTGGATCCCACATGTTCCACGATGATCTCATCGGATGAACCACGATGTCAAGGACTTAATCAATCCCGTATTCAATTCCCTTTGTCTATCGGTATTTTACTTGCCCGAGATTCGATCGTCGGTATACCGATACCTTGTTCAATCCCGTTACCGGCAAGTCACTTTACTCGTTCCGTAACACATCATCCCGTGATCAACTCCTTGGTCACATTGCGCATATGATGATGTCCTACCGAGTGGGCCCAGAGATACCTCTCCGTTTACACGGAGTGACAAATCCCAGTCTCGATCCGCATAAAACAATAGATACTTTCAGAGATACCTGTAGTGCACCTTTATAGTCACCCAGTTACGTTGTGACGTTTGATACACCCAAAGCACTCCTACGGTATCCAGGAGTTACACGATCTCATGGTCGAAGGAAGAGATACTTGACATTGGCAAAGCTCTAGCAAACGAACTACACGATCTTTGTGCTAGGCTTAGGATTGGGTCTTGTCCATCACATCATTCTCCTAATGATGTGATCCCGTTATCAACGACATCCAATGTCCATAGCCAGGAAACCATGACTATCTGTTGATCACAACGAGCTAGTCAACTAGAGGCTCACTAGGGACATATTGTGGTCTATGTATTCACACGTGTATTATGATTTCCAGATAATACAGTTATAGCATGAATAAAAGACAATTATCATGAACAAGGAAATATAATAATAATACTTTTATTATTGTCTCTAGGGCATATTTCCAACAGTCTCCCACTTGCACTAGAGTCAATAATCTAGTTCACATCGCCATGTGATTAACACTCACAGGTCACATCGCCATGTGACTAATACCCAAGAGTTTACTAGAGTCAGTAGTCTAGTTCACATCACTATGTGATTAACACTCAATGAGTTTTATGTTTGATCATGTTGCTTGTGAGAGAGGTTTTAGTCAACGGGTCTGAACCTTTCAGATCAGTGTGTGCTTTACAAATCTCCATGTCATCTCCTAGATGCAGCTACCACGCTCTATTTGGAGCTATTCCAAACAACTGTTCTACTTGGAGCTATTCTAAATTATTGCTCCATTATATGTATCCGGTCTCTCCACTCGGAGCTATCCGGATAGGTGTCAAGCTTGCATCGTCGTAACCTTTACGACGAACTCTTTTACCACCTCCATAATTGAGAAAATTCCTTAGTCCACTAGTTACTAAGGATAACTCTGACCGCTGTCCTATGATCCATTCATGGATCACTCTTGTACCCCTTGACTGACTCATGGCAAGGCACACTTTCGGTGCGGTACACAGCATAGCATACTGTAGAGCCTACGTCTAAAGCATAGGGGACGACCTTCGTCCTTTCTCTCTTTTCTGCCGTGGTCGAGCTTTAAGTCTTAACTTCGTACCTTACAACTCAGGCAAGAACTCCTTCTTTGACTGGTCCATCTTGAACACCTTCAAGATCATGTCAAGGTATGTGCTCATTTGAAAGTATTATTAAGCATTTTGATCTATCCTTATAGATCTTGATGCTCAATGTTCAAGTAGCTTAATCCAGGCTTTCCATTGAAAAACACTTTCAAAATAACCCTATATGCTTTCCAGAAATTCTACGTCATTTCTGATCAACAATATGTCAACAACATATACTCATCAGAAATTCTATAGTGCTCCCACTCACTTCTTTGGAAATACAAGTTTCTCATAAACTTTGTACAAACCCAAAATCTTTGATCATCATCAAAGCATACATTCCAACTCCGAGATGCTTACTCCAGTCCTTAGAAGGATCGCTGGAGCTAGCATCCCTTTTAGCATCCTTAGGATCGACAAAACTTTTCTGATTGTATTGCATACAACCTTTCCTTACGAAAACTGGTAAGGAAACTTGTCTTGACATCCATCTGCCAGATTTCATAAATGCAGCTAATGCTAACATGAATCCGACGGACTTTAAGCATCGCTACGAATGAGAAAATCTCATTGTAGTCAACTCCTTGAACTTGTGAAAAACTCTTCACCACAAGTCGAGCTTCAGAGATGGTGAAATTTCCGTCCATGTCCATCTTCTTCTTAAAAGATCCATTTATCTCAATGGATTGCCGATCATCGGGCAAGTCCATCAAAGTCCATGCTTTGTTCTGATATATGGATACTATCTTGGATTTCATGGCTTCTAACCATTTGTCGGAATTCGGGCCCACCATTGCTTCTCCATAGCTCGTAGGTTCATTGTTGTCCAGCAACATGACTTCCAAGACAGGATTACGTACCACTCTTAAGTAGTATGTATCCTTGTCACCCCACGAGGTTTGGTAGTGACTTGATCCGAAGTTTCATGATCAATATCATAAGCTTCCACTTCAATTGGTGTAGGTGCCACAGGAACAACTTCCTGTGCCCTGCCACACACTAGTTGAAGAGACGGTTCAATAACCTCATCAAGTCTCCACCATCCTCCCACTCAACTCTTTCGAGAGAAACCTTTCCTCGAGAAAGGACCCGATTCAAGAAACAATCCATATTGCTTTCGGATCTGAATTAGGAGGTATACCCAACTGTTTTGGGTGTCCTATGAAGATGCATTTTATCCGCTTTGGGTTCGAGCTTAATCCTGAAACTTTTTCACATAAGCAGCCCCAAACCTTTAAGAAACGACAACTTAGGTTTCTCTAAACCATAATTCATACGGTGTCATCTCATCGGAATTACGTGGTGCCCTATTTAAAGTGAATGCGGTTGTCTCTAATGCCTAACCCATGAACAATTGTGGTAATTCGATAAGAGACATCATGGTATGCATCATATCCAATAGGATGCAGTTATGATGTTCGGACACACCATCACACTATGGTGTTCCAGGCTGTATTAGTTGCGAAACAATTTCCACAATGTCTTAATTGTGTGCCAAAACTCGTAACTCAGATATTCATCTCTATGATCATATCATAGACATTCTATCCTCTTGTCACAATGATCTTCTACTTCACTCTGAAATTACTTGAACATTCAATAATTCAGACTTGTGTTTCATCAAGTAAATATTCTCAACATCTACTCGAATCATCTGTGAAGTAAGATCATAATGATATTCACTGCATGCCTCAGCACTCGTTGGATTGGACACATCAAAATGTGTTACTTCCAACAAGTTGCTATCTTGTTCCATCTTACTGAAACCGAGGCTTTTCAGTCATCTTGCCCATGTGGTATGATTTGCATATCTCAAGTGATTCAAAATCAAGTGAGTTCAAACGGTCCATTTGCATGGAGTTTCTTCATGCATATATACCAATAGACATGGTTCGCATGTCTCAAACTTTTCAAAAATGAGTGAGTCCAAAGATCCATCAACATGGAGCTTCTTCATGCGTTTTATACCATTATGACTTACATGGCAGTGCCACAAGTAAGTGGTACTATCATTACTATCTTATATCTTTTGGCATGAAAATGTGTATCCCTACGATCAAGATTCAATAAACCATTCCTTTAGGTGCAAGAGCACTTATTCAGGTTTAATACTAATCTTGATGGTAGAGGGAGCGTGCGATGTTAGATCACATCAAACTTGGAAACACTTCCAACACATATCGTCAGCTCTCCTTTAGCCAGTCTCCGTTTTATTCCGTAGCTTTTATTTCGAGTTACTAACACTTAGCAACCGAACCGGTATCTAATACCCTGGTGCTACTAGGAGTACTAGTAAAGTACACATTAACATAATGTATATCCAATATACTTCTATCGACCTTGCCAGCCTTCTCATCTACCAAGTATCTAGGGTAATCCTGCTCCAGTGGTTGTTCCCCTTATTACAGAAGCACTTAGTCTCGGGTTTGGGTTCAGCCTCGGGTTTCTTCATTGGTGCAGCAGCTGATTTGCCGTTTCATGAAGTATCCCTTCTTTCCCTTGCCCTTCTTGAAACTAGTGGTTTCATCAACCATCAACAATTGATTCTCCTTCTTGATTTCTACTTTCGCGGTGTCAAACAACGCGAATATTTCAAGGATCATCATATCTATCCCTGATATGTTATAGTTCATCACAGAGCTCTAGCAGCTTGGTGGTAATGACTTTGGAGAAACTATCACTATTTCATCTGGAAGATCAACTCCCACTTGATTCAAGTGATTGTTGTACTCAGACAATCTGAGCACAAGCTCAACAATTGAGCTTCTCTCCTTAGTTTGCAGGCTAAGAAAATCGTTGGAGGTCTTATACCTCTTGACGTGGGCACGAGCCTGAAATCCCAATTTCAGCCCTCGAAACATCTCATATGTTCCGCGACGTTTCGAAAACATCTTTGGTGCCTCAACTCTAAACCGTTTAACTGAACTATCACGTAGTTATCAAAATGTGTATGTTCGATGTTCGCAACATCCACAAACGACGTTTGGGGTTCAGCGCACTGAGTAGTGCATTAAGGACATAAGCTTTCTACTGTTCGCATAATCGCTACTGTCAACTTTCAACTATATTTTCTCTAGGAACATATCTAAACAGTGGAACTAAAGCGCGGGCTACGACATAATTTGCAAAATCCTTTTGACTATGTTCAGGATAATTAAGTTCATCTTATGAACTCCCACTCAGATAGACATCCCTCTGGTCATCTAAGTGATCACATGATCCGAGTCAACTAGGCCGTGTCCGATCATCACGTGAGACAGACTAGTTATCATCGGTGAACATCTTCATGTTGATCATATCTACTATACGACTCATGCTCGATCTTTCGGTCTCCGTGTTCCGAGGCCATGTCTGCACATGCTAGGCTCGTCAAGTTAACCCTAAGTGTTTTCGCTGTGTAAAACTGTCTTACACCCGTTGTATGTGAACGTAAGAATCCATCACACCCGATCATCACGTGGTGCTTAGAAGCGACGAACTGTAGCAACGGTGCACAGTTAGGGGAGAACACTTCTTGAAATTTTGTAAGGGATCATCTTATTTACTACCGTCGTCCTAAGTAAACAAGATGCATAAACATGATAAACATCACATGCAATCAAATAGTGACATGATATGGCCAATATCATTTTGCTCCTTTTGATCTTCATCTTCGGGGCTCCATGATCATCATCGTCACCGGCACGACACCATGATCTCCATCATCATGATCTCCATCATCGTGTCTTCATGAAGTTGTCATGCCAACGACTACTTCTACTTCTATGACTAACGCGTTTAGCAATAAAGTAAAGTAGTTTACATGGCGTTCTTCAATGACACGCAGGTCATACAATAAATTAAGACAACTCCTATGGCTCCTGCCGGTTGTCATACTCATCGACATGCAAGTCGTGAATCCTATTACAAGAACATGATCAATCTCATACATCACATATATCATTCATCACATCCTTTTGGCCATATCACATCACATAGCATACCCTGCAAAAACAAGTTAGACGTCCTCTAATTGTTGTTGCATGTTTTACGTGGCTGCTATGGGTTTCTAGCAAGAACGTTTCTTACCTACGCAAGACCACAACGTGATATGCCAATTGATATTTACCCTTCATAAGGACCCTTTTCATCGAATCCGTTCCGACTAAAGTGGGAGAGACTGGCACCCGCTAGCCACCTTATGCACCAAGTGCATGTCAATCGGTGGAACCTGTCTCACGTAAGAGTACGTGTAAGGTCGGTCCGGGCCGCTTCATCCCACAATACCGTCGAAACAAGATTGGACTAGTAACGGTAAGCATATTGAACAACATCAACGCCCACAACTACTTTGTGTTCTACTCGTGCAAAGAATCTACGCAATAAACCTGGCTCATGATGCCACTGTTGGGGAACGTAGCAGAAATTCAAAAATTTTCCTACGTAACACCAAGATCTATCTATGGAGAGACCAGCAACGAGTAGAAAGGGGAGTGCATCTACATACCCTTGTAGATCGCTAAGCGGAAGCGTTCAAGTGAACGGGGTTGATGGAGTCGTACTCGTCGTGATTCAGATCACCGATGATCCTAGTGCCGAACGGACGGCACCTCCGCGTTCAACACACGTACAGCTCGACGATGTCTCCCACGCCTTGATCCAGCAAGGAGAGAGGGAGAGGTTGAGGAAGACTCCGTCCAGCAGCAGCACAACGGCGTGGTGGTGAAGGAGGAGTGTGGCAATCCTGCAGGGCTTCGCCAAGCACCTACGGGAGAGGAGGAGGTGTCACGGGAGGGAGGGAGGCGCCAAGGGCTCAGGTATGGATGCCCTCCCTTCCCTCCACTATATATAGGGGCAGGGGAGAGGGGGGAGGCGCAGCCTTGCCCCCTACTCCAAGAAAGGGGTGCGGCCAAGAGGGGGGGAGGAGTCCATCCTCCCCAAGGCACCTCGGAGGTGCCTTCCCCCTCGAGGACTCTTCCTTCTAGGGTTCCCTAGGCGCATGGGCCTCTTGGGGCTGGTGCCCTTGTCCCATGTAGGCCAAGGCGCACCCCCTACAGCCCATGTGGCCCCCCGGGGCAGGTGGCCCCACCCGGTGGGCCCCCGGGACCCTTCCGGTGGTCCCGGTACAATACCGATGACCCCGAAACTTGTCCCGATGGCCGAAACAGGACTTCCTATATATAAATCTTTACCTCCGGACCATTCCGGAACTCCTCGTGACGTCCGGGATCTCATCCGGGACTCCGAACAACATTCGGTAACCACATACAAGCTTCCTTTATAACCCTAGCGTCATCGAACCTTAAGTGTGTAGACCCTACAGGTTCGGGAGACATGCAGACATGACCGAGACGTTCTCCGGTCAATAACCAACAGCGGGATCTGGATACCCATGTTGGCTCCCACATGTTCCACGATGATCTCATCGGATGAACCACGATGTCAAGGACTTAATCAATCCCGTATTCAATTCCCTTTGTCTATCGGTATTTTACTTGCCCGAGATTCGATCGTCGGTATACCGATACCTTGTTCAATCCCGTTACCGGCAAGTCACTTTACTCGTTCCGTAACACATCATCCCGTGATCAACTCCTTGGTCACATTGCGCATATGATGATGTCCTACCGAGTGGGCCCAGAGATACCTCTCCGTTTACACGGAGTGACAAATCCCAGTCTCGATCCGCATAAAACAATAGATACTTTCGGAGATACCTGTAGTGCACCTTTATAGTCACCCAGTTACGTTGTGACGTTTGATACACACAAAGCACTCCTACGGTATCCAGGAGTTACACGATCTCATGGTCGAAGGAAGAGATACTTGACATTGGCAAAGCTCTAGCAAACGAACTACACGATCTTTGTGCTAGGCTTAGGATTGGGTCTTGTCCATCACATCATTCTCCTAATGATGTGATCCCGTTATCAACGACATCCAATGTCCATAGCCAGGAAACCATGACTATCTGTTGATCACAACGAGCTAGTCAACTAGAGGCTCACTAGGGACATATTGTGGTCTATGTATTCACACGTGTATTACGATTTCCGGATAATACAGTTATAGCATGAATAAAAGACAATTATCATGAACAAGGAAATATAATAATAATACTTTTATTATTGTCTCTAGGGCATATTTCCAACAGTTTCTCCCCCCTCTACTCTCTTGTGATGAATTGAGTTTTCCTCTTGAAGTTATCTTATCAGATTGAGTCTTTAATGATTTGAGAACACTTGATGTATGTCTTGCCGTGCTTATCTGTGGTGAAAATGGGATATCACGTGCCACATGATGTATGTTTGGGTGATCAACTTGCGGGTTCCGCCCATGAACCTATGCATAGGGGTTGGCACACATTTTCGTCTTGACTCTCCGATAGAAACTTTGGGGCACTCTTTGAAGTACTTTGTGTTGGTTGAATAGATGAATCTGAGATTGTGTGATGCATATCGTATAATCATGCCCACGGATACTTGAGGTGACAATGGAGTATCTAGGTGACATTAGGGTTTTGGTTGATTTGTGTCTTAAGGTGTTATTCTAGTATGAACTCTAGAATAGATCGATCCGAAAGAATAACTTTGAGGTGGTTTCGTACCCTACCATAATCTCTTTGTTTGTTCTCCGCTATTAGTGGCTTTGGAGTGACTCTTTGTTGCATGTTGAGGGATTTTTATATGATCTATCTATGTTATTATTGTTGAGAGAACTTGCACTTGTGAAAAGTATGAACCTTAGGCCTTGTTTCCTATCATTGCAATACCGTTTATGTTCACTTTTATCATTAGTTACCTTGCTGTTTTTATATTTTCAGATTACAAAAACCTATATCTACCATCCATATTGCACTTGTATCACCATCCCTTCGCCGAACTAGTGCACCTATACAATTTACCATTGTATTGGGTGTGTTGGGGACACAAGAAACTCTTTGTTATTTGGTTGCAGGGTTGTTTGAGAGAGACCATCTTCATCCTACGCCTCCCACGGATTGATAAACCTTAGGTCATCCACTTGAGGGAAATTTGCTACTGTCCTACAAACCTCTGCACTTGGAGGCCCAACAAAATCTACAAGAAGAAGGTTGTGTAGTAGACATCAGCCTCGCACGGACCCTAAAGCCCAAAATCTGTTCGACCAGGATCCAAGTCCGAGTAGGATGATATATGACTCCTGGAATCCGATCCGGCCTCACAGGTTCTTTCCCTTAAGCGCGTGACCCCTTAGGTTCAAGTCGGCTTGGTCACAGGTCGGATCACTTCCGACCTGCTCGGCTGGTAGCGGCCTCAAGCAAGGCGTCCCGACCACCAAGCAGGCAATGAAGCCGGTTGGAGAACCTGTACATCACACTTCCATTCCTTTTGCCACACGATATATATGTTGTCGGGCTCAAGGCGAGTCTGCCATCCTTGTGCTAGCCTGACCTCTTTCTCGTTCCAGTGATCCCGACCATAAATCGGATTATCTCATAATCCTTGTCGCATGGCCATGATTATCCTGGTCGGATCACACGAGGGGCCCAGAGTATATCTCTCCTGATTGGAGGGGCAAATCCCATCTTGCTCGACCATGTCACGCAACATGGGTCTGGATAAGCTTGAAACCTACCTTTGTAACTACCCAGTCACAGAGTAGCGTTTGGTCGGCCCAAAGCAGGTCTGTCACCATCCCGAGTACATGCGCCAGCTCAGGTCTTAGGACATAGAACGTATGTTGTACCAGAGACTCACAGATGACATATCACTACGTCTCATAGTTGGGTCTGTCCAACTCGGACCTTATCTCGACTCGGATCCGACTACGTCAAATCTGACCAGATCCTTCCGAGTCCATATTATCCTGTCAGCATCCAATGCTCCATGGCTAGTGAGACCAAGCCATCGACCGTGTCATATGCTAGTGTAGTTGGTTGCGCATCCACATAGCCCTTTCGACTAGGGACATTTTAGAACAGTCATCATACAATGCATAGTCCCACAAATAAGTCACGTACTTGCTGATACACATCATTGATAATTTCCAAGGACTATCTTTATTCATAAACACATAGAAAATATCATCATACATGATTGCCTCTAGGGCATATCTCCAACAGTATCCACACATGTATCAAGTTTCCGGTAAATACAATTCTAGCATGAATAATAAAAATTTATCATGATATAAGGAATATAAAATAAAAACTTTATTATTGCCTCTAGGGCATATTTCCTTCAATTCTGATGTCCCCTTTTAAGCTTACTCATGCGGATTTATGACCTACTGAACTTAACGCCATCTCTTGTGTGGCACCTTCATGGGGTAGACATAATACCTCATGAGGAAAAGTAATTCTCATCAAATTCTACCTCTCTAGCCTTCCTACCTTCATCGTGAGGTTTTTATAGGATTTTTGAATAGAACCATGCAAGTTTTGACAAAGAACATAGTGCTTTTTACTGGAATTGTGCCGATAAGAAGAAGAAATACAGATTGGTTAAATGGAAACTCATGTGTAGACCCAAAAACCATGGGGGTTGAGCATAATTAACACCTCCATTATGACTAGATGCTTAATCATGAAGTAGTGGTGGTGCATTCTTCATGACTCATCGGATACTATATGGCTTATGATTCTTAAAATCAAATACTTGAGGGTTTATCAAGTTTTTGGTTGGGTGTGGGACCTCAGTCTGCTTTTGGCTTGATTGGTGGCAGTGGTGGCCCCCTTAGTTGCTCCTTCCCAGCTCTTTTCTCCTATTGCTTGAACCAGAAGGTCTGCATTTTGGAGCTTGGAACCAACAATTGAGACCTTGGCCTAGGAAGATCTTAGTCTCCAGAAGGGATGACAAAGTGATAGGAGTTAGCTGCCATTTTCTATTTCCTCTTGGAGACTTTGGATTAGATCCTTTGGCCCCGCTCTTTGTTTGGAAAATTCTTGGTCAAGTACCTCTATTCAAGTCTCATGCATGGGCATCGAGCTACTTTTTTCAGGTGTGTGGAGGGCACATATTCCCCTTATGATAAAAAACTTTCTATGACACGCGATAAGGCGACGACTGTCGGCTAGCGACCAGATTCTCAAATGCAACGACTACAGCTAGTTGTTCTCTTTGTGGAGAGAACAAAGGCATATCATTTGAATTGCAATCTTGCTTAGTTTGAATAGGAGGTGCCTTCCATCGTGGTTCAACGTTAGCTGAAACCCGAATAGCTCCGACGATTAATTCATGTCGATTCAAAAAAAATCAGCTCACATGTGTTTTGGTCTGTTTTGGTTGATTTAGTTGGTTTCTTTGGGCGAGTAGGAATAAGCTCACTAAGGGAGTTCCGGACTAGGGGGTGTCCGGATAGCCGAACTATCATCGTCGGCCGGACTCCAAGACTATGAAGATACAAGATTAAAGACTTCGTCCCGTGTCCGGATGGGACTTTCCTTGGCGTGGAAGGCAAGCTTGGCGATACGGATATGTAGATCTCCTACCATTGTAACCGACTCTGTGTAACCCCAGCCCTCTCCGGTGTCTATATAAACCATATGGCTTTCGTCCATATGACGAACAACAATCATACCATAGGCTAGCTTCTAGGGTTTAGCCTCCTTGATCTCGTGGTAGATCCACTCTTGTAACACACATCATCAATATTAATCAAGCGGGACGTAGGGTTTTACCTCCATCAAGAGGGCCTGAACCTGGGTAAAACATCGTGTCCCTTGTCTCCTGTTACCATCCGCCTAGACGCATAGTTCGGGACCCCCTACCCGAGATCCGCCGGTTTTGACACCGACATTGGTGCTTTCATTGAGAGTTCCTCTGTGTCGTCACCGATAGGCTCGATGGCCTCTTCGATCGTCATCAACGATGCAGTCCAGGGTGAGACCTTCCTCCCCGGACAGATCTTCGTATTCGGCGGCTTCGCACTGTGGTCCAATTCGCTTGGCCAACTGGAGCAGATCGAAAGCTACGCCCCTGGCCGTCCGGTCAGATTTGGAAGTTTGAACTTCACGGCTGACATCCGCGGGGACTTGATCCTCGATGGATTCGAGCCACAGCCGAGCATGCCGCACTGTCACGGCGAGCATGATTTAGCTCTACAGCCGGACAGTACCCTGGAGGCCGCACTAGAACCCGCTCCGATCTTCAATTCGGAGCCGGCTGCGCAGATCGAGGATGGATGGCTAGACACCGCCTCGGGGGCTGCAACCTCTACGGCGATAGAGCCGAACACTGACCTTGTCCCTCATGAAGCTCGTGACTCCGAGGTGCCGGACTCCTTGCCGGACTCCGAACCTCCCGCGCCCCCTCCGATCGAATCCGATTGGGCGCCGATCATGGGGTTCACCGCAGCGGACATCTTTCAACACTCACCTTTCGGCGACATCTTGAGTTTGCTAAAGTATCTCTCGTTATCAGGAGAGCCCTGGCCAGACTGCGGTCAGGACGGTAGGGAAGCGGACGATGAATAAATTCAAAGCCCACCCACCACCCACTTAGTAGCCACTGTCGATGATCTAACCGACATGCTAGACTATGACTCCGAAGACATCGACGGTATGGACGACGATGCCGGAGACGACCAAGAACCAGCACCTACCGGGCACTGGAAAACCACCCCAACTCACGACGTATACATGGTGGATACACCAAAAGGAAGCGACAATGAGGAAAAACGGGACGTGGCGAAGGACAACTCCCCCAACAAACAACCAAAACAGCGACGCAAGCGCCGCCCGAAGACCGGCCTCGATAAAAACGGCACCCATACGGACCCGGCCCTAGAGCAGGGCGAAGCAGTGGATGACGAACATGCCACCAAGCAACCATCCGAACATGATGAACTGGACAAGCAACCCATCCCCGGCAAAGACGATCTCACATCACCAGAGCATACGAACCTTCATAAATGGCTCGTCGCGACTGCAAGAAGTTTGAAGAAGCAAAAGCGGAAGCTCAAAACAGCAGAGGACGCACTCAGAATGAGATGGAGCAAAGTACTCAACACCGCAGATAAATATGGCGCTAGTCACCAGACAAAGAGCTACCCGAAGCGCAAGCTGTTGCCCGAATTTGACGAGGAGGCCTTAGAGCCCCCGCAGTCAAAAAAGAAAGAAGCCGCCTGGCCGGATAGACGACCAGATGACAGGCCAAGAGCAACAAGGGGCGCCGCACACAAGCCGGCACACGATCAGCATAAAGATCCTCGGAAAAAGGATGACCCAGCTAGGTCTATCTATGGGCCAAAAAAGAAGACTCCAGGAAACAACATAACCCGCCAAGCATTTGAAGACAACGGCACACCCAAATACAGGGGCGCCGCACACCCACTATGTTTCACCGACGAGGTACTGGATCATGGATTTCCAGCGGGATTCAAACCCGTAAACATAGAGGCATATGACAGAACAACAGACCCCGGAGTCTGGATTGAGGATTATATCCTACACATACATATGGCCAGAGGAGACGATCTCCATGCCATAAAATACCTACCCCTCAAGCTCAAAGGGCTAGCTCGACATTGGCTTAAAAGCCTCCCGGAAAATACCATTGGAAGTTGGGAAGAGCTTGAGGATGCGTTTCGAGCAAATTTTCAGGGGACTTATGTCCGCCCTCCGGATGCAGACGATTTAAGTCACATAACTCAACAGCCCGGAGAGTCAGCACGCAAATTCTGGAACAGGTTCCTCACTAAAAAGAACCAAATAGTCGACTGTCCGGATGCAGAAGCCTTAGCAGCCTTTAAACACAACGTCCGAGACGAATGGCTCGCCAGACACCTCGGCCAGGAAAAACCAAGAACAATGGCCGCACTAACAAGCCTCATGACCCGCTTTTGCGCGGGGAAAGACAGCTGGCTGGCTAGATGCAGCACCAGCGACCCGAGTACATCCGAAGTCAGGGATGGAAATGGGAAATCACGACGCAGAAAAGATCAGCGCCGGAATAAGGAAAATGGCCCAAATAGTACGGCGGTCAACGCAGGATTCAAAAGCTCTCGGCCGAACAACAAAACACTGCCCCTCAAGGACAACAGTGACGAGCTATCCAACCTAAACAAGATTCTGGATAGGCTACGTCAAATACATAGTACCTCCGGGAAGCCTGCAAACCATACCCACAGAGATTGTTGGGTCTTCAAGCAGTCCGGCCGACTCAACGCCGAACGCAAGGGGCTCGACACAACAAGCGGAAGTGACGAAACCCAAAAGCAGCACTCCGGAAAACAGAAGACTTTCCCACTAGAAGTCCAAATAGTGAACTCACTTCATGTGATAACACGAAAACACAGCACGGCACCTGCCATACCAGGACATCGTCCACAGAATGGGGATAGACCCTACCAAAATTCGCTATAGCAGCACTTCCTTCAAAGGAGTGACGCCAGGCCTTTAAGCCAACTATACAGGCTCTGTACCACTAGAGGTTGTGCTCGGTTCATCCGACAACCTCCGTCGCAAAAAGCTCACTCTCCATATCGCCCCATTTCACAGTGGCCCTCGAGCACTACTGGGACGCAAAGCTTTCGCCCGCTTTAACGCAATACCACATTACACGTCTCTTACACTTACAATGCCCGGTCCATGCGGCATAATCTCATTAAAGAGTAACTCCGAGTGTTCCTTGACCATGGAGAACGTGAGGATGCCTTGACAGCCACACACTAATCCGACCTTGCAGGTCAAGGCCCCTAAAACAGGTCATTCAGACCCCGGACACGGTTAGGCAAGTCCGGCGTAAATAGACAAGGGGCTCCCCAGCCGCATACCCCTTCATAAGGGGTCGCGCGTATAAATGATGAGAGCCAATAAAGCTCAAGTTTCTTCATCTTCCAAATTATACTTTATTTTTTACAACTTTTGCACGATATTTCTTAGAAACTAAGTCCTTCTCTTTTATAGATGAAGCATGTGCTACACCCGTCCAGGATACAGCACAACGGAGACACAGGCGCAGACGTGCAGCAGGGACCCGTTGCAAGGATTCTTTTCAGATTAAGACCCTGCGTAAACCTTTCTTACTGTCTCTTGTTGATACACATCCCCCGGTTTCCTACCATAGCTGAGGAGGAGGCTGGCGTTTTGGCATCGGCCGCGTCAGAAGTTCCCGCCTGTACCTGGACACTAGGGGCTTAGGGCATTGTTCTGCCCGGTATCATAAAGACCGAACACCTCAGGGAGTGTTCGGCGTCTCGAGTTAGGCCTTATATGCATCAGCACCGAATCATGTCTTTGGTCAAATGTTGGGTTTTCTCGGCTCCTGTGTTTTGCTGCCTTACGTTCCACTCCATCGGCTAACGCGGCACCAGGAGAACTACTGCGATTGTGCCCCGGTTCGGCCGGGCGAGCACCTCAGTAGAGAAAGCCGAAAACTGACTATCATGATATAGCGAGAGACTGGTCAACCACTCGATCGACCATTGGAATGTTTAGAATTCCTCCGCTTTGACGAAGGACCGCTTCCCGGTCAGGCACATACGCGCCCCGAGTTCGGAGAAGAGCGATGCCGCTAGGGGCTATATAGTAGCCCCACATTCGAGCTCCTATGGCTAAGTGAAAGTGATAAAGCATTATAGTTCGGTTGCCTAGTTTGCTACGCTATCACCTCCTTAAAAGGACCGACGTTGGATTAAGTGTGAAAAAGCGCTTTTCTTTTTGCAAACACCCCCGCACCATGTGCGTGGGGGTTGAAGCCAAAGACTGCCATCTTTCAGATTATACATACACATACGGCCGCACAGGAGATAGTTCAATACTTGAACGCACAAGTATAAAAAGCTATTGCATTATAAACATGATCTCAGAAATCATACATGTCATTTAAACATAACGTCTTTCGAGCACTGCGACTCTATTAAACGAGCGCCCTGCAGGACTTCCTCAAAATAGTGCTTGGTGGGGAATCGGCTTTCGTCCGAACCCCGGGATGCAACAGCGGTGGCATCCATCTCCGCCCAGTATGTTTTAACACAGGCGAGAGCCATCCGTGCACCTTCTATGCATGCCGACCGCTTCATCGCCCCGATATGCGGCACCGCCCCAAGGAATTGCTGCAACAAGCCAAAATAACTCTTCGGCTTGGGCCTTTTCGGCCACAGATGAGTGACCACATCCGTCATGGCAAGTCCGGACAATCTATTCAGCTCAGCCCACTCAACCAGCCGATCACTCAACGGAAGTGGACGCTCCGGACTATGGAATTGAGACCAGAAAAGCTCTTCCATTTCGTGATCCTCCTGGCTTTGGAAGTGCACGACTGCGTCCGCCGCACTCGCCGCCAAATCCAGATAAGGATCCTCCGCACCGCACAATCGGCCCAGCTGAGCATACTTCGGATCTGTGAACTTCCTACGCAGCATAAAGGGCTTTCCAGCCACAATGTCTTTGACCTGATGCAGTTCCTCCTTCATAGCCCGCATCGCACTACGGGCATCCTTGGCTTCGGCGTCGGCCTTCTTCAGGTCCTCTTGCTCCGCTCGGTGTTCTCTTTCAAGAACCTCCTGGCGGTCGGTAGCATCTTTTAATTTCACGGCCATTCCGGCCATCTCATCCCTGCTTCGGCAGTGAGCAGCCTTCTCGGCTTCTAGCTCTTCCGCTGCCTTCGAGGCAGCCGCCTCGCTTTTTTTGGCTTGCTCCTTGGCCCGAGCAAGCTCTGCTCGAAGGTTTTCCACAGCAGCAGCACCGTCTGCATCAAGCATACAAATTGTAAGGAATGGGTGTCAGCTCCCTTACTAGGCGACCGCGGAGCAACCACATACCTTGTGACTCATCAAGTCGTTTATTGACCAGCGAGATGTCCGCATCCGCAACGTCGAGTTGCCTCTTCAGTTCGGCAACTCCATCAGTCCGGCTGGCCACCGAACGTTCCGCCACCTGCATAGGAAAGGCGACAATCTATAACTGAGATTATGATCCTTGGCACGCTGTCGCTTTCGACAGCATACCAAGTCTCAGGGGCTACTATCTATACAGGGCGCACTTCATGTGCAAAACTGTCAAAAGGTATGTCATTTTTTGCGTACCTCAAACCCCGTCAGCAAACTTCCGACGGCCTCACACAACCCTCTTTCGGCGGACGAGATCCTCTCAATCACCATACTCATTAATGTGTGGTGATCTTCTGAGATAGACGCCCTCTTGAGCAAATCCTGCAGCTCCACCGGCCGTACTCCAATGGGTGCCGAACTCTCCGGCCCCGCCGAACTCGGGGAGACCCTCCGTGATGACACCTCAGGGTCGCCCGCCCTGCACGACGGGGCGGCAGATGGAGGCGTTTCGCTCTCCATCATCTTCGGACGAAGGTCTCCCGAAGATGAGTTGTGCTGAGATGGGCTGAGATCCGAACTACAAGGTGAAAACTTCGGTTACCCTTAGAAACTAAGCAGGGGTGTCCACTATTACAAAATCCCCCCTTTTTTACTTACGGCTCGCTAGAGGGCTGATTCCTCCAAGGAGACAGTACGGCCGGGGCTCTTCCCGGCACAGGATCTTCCGGTACAGATTTCTTTCCCCGCTTTGAGGCCTTGGCCTCCGGGTCTTCGGAAACGGTCCTCTTCTCCCCCTGGAAGGAGGGACTCTCGATTCCTCCCTTACTGAAAGCCCTTGGCAGAGGTGGTAGTTCCCCTGTGCCCCCCTTCGCCCTCCTCCGAAGGTGCAACCTCTAACATTTTGATTAACACGGGATCCTGCGTGGTCTCAGGGAGGGGAGCCGGACACCGTATCAGTTTTGCTTGCACTATCCACTCCTGTCCAAGGGATAGCTGGTTAAAAGGCAAACCCACGATAAATAAATGGACGATGTGTCCGGACACGGGGCTACTTACTTGGGTATCCGGGCGATTGCAGCTTAGGCCAGCATCCTCGGTCAATTCCGGACGCATCTCTTGCGATCCGAAGAACAGTTTGTACATCTCCGTGGGTGTCAAACCCATGAAGTGTTGAAGAGCTCGTGGCCCCTCCGGATTAAATTCCCACAGGCGGAGGGGGCGACGTTTGCAGGGCAGTAGGCGCCGGATCAACATAACCTGTACCACTACGACCAGATTGATCTCCCTTTCTTGGAGGCCTCGAATCCGGTCCTGCAACAAGGGTACGTCTTTGCACGGCCCCCAGTCACGCCCCTTGTTGACCCATGACGTCAGCTGTTGTGGAGGGCCCGAGCGGAAGACGGGCGGCGGCCTCTGCCTGCTGCCCCTGGGAGCGGTGATATAGAACCACTCCTGTTTCCACAAGCCGAGCTCCTCCTGAAAAGAGCCCTCGGGCCATGGAGCATCAGCCCTCTTGCTTATAACCGCCCCGCCGCACTTTGCCTGAC
The DNA here is from genome assembly GCF_002162155.2 of Triticum dicoccoides. Lineage (NCBI taxonomy): Eukaryota > Viridiplantae > Streptophyta > Magnoliopsida > Poales > Poaceae > Triticum > Triticum dicoccoides. The sequence goes on from NC_041389.1 coordinate 548,397,409, forward strand.
GCCCCTCAATCATCTTCGGCTCCACGTTGAAGGTTTTGAGCCACAAGCCGAAGTGAGGGGTAGTGCAGAGGAAGGCTTCGCAGACGACAATGAATGATGAGATGTGGAGGATGGACTCCGGAGCCAAGTCGTGGAATTCCAGCCCATAGTAAAACATGAGCCTCCTCACGAAGGGATCCGTCGGGAAGCCTAAACCCCGACGGAGGTGAGACACGAACACGACGCTCTCGCCAATCTCGGGAGTAGGAATAACTTGCCCTCGGGCAGGCAGCCTATGCGAAATCTCGTAGGTTAAGTACCTGGCGTCTCTCAGCTTTAGCACGTCCTCTTCCGTGACGGAGGAGGGCATCCACCGGCCTCGTAGGTCGAGGCCAGACATTGTCGAAGATCGAAGGTACCCGGATCTGGAGCCCTGGGTGTTGGAACTCGGGGCGGGGGGCGGATTCGATAGAGAATTGAAGGAAAAGAACGGGCCTTGGTCTCATTATAAAGAGGAAGAATACCAAGAGCCGTCCTCGTGACCGTTTGGAACCCGCCTTCGATGGAGGGGGCGTGGCAACGGGTGCGGTTGGGTTACCCACGTCCGTATTTATGGGAATCCCGGAATAAGGGGAACACGATCTCTGCTCCGACAAGACGTGCCAAGGAAACCGCTTTGCTAAACGGGCTGAGGTGGTACAATAAAAACAATTCGAGTAAAGGCTTGGTAGTGGTGTGACGTCACGCCACAAAATACGTCAGCAGATTGAACTTGTGTAATATTATTCTCTCTACGGTGGTACGTGGAATTTATTTTTGCAGAGGCGGACACTATCCTGGTGTTCACAATCTTCTATAAATTATTCGGAGGAAGAACCCGCCTTGCAATGCCGAAGACAACATGTGCGCCGGACTCGTCGTCATTGAAGCCTAGTTCAGGGGCTACTGAGGGAGTTCCGGACTAGGGGGTGTCCGGATAGCCGAACTATCATCGTCGGTCGGACTCCAAGACTATGAAGATACAAGATTGAAGACTTCGTCCCGTGTCCGGATGGGACTTTCCTTGGCGTGGAAGGCAAGCTTGGCGATACGGATATGTAGATCTCCTACCATTGTAACCGACTCTGTGTAACCCTAGCCCTCTCCGGTGTCTATATAAACCGGATGGCTTTCGTCCATAGGACGAACAACAATCATACCATAGGCTAGCTTCTAGGGTTTAGCCTCCTTGATCTCGTGGTAGATCCACTCTTGTAACACACATCATCAATATTAATTAAGCAGGACGTAGGGTTTTACCTCCATCAAGAGGGCCCGAACCTGGGTAAAACATCGTGTCCCTTGTCTCCTGTTACCATCCTCCTAGACGCACAGTTCAGGACCCCCTATCCGAGATCCGCCGGTTTTGACACCGACACTCACCATTGAACATTTGTTTCGTAAACAACCTGCTAACTACCTGCTCAAAAATAGTGGTTCACATCAATGGAAGCCGCTCACTAAAAGATGGAGACGCCGCCGCCATTTCACTCATGACTTCCAGGATTTGCGACTCTGCCAGTGCACTGTGTCCTCCTGCATCTCTGCCCCTGTTGTAGCCTTCTATTTCTTCTGATGTTGATTTTTAAGTTGGCATGCGTACCGTATCATCGACCTTCCTAGGTCTATGCTCTGGCTAGCGTGCCTTGAAACTTGTCTGTACTTCGTCGTTTGTTGGATGACTCTGCCAGTATGGCTTTATTATAAAGTTGGGCACAAGACTTTTATAAAACGAAATGCTCCCACCGTCGTATATCAAATGTAAATCAAAGGAGGAGATGATTGTCAAAAGAAAATGTGAATCAAAGGAAACACTTGTATAGAACGAAAAAAGGGACAGATTAAAACAACAGTTCCAAGCTACTCCTGATCCCGTTAGGATTGTGCAACTCCTGATCTTGTATAGGTGGAGTCAACAACACACATGCTTAATTGGCTTTATATGCTGGGATTTATTAAAGGTGTAAAAGACATATAGTAGTACCCAAAAACAAACTAGATGTTTTATTAAGTACTTGAACTCATAATGTAAAACTTCGGTGACCTATCTATGAAAAAGACAATAGCGAGGAAACATTGACACCTGGTGAATGTGTGGCACGCCAACTCAGTCTCCTACCATGGCGTGCATGGGTCCGGCCATGTAGCCAATCAGACGGTGTGGGCTGATTTGCGTGTTGAAAATCTCAACTATCTAGTATTTGTTTAAGCAAAAGCTTCACTTTTTCCTAGTTTTGCTCAAAATGAAAACATTTATTTTCTAAGTGAAATATTTGTAACCCGAGGTTCGTTCAAATTTCAAAGTGAAGATATGTGAAAAACCTTATTTGGCGGGTGATCGACGGGGCAACCCATGGTCATTTGTAGCACACGCCCAAACCCATGTAATTTTTTGTGCACACCACCGACAACAACTTTCCTTGTTATCACCTTATCTCTTCATGAACTCATCCTCTTAAATTTGGATTTCAGAAAGTGTTGATCGAAATTTCTATTTTGTTCTTAAGAGTTTTTTTAACACGGTACAATCGAAGCCGCTTACATACACAAGCATACACTCACCCATATGAACACGCACACACACTACCCCTACGAGCACCTCCGAGAGACTGAGCCGGCATAGCATCTTGAGATTTTGTTCTTAAGAGTTCTCTAAACATTTTTTGGAAAGTTAGCCTTGTATTTGTTTGAAAGTTGACAAAGACTTGTTGGAAGTTGCTAATATTTGTTGAAAGTTGACAAGGATTAGCTGAAAGCTGTGTAATTATTATCACTAGCAACCTGTATCAAATTAATAGAAAGTTCTAAGTAACTAACTGAAAGTTCCTTTTCTTCGAGGAGGGGACGCAGGAAGCGGGTGCTCGGTTCAACACGGCCTCTTGGGATGTCGGAAAGTAACCGCTTGTTGTTAACCATTTCTGATCTCATCGAGAAGATGTTCCAACCCTCATATTTTGAAATGTAAATCAAGAGAAACCCTTCTGTATGGAACAGAAAAATAGGGAGTAAACCAAGTAGATGTCGGCCACGTCGCCGGCAGAAGCAGCCAACGGGCAAATATCGATCTCCCAGCGGGGTCCTCCGGCCAGCAGCACGGCATCAGCAGCCCCAGAACGCACCGCGCGCAACGGCCCAAATCATCACTCTCCGTCCCCGCTCGCCCGGCGCGGCGAGAAGGAAATCACCTGGCCAGCGCGCGGCCACATCGGCGAGCCGCCCCACACGCGGCCATGTGGGCTGCGGCCGCGACCCACCCCGTCGCCCTCGCGGCTCATCTCCACCGCGCGAAATCCTCCGGAACCCGGCAAAAATCCCAGGCTTCGCCACTCCCGTGGCCAGCGCGCGGCCACCTCAGCCACCCGATCCGCCCGCCTCGCGCCCCGCGCGCCAATGGCGACTCGGCATAAGATTCCCCGGGATAAGGACCCGATCACGCCCGCCTCCTATTTAAACGCGGCGCGCTCCGGCTTCACTCCACAGCACCAAGTCACCAACGACCACCAGCGCCTCCTACTGTCAGCCTCAGCTCACTCGAAGTTAGCAATGGCGGCCGCGACCATGGCGCTCTCCTCCCCGGCGATGGCCGGCACCCCGGTGAAGGCCTCCAGGGCGGCGCCCTTCGGGGAGGGCCGCATCACCATGCGCAAGACGGCGGGCAAGCCCAAGGTGGCGGCGTCCAGCAGCCCGTGGTACGGCTCCGACCGCGTGCTCTACCTCGGCCCGCTCTCCGGCGACCCCCCGAGCTACCTCACCGGCGAGTTCCCCGGCGACTACGGCTGGGACACCGCGGGCCTCTCCGCCGACCCCGAGACCTTCGCCAAGAACCGGGAGCTGGAGGTGATCCACTGCCGCTGGGCCATGCTCGGCGCGCTCGGCTGCGTCTTCCCGGAGCTGCTCGCCCGCAACGGCGTCAAGTTCGGCGAGGCCGTGTGGTTCAAGGCCGGCTCCCAGATCTTCAGCGAGGGCGGCCTCGACTACCTCGGCAACCCCAGCCTGGTGCACGCGCAGAGCATCCTCGCCATCTGGGCCTGCCAGGTGGTGCTCATGGGCGCCGTGGAGGGCTACCGCGTCGCCGGCGGCCCGCTCGGCGAGATCGTGGACCCGCTCTACCCCGGCGGCAGCTTCGACCCCCTGGGCCTCGCCGAGGACCCCGAGGCGTTCGCGGAGCTCAAGGTGAAGGAGATCAAGAACGGCCGCCTCGCCATGTTCTCCATGTTCGGCTTCTTCGTCCAGGCCATCGTCACCGGCAAGGGGCCCCTGGAGAACCTCGCCGACCACCTCGCCGACCCCGTCAACAACAACGCCTGGGCCTTCGCCACCAACTTCGTCCCCGGCAAGTGAGCGCGGTCAGCTCAACCTCTAGGCCGACAACTTCATGGCTGATGGATGCTGCTGCATGTGTGTCGTCGTCGATCTCTGCTTCTTCCCGTTGTGAGATTGAGTAGTCCGGACTGATAGATGTTGCATGTGAGCGCGAGTCGAGATGAGGAGTTGGTGTGTGTACACTACAAGATGGTGTTTGTGTAATATCTGGCTATTTTCTCAGATTAATCAAGGCATCTCTGTTCTTCTGCTTAACTTCTTGGTTTCTCTGAACTTCTGAATGTCAAATACAGAAGTTCTATGAATATTTTTCTGGAGGTCCAAACAGCTAAAGCATTCAAATTCAGAAAGACATTTCATACCATCCATGTCAAGACTGATCAACTCAACACTCAAATAAATACTACTTCCATTTACCTGTAAAAAACTGCTCCCCAAATCTGTGGTTTCCTACAGTAAATAAAATGAAATGGAACACTAGGACTAGTGCACCTTCCTTGTGATGACAAAGTTGCAGTTACTACTTACTACTGTGCTACCGGCCTTGTAGAACGGTCATGGCAATGGTATTTCTGCTGTTCTCGAGATCGGTTCTTTGGATCTTCTCTCCCATCATTCCGATGTACCCTGGCTGGTTCGGTGCCGGAAGATACGCCGACGGCACCACCGACGCGCTTCCATTTTCCAAGATGGACACGGCGGATGACATGAGCGGCCTCCTGCTCGGGTCATCCTCGACGCAAAGGAGCCCGACGTGGATGCAGAGCAATGACTCATCCTCTGAACAGCTCTCTGCCATGGAGGGATCCACCAGCTTGCCTGCCTTCCCTTCCCTCCACAGGTGCCATGCCTACATGAAACAATCAAATCAGCCATGCCTACATGAAACAATCAAATCATGCGTATATGAAACAATCAAATCAGACATGTGAAACGACCAAAGCATGACAGGTCTCTATCCGTCGTCGGGACATAGTGCTTACATAGACTATCAGGCTAGGAAACTCCATGATGCCATAGGTTGAGCTTATCCTAATGCCGCTCACGATCTCCAGCAGCAGCACGCCGAAGCTGTACACGTCGGACTTGACGGAGAACACGCCCTCCGTCGAGTACTCGGGAGCAATGTAGCCACTGTCCATACAAATATATATTTTTGTTTGCCAGAGGCGTCACATTTTTATTGTCAAATGCTAACTACCATAGCAACTAAAGACAAAAATCTCTTCTTCTGTCTGTAAATTCAGTTAAGTGTTCAAATTACTCACTATGTCCCGACGACGCGCTTGGTGTTGGCTTTGACCTGGTTGTCGCCGAAGATCTTGGCCATGCCGAAGTCGGCGATCTTGGGCCGCATCTCGGCGTCCAGCAGCACGTTGCTGGCCTTGAGGTCCCTGTGAATCACCGTCAGCCTGGAGTCCTGGTGCAGGTAGAGCAGCCCTCTCGCCACGCCCTTGATGATCCCCAGCCGCGTCGGCCACTCCAGCACCGCTTTCCTTGCACTGTCTGCACCAAATAAACTTCAGGAACCATGGCAAATAAACTTCAGTGCCTTCAGTTGTGATGACTGAAGTTTTGAACATTATGTGTACCGAAGAGAATGGCGTCGAGGCCCTTGTTGGGAAGGTACTCGTAGATGAGCAGCTTCTCGGCCCCCTCGGTGCAGCAGCCGAGGAGGCGCACCAGGTTCCGGTGCTGCAGCTTGGCGATCAGAGTCGCCTCGTTCTTGAACTCCTCTGCTCCCTGATCTGAGTCCTTGCTCAGCCTCTTCACGGCGACCACCTGACCACCGTCTAGTTTTGCCTTCCCAATGGTAAACAGAAACAAGATCATGGATTTATGTAGTCTGGCAACTGAGTTTTGTGCAGGAGATTTAGGTGTTAGTAAGTACTCCCTCCTTCCTGAATTACTTGACGTAGTAGTAATTCGGGATGGAAGGAGTATATCCAGAGTTTTAAATTTATCTATAAATACACCATTCTCCCTAATTTTTAAGGTCTTATAATCAATTGAGGTCCCAAATTTGGAATTGGGTCATTCGATTTTTGATCGACTCAACAATTTCTTAAAAAGCTCTCTCATTCATTTCTTTTAGTTCACTATGCTCCTTAATTTTAGAAATTTTCATTATATTGAGGTATTTAATTCTAGACTTGGTTCATGATTTTGACAGGAAAATGATTTTTAAAATCAATCCGGAACACCCAGCCAATAAAAATAAATCAATTCCACGCATCATCTCACCACCTAGAAAAAAATAAGCGTTAACATGTGATATTGTAGCACTAAGTACATGCAAACACCGTCACAGAACATTTCCTCACATAAGTATGGGTAAATTAGCAGATAACACAGAATCACACCGTGAAACGCCCACCAAAACATGACAATATAAATATAAAGTGTACCCTTTTTTGAAAAGTCAAATTTATTTAACTATAACCAAGTTCAGATCCAAAATTTCGTCATTCACAATACTAAATAAATAAAATATGAAAATAATTTCATGATGAATCTAATGCAGCCTATTTGGTATTATGAATATTGATATACTTCTTTATAAATTTGGCCAAACTTTTTTTAGAGAAAAGGCATACGCCCGACTTTATAAATAAAGCCATACGGCAGGTCACAATAACAACGCAGGAATGTAGCAACACCCGAGGCCTCAACAGCGGCCAGAGTAATAAAAAAGCAAAAGTCTGGTACATGGCACCCACGCCAGTACACGGCACGCAGGCCAGAAGAAGGATCACCCAACTGGAAGAAAGCCAAGCAGTCAAACAAAAGCCCTTAGTCACCCTGCGCTTGTCTGCATAGAAGAGACGCCGTCGTCCGAATTTTGGAGGTTAGTGCTGCGAACGCCTCATGGTCGTCGTCCTTAGTCAATGATTTCCACTGCTGCAGTAGAGCGCATGATTGAAATAAGCAGTCAGCAGGTTTAGCAGGAAACATGTGCTCAGTAGTAAATTTGTTCCTAGTCGTCCAAAGGGACCAGCACAGGGCTCCCAAGCCCACCCAAAAGAGTCTCCGAGTTACGCCCGATAAGTCATGGGCCAAAGCCCGCAACTCAGCAAAGGAGGCAGGGGCCCAAGAGACATTTAACCAATTCCGAACGCAACTTCAAATGAGCTTAGCCAGGTGACAGTGAAAAAAGATATGTTCAGTGTCCTCAACAGCACCACAAAGAGCACAGAACTGGGAGCCCGGGCCATTTCTCTTACGAATTTGATCAGCCGAAGGCAGCCAACGCCGGAAGGCTTGCCATAAGAAGATTTTAATCTTAGGGGGAAGACGAGCCTTCCAGACCTGGGAGAAACGATTAGTGGGCGTGCCCCCCACGAGCTTGGAGTAAAGAGATTTAACCGAGAACCGACCAGAGGAGGACAACGGCCAGATCACCGAGTCCCTAGCCGTTGAGAGCGATGGGAAGAGGGCAGTAAGACGCTGCCAATCTACGAGCTCTTCAGGCGACAAGGAACACCGGAAGATCAGGTTCCACCCCTGGGAAGCTAACCTAGCAATAGAGATGGCAGGATCCGAACAATAAGAAAACAAAGTAGGGAAGGTCACCGAGAGGGGTGAATCTCCACACCACCAATCTAACCAAAACCTAATCGAGGAGTCGTCCCCAATGCCAAACTTAATGAAAGATTGAAAGATCGGCCTAACTTTAACCAACGCCTTTCAGAACTGCGAGCCCCCACGCGACACGGCAAACATTGGGCTGGAGGACGGGAAATATTTAGCTTTCAGGATGTCCAGCCACAGGGGTTGGTCCTCCGCACTCATAATCTTCCACCACCACTTAATCAGTAAGCATTGGTTCATGATGGACGTATTAATGATCCCCAACCCCCCAAGGTTTTTGGGCCTGCACATAAGCTTCCATTTCACAAAGCGGTATTTGCGACGATTGTCCGCCGCATTCCAATAAAATGGACCACGATGTTTATCAAACCCAGCATGAATCCCAGCCGACAAGAGGTAGAAGCCCATCAGGAACATAGGGAGGGAGGAGAGACAGGCGTTAATAAGAGCTACTTTACCCGCATTCGAATTATATCTGCCCCGCCAGGGTAGGACCTTGTTACCCACCTTAGTAACCACAGGGGCAAAGTCCTTAGCATGAAGCGCATCCGGGGAGATCGGAAGACCTAGGTATTTGAACGGAAAGGATCCCAGCTTACAATTGAGAAGGTGAGCCACTCGAATGGCTTCCTAATCCTCCACCCCAGTAGCAACCACTTCACTTTTGGAAAAATTAATCTTAAGACCCGATGTCGCCTCGAAGCAGAGAAGAATAAACTTTAGGGGCGCTAGGCAGGCGTCATTTAGCTCGACCATGATAATAGTGTCGTCCGCGTATTGGAGATGGGTCAAATCAGGGGGGATAAGATGATTGCTAACAGGGGATATATGCCCAGAGGTAGTTGCCCTAGATAACAAGCGAGATAAAGCATCAGCCACGAAATTGAACAGGATAGGCGAGGCGGGGTCGCCCTACCGCAGGCCCCTACCATTGGCAAAGAACTTACTGACCTGGCCATTAACATTAATAGCAGTGTGACCCCCCGAGACCAACTGCATAATTCTATGAACAAGTGAACCATCGAAGCCTTTGGCCAACAGCACTTTGCGCAAAAAAGGCCAACTAACCGAATCGTAAGCCTTCTCAAAATCAAGTTTAAGAATGACCGCTTTCGTCTTGCGAATCTTAAGGTCATGAACGATCTCATGTAAACACAGAACCCCATCTAGAATGAAGCGACCTTTAATAAAAGCGGACTGAAAAGGGCTGATGGTACGATGGGCAATGGGAGAAAGGCGCATAGCCAATCCTTTGGCCGGAAACTTGGCGAAATTATTAATAAGAGCAATCGGCCTAAATTGCGAAATCAAGTCCGTGCCCTTGACTTTAGGAATTAAGGTAATGACCGCATAGTTAAGGCGGGAGACATCCACCGTTCCCAACCAGAAACCTTGAATAACTCTACAGATAAGATCCCGCAAATGCGGCCAACTTTTTTTAAAGAAAGGGATAGAGAAACCATCAGGACCGGAAGCCGCGTTCGTGTTAGCAGAGTTAAGCACCTGCCAGATCTCCTCGTCAGAAAGGGGAACCATAAGACCCAAGTTTTCTTTAGGCGAGATCCTAGAACCAACGTCCCAGAATCCAGGACAGAGGCCAACCCCAGGGTCAAGCTTAGAGCTAAGGAGATTAGAAAAGAATCCCACAATGTGAGACATAATGGTGGGTTGGTCCAAGGTTCTAACGCCATTAATAACCAGGGAATCAATGAAGCATCTGCGGCGCCTACCATTGGCAACCGCAAAGAAGTAAGCCGTCATCGCAACCCCCTTCAAGGTCCAATTAAGGGCCCCACGTTGACGCCAGTAAATTTCCGACTGGTGGTGAAGCACCAGCAAGGCATCTTCCAGGGCGTAACGGGTGGCCCATTGAGAGGAGGAGAGGCCACAAGAGTCAGCAATAAGATCAAGATCCCGGGTTTGAGATTCTAAGGAGTCTTTTTCTTTACGGGCCTCAGCCGCCCTGTTTCTAGACCACCCCTTAAGGAATTTGCGAAGCTCGTAAGAGTTTATGCCAATCATCAAGAGGACCAAAGGAGCGTAAAGGAGAAGAGAGGAATGTAGAGATCCTAGAACCAAGCATATCATAAAATCCCTCTATTAAAAGCCAGGAAGCATCAAACTGGAAGCGGGAGGTCGTGGTGATAGTCAAGATACCCGCGTCAAAGACCAGGGGGACATGGTCAGACCCAACCGCATGCCTGGCCGTGAGCAGAGCACGGGGGAATAGCGAATCCCAGCGATTAGACACAAAAAACCTGTCCAGCACCGACCGGACAGGGGAGGCTTGATGGTTAGACCAGGTGAAACGAGCCCCCACCCTAGGAAGCTCACGAAGGGCACAACTACTAATGAAATCGTTAAAGGCATTGGCGAGGGGCCATGAGAAGTTAGTATTGTTCTTGTCAGCCGGAGAGCGAATCAGGTTAAAGTCTCCCCCAATAAGAAGAGGGATATTGCATGCCTCAATCTTGATTGAGATTTCATCCAAAAAAAGAGGGGCGAGCGAATGGTCCGCGGGCCCGTAAACCACCATGAATTCCCACATCATATTCAGTTGGCGATGATGAACTACGCAGCTTGCCCAAAAGATGTCATGATCAAAAGCAATGAAGTCAAAGATGTCCCGCTTGGAGCCAATCAGGATACCTCCAGAATGACCCGTTGCAGGAAAAAAGTGCCAGTCAAATCTACCCATCCTAGCGATCGCAGACAGTTCAGAGGGAGAAAAGAATTCCTTGAAAGTTTCGACCAAAGATAAAATGTCAATGTGCTCCCCACACACCAGGTCATGAATCTGGTCCCGACGCCCCCTAGCGCCGAAACCACGAACATTCCAAAAAAGGGCTCTCATCTAAAAGAAAGGTTTTTGGTACGGAGACTCGATCTGCACGGGGCCACATAAGCCTTAGGCCGTGTTGAACGTCCAGATTTAACAAGAACTGGGGGACAGATGCCTAGCCACAACCAGTAGATGCATCTACCACCCCGGGCTGGCCCTACACCCGAGCAGGACCAGCACACTTCGCGGCGTCCATAGCCTTAGCAATGGCAGCCTGGGCTTCCTCATTTTCCCGAATGATAGAAATAAGTTGAGAGGAAGAGCCCAACCCCGGGTTATCAACCACCCCAATATCCGACATAATATGCAACAAATGATCGTCTGATAAAGCAGATAAAACTAGGAGAACCGGAGAGGATGGAAGAGCATGGGGGAGACGAACCTGCAGGAGGAAGATCCCTAGCCGCAGCGCGATGCTTCGCATGCTCCGCCACCGAGACGCCGGAGTCCCGCACCCGCCGACCCTTCCGCGCCGTGGACGCAGGAGAACGCAGCACTGGTGAGCCCCGAACCGGCGTCGCCGAGCCAGGGCCAGACCCCGAGGCAGCGCCAAGGTCCTGGTCCAGACGTCAAGCCAGCCCCGCAGCAGAAACCTTGGAGGTGGATGAAGCCCGACTCTTAGCAGAGAATTTCCGAACCGAGACCTTCTTCTTCTTGGTGGGGATATCAATGGAACGCCGAGGGGAAGTAGGAAGATCCTCAATGCCAGAGAAGGAAGGCGATTGCGGGCGAGTAGGCACATTAGAATAGGCACCAGAGATGGGGGTCCCCTTACCAACAGCCCCATCCCGAGGATTCAGGTCCTCCTTCTGAGGATTAGGGGCCGGGGCATTCTCCTTGAGCATCTCACGATCATCGGAGTCCATCTTGTCTCATTCAGATTGAGTAAACCGCAGATCCGAACCCCCATTGGGCTTTTGCCCCCCGGCCGAACCATCCCCCTGCGTGTCATCTTGGTCAGAAGGTTTGGAAGGAGGAGGCGTGGGCGTAGGTGGAGGGGGAGCATGGAGACCAACGCCCTCGACCCGAACACGAAGCCGCACACCTTCAGGGGAAGGGAAGACATCAACAGAGCCATGAACAGAAGCCAGATCAATGCACCACACGCTGATATGAACCGGGCCAACCTTCTCGAGGATTCCAAATCCACTTCCACACGTTTGCCGATGAGGTTACCAAAAGCCATCATGAATTCCACAGACCGAAGCCCAACAGGCACATCATCAACCAACACCCAAGTCTTGCTGAGAGGTGATACGTCTCCGTCGTATCTACTTTTCCAAATACTTTTGCCCTTGTTTTGGACTCTAACTTGTATGATTTGAATGGAACTAACCCGGACTGACGCTGTTTTCAGCAGAATTGCCATGGTGTTGTTTTATGTGCAGAAAATAAAAGTTCTCGGAATGACCTGAAACTCCACGGAACACCTTAGAAAAAACAATAAAAAAATCCTCGCCAAAGATGAAGACCAGGGGTCCCACACCCTGTGCACGAGGGTGGGGGCGCCCCCCTACCTCGTGGGCCCCCTGGTGGCCCTCCGACGCCAACTCCAACTTTATATATTGGCTTTCGGGGAGAAAAAAATAAGGGAGAAGAAATCACCGCGTTTTATGATACGAAGCCGCCGCCAAACCCTAATCTCTCTCGGGAGGGCTGATCTGGAGTCCGTTCGGGGCTCCGCAGAGGTGGATTCATCGCCGTCGTCATCATCAACCATCCTCCATCACCAATTTCAAGATGCTCACCGCCGTGCGTGAGTAATTCCATCGTAGGCTTGCTGGATGGTGATGGGTTGGATGAGATTTATCATATAATCGAGTTAGTTTTGTTAGGGTTTGATCCCTAGTATCAATCATGTTCTGAGATTGATGTTGCTATGACTTTGCTATGCTTAATGCTTGTCACTAGGGTCCGAGTGCCATGATTTCAGATCTGAACCTATTATGTTTTCATGAATATATGTGTGTTCTTGATCCTATCTTGCAAGTCTATAGTCACCTACTATGTGTTATGATCCGGCAACCCCGAAGTGACAATAATCGAGACCACTCCCGGTGATGACCATAGTTTGAGCAGTTCATGTATTCACTATGTGATAATGCTTTGTTCTGGTTCTCTATTAAAAGGAGGCCTTAATATCCCTTAGTTTCCAATAGGACCCCGCTGCCACGGGAAGGTAGGACAAAAGATGTCATGCAAGTTATTTTTCATAAGCACGTATGACTATATACGGAATACATGCCTACATTACATTGATGAACTGGAGCTAGTTCTGTGTCACCCTATGTTATGACTGTTACATGACGAACCACATCCGACATAATTATCCATTGCTAATCCGGTGCCTACGAGTTTTCCATATACTAGTTCTCACTTATTTACTTTTCTGTTGCTACTGTTACAATCACTACAAAATACCAAAAACATTACTTTTGTTGTCTTTACTTTTGCTACCGTTACCACTACTATCATACTACTTTGCTACTAAACACTTTGCTGCAGATACTAAGTTTCCAGGTGTGGTTGAATTGACAACTCAGCTGCTAATACTTGAGAATATTCTTTGGCTCCCCTTGTGTCGAATCAATAAATTTGGGCTGAATACTCTACCCTCGAAAACTGTTGTGATCCCCTATACTTGTGGGTTATCAAGAGGACCCACCACCTTCGCACCACAGGTAGCCGCTTTGACAGAAACCACAAGCTGATTAAGGGGCAGAGTAAAGCTGGTACACGACGAAATCATCCTAAGACATTCCTTGGAGGGGAACATCACGGCAAACTCAAAGTCTGAGAGCCGGCGCACCTGCCAGTCCCAACCACCCTCATCCCAGATCTTCAAACCGTCCATAAGGGTCTGCGGGGATATTTTCTGACCACACACTGTGATAATAGCCGCATTAGAGAGAGATGGTGCAGCCATCACCACAGGAACCTCAGCATCCAGAGCGAAGAAGGAGCACCCAGGCCAGCCCAGCCGAAACTGCACAAAAGAGGGACCCTTGGTGCGGTTACGATAGTCCACGGTCAAGTGGCCATCATATCGACAAATGAGACAGAAAGGGGGATTAGTGCATCTCGACTGGAAATGATTCGGCGGTGGCATGCAAAGCAGGTGAGGGTCGGTGAGGGGCCCGAGGGAACTGGGTGTTGGCGAGGAGCTGGAGGCGGCGGCGGCGGCAAGATGCCGTCACCACGAACCCCAGAGGAAGCGCCCGGAGCAGAAGGGGGAGGACGCCGATCCCCAGCCAGCGAGGAAGACGACCCAGGACCAAAGCACTGCCCCGGGCGAGAGGCCGCGCCGGTCGCAAAGGAGCGGGGAGTAGGCCGAGGCGAAGGAACCGGCCCCCTGGCCTGGACGGGGCGAGGCGCCGAAGAAGAGGAACCACCAGCCGACGAAGCCGCGACAGCCTCCCACGGATCCGGCCCCGACCCCGACCCAGCACCATATCTAGGGAGCGGCATCCTAGATCTGGCCAAGGAGCGGTCCGACCCCACCTCCCACTCCTCCCGCACATGCTCAGACCCACGCGCCGCCCGGTCAGCCTCCAACTTCAAACGGAGCTCTGCCTCATAGGCCAGATCAACACCAGAGCCCGGTGAGGACTCTCGAGCCCTCTTGGTCCCCGACAGAGCCTCGGAGGAAGATGCCCTCAACTTGTCCATGGTGAGCGCGTCGGCGAAGGAGAGGAGGAGAGGGGGTGGGGAAGAAGCGGACCTGAAGAAGTGGCGAATGGGGCGACGCACCCTGCGAATATCAGCGGCGGAAGTCGGAAACCCTAGGAAGGGGGGGAAGGGCACCGCGGCGCACCCATATATAGCCACAACAGGCTGAGCCAGATTGGGACGAACAGGCCGAGACCGAAGCACGGGCCAAAGGGGGGAAGGCCGGGGTGCAGTGGCCACTACCACTTGCCCCAGGCCCACAGACAGAAGGGGAGGGAAAGAAATAAAGGACGACAGGACCGGTGGATCGGGCGGCCCAGACCGAGCCCCAGCATAGGCCACCAGGCCCACCGGCTCACGAAGGCCCCCCAGGCCCGCCGCACACCCCGGAACTAGGGTTAGGTCACCACCTGCCTCCGGGCGCACCGCCGCCTCCGCCGCCGCCGGCACCGGCCCCGGACGGAGACCAGGAAGGCAGGGAGGAGCACCGACTGAAGAGGCCAACCCACCCAGATCAGGAACCACATCAGACCAGGGAGGGCCAAGGAGGGAACGCACCTGAGGAGAGGCCAGATCGACACCAGCCACGCGCCAACGACGACCAACACGCGACCACCCAGGAGACCCCGGCGGCAGCGACGCCGGCCTTCCCCGACCGCCCGGAGCAAACTTCCGAACGCGGCCAACCGCAGGCCTCGGAGCCACCACCGGCACCACCGACGGCGGGGCGCACCCCTCCGAATCGGAATCAGAGGCCGAATCCTCCAAATGACCAAGCGCCCAGAACCGCGAACCAAGGAAGGGCGCCGACGCCAAGGGAGCCAGCGACGAGGACGGCGAGCACCCGGAGCAAGAGTCGCGAGCCCGCCCCGCAGAGAGCAGGAGG
>NC_041389.1:548412985-548424524 GCF_002162155.2 Triticum dicoccoides
ATGGCCAACGGCGGGGGAGGGGAAGGAGGGGGACGAGGGGAGGGGTGGGGGGAGAGGGAGGACAGCCATCAGAAGCCACTCCAATAACGACTTCTAAACACCCTTTCATTTGGCCAAACTTAAAGAGATTTAACTTTTCAAGAAACTAATACACCTCGTATTTTGAAACATAGGTACTATTGTTTTTATGAAATCCTAACAACACCAATGGCGTAGCAAAGGGCACCAAACCCTTCTAATAAATACACTATGTTTCCTAATTTTTTAGGCCTCACAATCAATTAAGGTCTCTAATTTAGAATTGGATCATTCGATTTTGACCGGGTCAACAATTTATCAAAGAGCTTTCCCATTCAATTCTTCTGGTTCACTATGCTGCCTAATTTTAATGTTTCACAATCATTGAGATCTTCAATTAGGAATTGGGTCATCCTATTTTGACCAGTCACAATTTATTAAGGACCTCTCTCGTTCAATTCTTTTAATTCACTACGATCCTTAATTTTGGAGTTTTTTCAATCGATTGAGGTATTTAATTTTAGATTTGATTCATGATTTTGACCAAGTAAATGTTTTTTTAAAATCAATCGGCAGCAGCCAGTCTATAAAATATATCAATTCCGCACACCCCTCTCACCACCTAGAAAAAAAGAAGCACCAATATGTGATACTGTAGCTCCAATATAGTATATGCAACCGCTAATGCGAAAAAATTTCCCCACATAGGTACGAATAGATTAGCAGATAACATAGAATCACATCGCGAAAGGTCCATCAAAACACCGTGTTATAAATAAAAAAAACACTCCATCATCTCCCCCATTCACAAAACCAAATACTAAATATAAGACGATTTTTTTAAATAAAATTTCTTTAACTTTGATCAAATTCAAAGCCAAAAATATCGACATCCACAATACTAAATAAATAGAATAGGAAAATTTGCTTCATGATGAATTTAATGATACTGATTCGATATTATGAACATTGATATATTTCTCTATAGATTTGGTCAAACTTAAAGAGGTTTGACTTTTCTAAAAACTAACACACCTTATATTTTGAAACACATGAAGTAAAAAATTGTGAAATCCCAACAATATCAACGCTGCAGCAAAGTGCGTCCTACCCTTCTAGTAATTGGCTATAGCTGAGAGGGGATTTCTTGCTCCCAAGCTCCATGAAGCCAGGTTTAAAAAAATTGAGATTTTAAGTTGAAAACATTCTGAAAGTAAACACACATGTGCATAGATATTTATATACTACATTCCTGTAAATTCTTATGATGAGATAAATTTTGTTTTGGGCTAAAAAAACCATGGACTTTTATAATAAATACAGCCTCCATTCCAAAACAAGTGTGGTGGCTTTAGTTCAAAGCCACACCACTTACTAGGAATGGAGGGAGTACATGTGCTAGAAATATATGATTTTGTCTTTTTCATGTAGCTCACATCAAAACATATCTGATTGCGAAATTTTATAGGAATGTGGTATACAATACTATGTTCGTGTTTAAATTTTTCAGATTTTTTTAAAACCTAAATACTCTCTCGGTCCCAAATTAGCGACTCAATTTGTACTAACTTTGCTCAATTTTGTACTAACTTTGTGCTAAAGTTAGTACAAAATGGAGTCACTATTTTGGGACGGAGGAAATAATGTTTATTTTTATAAATCCAGGCTCTTGGAGCACAAGATCCAAAAAGGAATTTTCGGCTATTGCCCCGCTATTGTGTCACTATAGCTAATTCGAAGGAACGCCGATATTTAGCATAGCTCACTCTTCAATACTATGAGTATACCTTGTAAACCTTGCCGAAACCTCCTCGTCCGATCATCAATGTCTTGGAGAAGTTGCCCGTGGCAGCGACAATATCGGCGAACCGTATGGAGTGGAACTCAAGGTCACAAGTGTGATCTACTTCTCCGATTTCGCTCGATGTGTTTGTGGTTCCGGTCCCGGGCACCAGCTTATTTTGGCTCTCGGTGAAATTAGTTCCCTTACCTGTAGAACTAGATCATCGATGGCGCGCGTTGCCGCGCCGTCTCTTTTTCAGTATAATATTCGGAAATTTGATAAATACATGGTGGCATAAATATTGGTGTTAAATACGTAATAAGTTGCTTAGAATTTAAGGACAATGAACTTAATATTTTGGATTAGCAAAACAGAGCACTG
This sequence comes from Triticum dicoccoides, assembly GCF_002162155.2. NCBI lineage: Eukaryota > Viridiplantae > Streptophyta > Magnoliopsida > Poales > Poaceae > Triticum > Triticum dicoccoides. Next base: position 548,415,168 of record NC_041389.1, read on the forward strand.
TAGTGTAATCTGTGTACTGTAGTTGTAAGACCGCTATCTAAAATCTGATTCTAACCAGCTAGGAGCTTTAGCTACAATATCATATTATATGGTAAAAAGACAGCTCTAAAAACATTGTACAATTAGCCTTAAAAGATCTCCCTTGGCACTGAAATCGGAAACACGCACATCAACTTGTTTGATTTTGGTTTTCCTTATTTGAAATTTATGGCTGCTCATTGTTCTTGCCCATCATAAGCCACACTTGTTCTTGATTTTACTACATTGACATCTCATTGCAGTTCATCCATTGATCATTTTGTAAACTTTGGTCCTCGCTCATGAACTGATTTGACCTATTTCAGAACTGATGATAAATACATATTTTAAAAGGATGATAAATTGGTGAAAGTAAAGTAATTTTATTTATTTAATACCAGACAATTATACTGATCCCCAGACCATTGCAAACCATTATATTGAGGATCTAAAACCCCCTTCTTTTAAAAGTTTATTAAAAGTACTATCAGCCAAAAAGCATCTAATTATGAAATGCATATTAGCAATAAGTGTTATTATAAGAACTATACACAAAAAAAGAAAGAAAAAAGGTCCATGCTTTTGAAATTTGACAAGTTTAGTTTTTCCAGTTCTTGTAACTTCACAAAAGAGAGAGAAAATATGTAACCAAAGGGATCATCACATGACTTCACAGTATCTAGGAAGGTCATTCTTAACCATCTTCAGAAATGTTAGATTAACCTTCACTATTTTAGGAATAAACCTTTAGTGCATAATCTCGATTAGATCAGTATGGGTGTTTTTAATTATCATGTACTTTGCATAATTTGTCCAACTAAATACTGCATTTATGTGACCTTGTAAAATTAGCAGGGATATTATTGATAATGTTATTTCACAAAAAATAAGAGATATAATTAGTTTAATAAGTTGAAGAGTGAAAGAAATGTGAGCCGCCAAATGGCATTGATTTTACTTTATAACTTGAACACCACAAAGGAAACTTCTGACAGAAGTTTCTAAACCACCTAAAAATGGTTGCCGTTGTACAACTCTCACTAAAATACTTCATGTCTGCATTCATGTTTAACTTCAGAAGCTTGGTGTAAAAGGAATATTATAAAATCATAATGCATGATGCATCATCACAGCAGAAGGAGGATGTCTGCAGCCCAATAACATTTATATTATTTGCTTGGTCATATATGTTATAAGTGAACTGTGCAAAACTTCATAGTTGACTATAACCCACATGACCAAGCGAAAATGCAGGGTAATAATACACTTACCTCGAGCATTCAACATCAATGGGTATCACCACCTAGTTCTTTGTCCTAATTAGTAGTGAAGTTGAACACCGCAATGACCAGGCGTATCATTGGTGCCTCCCACTCTAAGTTCTGAATCCATAAATGTCTAGAAGTTATAAGCTCAAGAATTTTCTGGCTAACAATACACTGACCTGATGGCCTCTATTTCACTGTCAAAAGTAACTGTTTCCCATGCCGGAGCACCTTTTGCAAGTTATAATCAGATTCTCCATCTCTTAATTCAAATGCATGTCTCATATATTCCAGAATTCAACTGTCCAAATATTAAGAAGCAAACAACTCTGGTGGCTCTTGAGCCAACACATTTTGTACCTGAAACATAAACTGTATGGTAAGTTGATATGAGCATCCGTTACAACAATGGACTATAGAGGTTAATGGCATATACTATAGTGAGTGCATGATGTACTCAGCTCTTCACACATAGAAAACAAAGACAGTTGAGCGCAATGGTTCCTCTTGTGCATTGCATCAAACACATGACATATACACTGTTAAGGAAATCAAAGTCTAGATAGCTTAAAGAAACAGTACGGGACACAAAAACTTAATCTGGAAGAGAGTTTGCTTGAGCAAAGCCAGCCGCGGCACGCCGTGGCTGCCATTGCCCTCGCATGCTGGTGATCAGCTTCAGCGCACGGAGCACCAATGGAAGCTTCACCATCCAAAAATTTATGTTGCAGACACTTCTGTTGCAGGAAAATATTCCAGACCTTACGAATAACTAAGCATGTTGTGTATCATTTGAACATTGTTTAAAGAAGTAGAGAGGGGATCGGACTTTACAAGTTGATTTCAATAGGCTTCCCACTGCTGGCCACCACTGTCAAGATCGCATCACATTACAATCTTCCCTTCCTCCCTGGCTTCACCTCCAAGCTGCTAGGAGAAGCTCGTCGCATCGCGCTCCCATAATAAGGAACGACAAGGTGGTCCAGGAGGCCGCAGCCGTGCTGCTGGAGTGCGTGCTAGGAATTAGGCAACCAGGTTGAGGTTGACCTGCATCACGAAGAGGTACTTCCCTGCCCTAGCGACTGATAACTGCCTACCACCAACAGCGCGATGACTAAGACCCTGGCGCGGGAACCCATCACGAGGACCCCAGTTGATCCGTCATCGTCGCACTGCGGTCCATATACAGCCGCCACAACCTCCATCCGCCCCCCGTCCGCGATCGTAGCGGCCAGGCGTGGCCGACTCCGGCTAGCCACGAGCAACGACCTCCATTATCGCCCGCGTCCCGCGCCAACCGGTCGAATGGACAGGCCACCGAATGCTGGATTCTGTAGATCGACTCGTGACCCGCATCCCGCATTGGATACCCTCGATCGATCGATAGCTCATGGATCCTCTCGGTCGAGTGGTAGTGGATACCCTCACGCGCGGCGCGGATAGCCTGGATCCACTGGTGTCTCGCCTGGATCCCGCCGCTGGCCGCTCGAGCCGCCTGCATCGAAACCGCGCTGGCCGCATCGAGCGCCGCCATCCCCTCTCTATAGAGCGGTTGTTTTAGGAGACGGAGCGGTACTCGCTGAGGTTTGTTCATTGTGTTGGGCCTGAGCAGGGAAAACGGGCCCGAGGCAGCCCAATTAACCAGAGGGCTCAGAAAAAGCTACGGGAGCAGCTGCCCCTGCGACATTTAGCCCACTTCGCGATTAAGGTGCAGCTTAATGAAGATCCAACGACGAAGAATGCCCAGTTAACGAAATCCAATGGCCACAAACGCCTAATTACTGAGAGGGCAGGGATTAGGTGCAGTTTTACTGTTCTTAATTGGCGTTGTGAGCATTTTGTGTGAGAATGATCGAGCATGATATGTTTTGATGTAAGAAAGAGAAGGGAAAAAAAGATGAATGTACCTCTGAATCTACGGAACCATAGGAAGCAAATGCATGAGAGCAGCAGGGCAGCTGCCAACAACGGCAGTGCTATCTTCACTGCATTTCTACCTGCCCATTGAAATGCAGGGGAAAAGTTTGATGAAAAAACACATTTTGTGGTCTGAATTCGGTAAAGATTCGACAGAATTTCGAGAAAGTTCGAGGGGGGAAATGCATATGTTTCTGTTGTGCCTGTGGAAGTAGCAGCAATGGGCACGGGGAGGCGGAGATAGAGCGTCTCGCCGGCCGCGCCGATCATCTGTGCGTCGACGAGCTCCTCTGCCCACACCAGGCACCGGCCCAGTTCGCCCGCGTACGTGTAGACCACACACGAGCAGTTGGCTGCGCACCTCGCCGCGCACTCCTCCGCGCTCCGGTTGCCGGCGTCGAGCATGAACTTGTCCGGCACCGTCATGCTCGGCATCGACACAAAACCCTCCCCGTCGCTGCCGCATGCCGGCAGTGCCTGCTTCCGCCGGCACGCCTGCTCGAACCTGCCGGAGCTCCACTCCGCCGCACTCGCCGGCTGGAACCCATCGAGGCACCTGCACGCCGCCGGCGCCGCCGTGACGTTGCAGTACCCGAACGCGCCGCAGCGTCCATAGTTGCTGCACCCGTTCGATGGCCACGATTCGAGTGTGTCCCAGGCCGACGTGGTGCCGTTCCAGCTGAGAAGCTGGAAGCTACCGGAGCTGGTCAGCACGTACCGCATGGGCGCCGCGCCGAAGGGCACGGTGAAGGTGATGGCGATCTCCTCCTCGGAGCCCACGACCGCCGTCCTAACCGTGCCGGCGTTGATGTAGTTGGTGGAGACGTCGTGCCCCATCCAGACGGGATTGCGCCAGCAGGGGCGCGTCCCGTTCCACATGAGCAGCTGCAGCGACGTGCCGGGGTCCAGGCCGTAGGAGAAGGGGCCCGGCGCCGGGTCGCGGGGGGATCGCCATGACATGATCCAGTCACGCTTCCCCGTCGACGTCCGGTGGCTCAGCCGCGCCTTCATCCCCAACATGAACGTGTCCGTCGGGTGGTCCAAGCTCTGCCACACCACCGTGCCGTCCGGCAGCTGGATGAGCAGGTTGCCGTCGTTCCCGAGCTCGGCTGCCGCCGTCTGCAGTGGTGGATCTAGGATTTGAAGTTACCCGGGGCGAATTTTTAGAGGAAACTAGAAATTGAACCCACGAGGCAATCAAATGACACAATCAATAAAATTAATTGACCAAATTGAATGCGTTCAGGCAAGACGATTAACAAAATTAATTTTAAAAATTAGGCCTGTTCTCAAGAATTAGATGAAAAATATACAACACAATAGAAAATTTATTTCTAGTTTAGACTCCCGCTGGTTGAATCTTCCATTTTTTTCTATCCCAGTATTCTTATATCTACCCTTTCAAGTCAGTTAGTCCCGGGAACAAGAAAAGTTGGTTGGGGGGACGGGGAGCGGAAGAACCTGCTGCTTACTGTGCTCACTTGCAATTTTGAGCGGGACGCGAGGCTATGGCGATGCTGCCGCCCGTGCGGGAATGAGTGGGATTCCTCCGTTCCCAACGAGCGCCATCGTGAGACTTCGGCAGCGCCACGGCGAGGCGGCGTGCGTGGAGGCGCGGTTGCCTGATGAGCCGATTGATCTCCGGATCGTCGTCGATAGGAAAGTGCTGGAATTGGGAACGTCGAAGGCCCCATAGTTACATAATAATGGGCTCAAATTTGAACTGGGCCCGGACTACCAATTTATGTGACGTAATTGTTGGCCCATGTCATTAAACGAAACGGTATCTTCTCTCCCCTCGTCTTCTTGCTCGATCTCCACGGCGACGCAAACATACAAACCTTAAAACGGAGCTTGCCTCTCGCCCCATGGTGGCTAAAGAAGTACTGACGGTACCCTATGTTTCAAACTTTTACCCGGGGCGGCTGCCCCTACACGACCCCACGCTGGCGCTGCCCCTGGCTGTCTGCGAGGACGATCTGCCCACGCCGGTCGTGTTCCAGAGCACGCGGCCGTCGGCATCGGACATCACGAGGTTGGAGTCGTTGGCCAGCGTGAGAGTCGGAGCGCCGGCGGCCGGGACGCACATCGCCGGATGTCCTGAAATAAATCAAGGAAAATTGAGTACCCATGTCAAGTCAATAACTTAAACTCTAATGGGTTGGGATACCACTGTTCTCCTAACTATCCAATCATAAAAAAGTGTTCTCTGCTAAAAAAATCATAAAAAAGTGAGGTTAACAACACAATATATCTATCTATATTGTGCTCTTCACATCACTCCCTCAAAACTTCTAAAAAAACATCTATCTATATATTTATATACCCTTATATATTTCTTCAATTTTTTGGTCCGTCCATATACCAATATAAACTTCATCCATCCACTTACGATTCACAAAAGAAGGAAGAAACCGAATGCCACACATACATTGAATATAAACCGGAAATTAACCAACTCTGTGATAGACTCCCACGAAAAAATATCATATATAATCAGATCTATTTCCCACGGGTCTCAAAATCCTCCACGCCGGCCTCCCCCAACATGAGCGACGTGGGGCCCCCACCGACCTCGGAGACATGCAGGAGGATGATTGCTGGACTTCACGCTGGCGTCGGCTATGGGCTGTCCGTCGAAGCTCCCAGACTTCAGAGCAAGAGAACTCGCCACAATGCCCTTTATACTCTGGTTCCTTGCAACAAACCGGGGATATGACAGGAGTCTTCATATGCCTATTAGCTAGTACACACGTACAAGGAATGAATCCATGCAAAGCCCTCCAAGTGAATATGTGAACTTTGGAGGCACTAATCTCCCCCAAAAAAAATTCCATACCGAATGTGGGTGGATTCTTCCGGCACCTTCATTGATATGGACCCTTGTTCTGTTCTCCGATCGCCACACTTCTTTATATGCTGAATTGACCGTGAATCACCCTGTCTTTGTGAAAACCCAAGCAATGAAATATGGTTGTCCATGTGACGACAATGGGATGCGCAAAATTCATGCAGCGTCAATAGGCCAAAAATTCTCAGAAATCAATTGTTCATTCGACCCTCTTGAAGTTGGGTCAATTGAGTCTTGAATAGTCTCTAGTAAACACTGTCCCCGCAGGGTCATGACCTTGCGATCATAAGTTGCTGGAATCCATTGATCCTCCAAAATATTAATCATAGCACCATCTCCTGCTCGCCATATAGCCCCTTGTTTGAATGATTTCGAGCCCGCCATAATACTCTACCAGGTGAATGATGAACCTTTCTTCAAGGTTGCCGTCAACAATTTCCCATCTGGATAATAGTATTTCGCACGAAGGGGCTGAGCACATAAAGTTTCTGGCTTAGATAACAATCTCCAACACTGCTTTGTTAAACAGTGTAGATCTCTAAACCCCATGCCCCCATCAGATTTTAAGACAGACATCTTCTACCATGCCCGCCAATGTATCTTCCTCTTTCCTTTAGAGCCACCCACCAAAACGTCGCAATGACATCGCCGATGGTCTTACAAATATTCTTTGGTATATTAAAAACTGACATGGCATAACCTGACAATGGCCTTATAAAGTGGTAGCTACCTTCTTTTTACAATTTTTCAAATAACCAATGTGAACCTGTTATCCTGTACAAAAAAGTGAAACTATTTTTTTCAGTTTTTATTTTTGTCGGTTTCCTTCTTTTTTTCACCTTTTCTTTTCTCTTTTAAAATTCGTGAACTCTTTTCAAAATTGATGAACTTTTAAATGAATGTTTTTATTCAATTTTATGATTTTTTTCAGATTTGATGAACTTTTCTTAAAGTCGGTTAACTTTGTTCAAATTTCATGAGCTTTTTTCAAATTCGATAATTTTCTTTCCAAATTTGATGATTTTTTAAAATTAATGATCATTTTTTCAAATAAGTGAACTTTGTTTATAGTTTGTGATTTTTTTTGAAAATTCATGAATGTTTTTGATTTTTTTTCTTCTTTCAATACTTTTTTGAAGTCAACACGTGATCGAGCGACCAGTGGGAAATCGGCCTATCGATCGAGCGCTCGCATCACTAGTGTAGAACCGGGCAATAGCACTGGTTCGTAACCGGCACTAAAGTGTGGGCACTAAAGGCCCTCCCCCGTTTAGTACCGGTTCAGCACGAACCGGTGGTAAAGGGCAACCACGTGGCACGAGCCAGCTCCGGGGGGCTGGAGCTCTTTAGTACCGGTTGGTCATACCAACCGGTACTATAAGGTTTGGGGGGTTTTTAGTTTTATGATTTCTTTTTCATTTAATTTTGTGTTTTCATTTTAATTCTTTTTCGTTTGCTGGTATTTTACGATACTACACATTGTACACGTTATGCATATATATATATATATAGGGAAAATCCATCCTACCACCCGGTGGTAGTTACCCCACATGTCTCATATACTACCATAGGGTACTATATATACTATTTTATTATTTTAAATATGTTCATACAATATATCTAAGCTATTTCAAAGCAAGTTACATGAAAAAATTGCATATGAGCCCATAATTTTTGTTATATTTGTGAAATACGTACATATTTGTATGTAAAAAAGAGCATACTCAAAAAATGATACATACTACCTAAAAATTAGTATATATACTACCTAATCATTGTTATATACTACATACTACACATACATACTTTCGGTTTCGACAGATACTACATATATATATATATATATATATATATATATATATATATATATATATATATATATAAATAGAATTTTTAGTAGAACCAATCATGCATATATATATCATCAATGTCTCACAAACCACCATATTAATTAATTCACACATACACAAATATATAGCTAGCTATATACAATTTCTCCTACATATGCATGTTGCCTTCGGAGCCAGTGACATTAGCCTAATTGGTGCCTTCGGAGCACGATGACAATTGGAAGTGGTTTTCATGGGGCGGTAGCGGGTAATAGTATTCTCCCTTCGGATTTATGACATGGTCGAGCAAAAATCCCGCTATTTCCTCTTGAAGTGCTTCTACGCGCTCCGTTTCTAGGAGCTTCTCCCGCACCTCTCTGAACTGTTAAGAAGGAGATCAATATGCATGTGTATTAGTTGTGTGACTAGATATCGATAATGGTGTAAAAATTGTGAATAGTGTTCTGACAAGCGTACCCATTCCTGTCTTTGAGATCTGCTCCTTTCGGACGCCATCATGCGAATGTTCTCGCAAACGCAGAATGCACACAGATCAGTCGCCTGCGCCTCCTTCAGGGCCTTTACGAGAATGGAATTTGATCAGATAATAATTAATCAACCACTAGTAGAAAAAGGGTCAAATGTGAAGCATAATAGTGCTGGTTGGAATTTTAGCCGGCACTAATGTGTACACTAGTGCCGGTTCGTGACGGCGATCAATAACACCGGTTCGTGGCGAACCTTTAGTACCGGTTCATGCCACGAACCGATACTAAAGAGGCTGTGTCAGCCTGCGGTTAGGCTATGGCCCCACCACCACCATTTAGTGCCGGTTCGTACCACGAACCGGTACTAATGAGGTTATGGCAAGCTGTTTTTTAGTCCCACCTCGCGAAGTGAGAGGGACTAGGAGCAGTTTATAAGCCCTGAGTGCAGAGACGATGAAGAAGAAGGCTCAATGCTCACGTTGCTTAGCTTCAAGCCTTCGGGAATACGGTAGACTGCATGGAGCTATGCGCAGTGCAGTTTACACTATTCCGAATGGCTTGAAGCAAATTAACGAGCATTGCACCTCTTTTTTATTTTTAATAACTTATTACAACTCTGGACTTCTTCTGTTATGGCAAAAACTAAATGCATGTCGATATTTATTTTTTTAAGTTATAACTCCAGACTTTGACCATCAAGTTTTGCAGAAAAGAAAAAATAGCAGAAAAGAAGAAAAACTATAGCTGAAAAGAAAAAAGCAAAATAAAAAAACTACTCAGAAATAAATAGAAGAAAATAAATATAGCAGAAAAGAAAAAACTATTAAGAAATAAATAGAAGAAAAAATAAAGCAGAAAAGAAAAAAATTATATTTGCTATTTTTCAATCGTTTGCAAAATGACCATGAAATTGAAAATCACTACAAAATGAACTCTGAAAATGTTGAATTTTGGCAAACTAGATGAAAAACTACTCACAAATAAATAGA
>NC_041389.1:548428257-548428990 GCF_002162155.2 Triticum dicoccoides
AAGAAGAAGAAGAAGAAGAAGAAGAAGAAGAAGAAGAAGAAGAGTAGGAGAAGAAGAAGAAGAGGAGAAGGAGGAAGAAGAAGAAGATGAAGAAGAAGAAGAAGAAGAGGAAGAAGAGGAAGAAGAAGAGGAGGAAGAAGAAGAAGAAGAGGAAGAAGATGAAGAAGAAAAAGAAGAAGAAGAAGAAGAGGAGGAGGAGGAGGAGTAGGAAGAAGAAGAGGAAACTACTCAGAAATAAATAGAAGAAAATAAATAATGCAAAAAAGGAAAAAATTATATAAAGCAAAAATATTAACAAAGAAACTGAATACAACAGAAAAGAAATAACTATATAAACCAGTGCGGCTGCCCTTCGCTCGGCGAGGTGGGACTAAATGTAGCGCATAGTGGGTGGCAGCGCACGGGCATTAGTACCGGTTGGAGGCTCCAACCGGTACTAATGTGTTGCCCTTTAGTACCGGTTGGAGCCACCAACCGGTACTAAAGGCCCACGTTTGCCGCCGCTTGGGCTGGCAAAAATTGGCCTTTAGTACCGGTTGGTGGCTTCAACCGGTACTAAAGGCTTCCCCTATATATACTCCACGTACGAAAAATCAGTTATCGTCGCCACTTCGTTCCACTTCTCGCGCGAGACATCGATCTAGCAGACGCCGCCGCCGCCGCACCACCGTGCCGTCGCCCTCGCCGCCCCGCCGCCCGTCATCGTCGTCGCCGTGCGCCCCCGCCGCCCGTC
>NC_041389.1:548430178-548437209 GCF_002162155.2 Triticum dicoccoides
AGTGTTTAGTTGAACTAGTTGAATTAATATATAGAACTAGTTTATTTTCAGTAAATGCTTACTTTGAACTAATTGAATTAATATAACTAGTTTATTTTTAGTAAATGTTTAGTTGAACTAGTTGAATTAATATATAGAACTAGTTTATTTTTAGTAAATGCTTACTTTGAACTAGTTGAATTAATATAATTAGTTTATTTTTAGTAAATGTTTAGTTGAACTAGTTGAATTAATATATAGAACTAGTTTATTTTTAGTAAATGCTTAGTTGAACTAATTGAATTAATATAACTAGTTTATTTTTAGTAAATGCTTAGTTGAATTAATAGAAGTAGTTGAATTAATTGAATTAGTAAGTGTTTAATGTTTCGCCTAATATGAACATAGAAAATGTCGTTTGACGACGGAAAAAATTTCATTATGTGTGAATACTATGAAGACCAGCACGGCCAATGCGACAAAAATTTCCTTGTTGATGGTAGGCGATTCAGCATCAAGCTGGATGAGACTTTCGAATTCGATACAGTAAGTCACAACGACAAGTCTGTTTTCGTAATTAAGCATGACTTATATATGCTTCATTTGCCTGACTTATAATTTTTAATTTTCACTATTCTACTAGCGCATCCCCTGCCATGCAAGAATTTTTGTCTTGGATAAGATAGGTTTCAAAGATATGGAAACTATGGAGGTAAAGAGAGCTTACCTGAAAACTGAGCATGATGGTTATACTTTCAACGTCAAAGTATACAATGCACACACGTATACATATTTTGAATGCAAAACTTGGCAAGCACTATGCAAGGCTTATGCATTTGAGCCTGGTATGGTTATCACCTTTGATATTCGTCCGGAAGATGATATTGAAGGTAATAGAGACATATGGGTCGATGTGCAGACGCCTCCAGTTCTACCATTATGTGAGTTCTTCTCAACTATATTTTTGTCTTTGATATTGCTTATTCAAAAATAACTGACAACTAATTTCTATTGACAGCTTATCTCCATTCAACCAAACATGTCCGGCGCTTGGTAGACAGGACCTACTACTGTCGCGGCGTTGAACTAAACTGCGAGGAGATAAGTCATTATGTTTCATGGCTTGAGGATCTTCATACTGTCAAGACAAATTTTCTTCCTGCACTTAGAAATGTTAGTACTCAAAACGTGCGACCAATAGTGATGGTATTGAACTACGGTCACATCTATTTAGGAATGATGGTAAGATATTTACTATTTGTCCTCAGTGCATATTTTGCATACATATTTTTTTGCTAAACTTTCATTGCTAAGTATATTAATTAAGTACTATACGATGTTCTTCAACAGGGACTCCCGATGATAGTTGTGCCTCAGGGGATCGAGACTAAAGGTCAGATGTCAATTGTTAGCTTACGGCCAAGATATCCTGCATTGCACATGAATGCATTCAAGATTTCTAGAAGCGATGAATGCTTAATAGTGAAAGATTGGAGGAAAATTGTTAATGATCGCAGAGAAGTACTAGGGGCAGCAATGAGAAGCGCAGCCCACGATTAGGAGACAGGTTCATCGGCATGCTCCAGTATGATCAATCAGGAAAGCTATACATGTTCTATGCTATTTTACCAGAGAGAGAGTAGCTAGCAGGAGTGATTTAGCTAGTTCTTCATGCTGCTCTTAATTAGTACTTGTCCTTTCATGTCCGTGTTCTTCGTTCTGAACTTAAGTGATTTGCTTTTGTGGTGTTATATATGAACGCTTATATCATGACAATCATGTTGAACTCGATGATTGGTTCTACTAGAAATTCTATTTATATATATATATATATATATATATATATATGCATAACGTGTACAATGTGTAGTATCGTAAAATACCAGCAAACGAAAAAGAATTAAAATGGAAACACAAAATTAAATGAAAAAGAAATCATAAAACTAAAAACCCCCCAAACCTTATAGTATCGGTTGGTCTTACCAACCGGTACTAAAGGGCTCCAGGCCCCGGAGCTGGCTCGTGCCACGTGGTTGCCCTTTAGCACCGGTTCGTGCTGAATCGGTACTAAAGGGGGGGCCTTTAGTGACCACAATTTAGTGCCGGTTATGTAACCAGCACTAATGGGCCTTACGAACCGGTGCTATTGCCCGGTTCTGCACTAGTGAAGCATGATAATTAAAGAGATGGCAGCTAGCTAGCTAGCTAGTACTACTTAATTACTTACCTTGGGTCGAAACCATTGAAGCTTTTTTTTCCATTCGCCATCCGTGACGCTGATGAACCTTGCCCAAGCTCTGTCCGCCGACAAAGAAAATGAATAAAGGGGTTATTAAATAGTTCATATCATGAAATGACGAACTAAATAGGCCGAGATATATAGTTAATAATGATTGAAATTACCTGTTGACTATCCCAAACAAGATGTTATAGTCAGTTTTAACTTTGAGTAGTGAGTCCAGTATTTCAACTGTTCCGTCGTCAACTTTAATGATACACAAGACCTAGTGAAATCTACATGCACACACGTTTGCATGTCTTAATTAAGCGGACATATGTAAGCAAAAACATGTAGCTAGCGAGCTAGTATGCAAAAACAGAGAATTTGTAGTATAAGAGAGTGTGACTCACTGGAAGTTGTAAGGAAGTAGTATATCTTCATTGTATTTGAGGCGCTCCAAGAACTCTAGCATGTTGTCCTCTATGTCCTTTTGATGATGTCGATTTATCCGCCATGTGTATTCATTAACGGTGTTTGGGTCAATGAACCCAATGCCATAGCGTCCAGCTTTTCTCATTTCATACATCTTCATCCTGCATAATACCACAGAAAAGAATATAGTGAGGATAATTACAGGTAATGATTGATCAAAAGGATCACTACAGCTAACTTGAGACTTAAATTACAGAAAGAAATCACTTACAGACAATAGCAACTAACGATAGATTTGTCGAGTGTGTCTTGATTGTATAACTGAAACAGTTCAAAATACTCAACGGACAGAGCTTTCTCATGGAAGTAATGATCCTCCTTGACATTCACCATGAGAGACAATCGATCTGAAATCTTGGTAATGTTCATGTACCATTGATGCAATTCATACATTCTCGTTGGGAGGTTCTTGACCTTGTCTGGCTCGACCAAAGGTTGGCCCCGGACATACTTCTGTTTTATTTCATCCTCTCTAAGCACAGGCATGGGCTCGATCTCGAGGAGTTGTCCAACAGTGATTTTGAGAACTTCAACCTGCATTATATGCTCCTCCGTTATTACCACATTGCCCACCTCAGGAACGTAAACTGTTTGCCCACAATAATATTGGGCGCGCGTACTGTCACGTGTTGTTGGCACAACAAGCGAGGGGATCGATTGCGCCGCCTGTTCTCCCAGCTGGGGAATGGTTTTCCCGCATTTTTTGACAGCTGCTTCTTGTTTGCTCGATCCCGAGCTCGCCTCCTTACGTAGACGTGCTCGATTTAACTTCCTGATGTGGCGCTCATAGTCTGTGTCAACAGGCTTGGGAGCTGGTGGTTGAGCCATACGAATGAAGTGGTCAATCGTTTCCTCAGGCACTTTCTCCCTTGGCGGCGGTGGCGGTTTCGGTGCAAAATGGGCTTCCACCTCGGCCTTCGATATGGCTGCGATTTCCTCCTCGGACCTGTCACAAGCCCTCTGCAGAAGAGGCGTGAGGCTTGGACCATATTTATATCGCTTGCCTCCGCCTGTACTTCATGTACTACCTCGACTCGTACCGCTACGCACCATAGCTGCGGGGTGTCTCTTCTGCGATTGCTGAGGCGGCGGAGACGGCTGACGGGGCTGAGTTGGACGAGGAGGAGTGGCCGCCTGAAGCTGTGCCGGACTTGGAGGAGGAGTGGCGGCCTGAAGCTGTGCCGGACTTGGAGGAGGAGTGGCCTGAGGTTGTGCCGGACTTGGAGGAAGAGTGGACGTCTGACGCTGTGGCGGACTTGGAGGAGGAGGAGTGGGCTGACACTTTACCGGACTTGGAGGAGGAGTGGCCTGACACTTTGCCGGACTTGGTGGACTTGCAAGAGCGGGAGACTGCTGACTCGGTGGCGGACTTCGCGAGGAGTCGGCTGACACGGTGTCGGTGGCCTTCGAAAGATGATGCAATCCTTTTTCCATAGGATGATACGATGTTTGGCCTCTCCGAGAAAGCGCTCGTCGTCACCTCCAGGAATGTCAAGTTGTAGCTCCGAATATGGTGGGTCCACCACCTCATCAACCAAGACACGAGCATAGCCCGCTGGAATCGGGTTGCAATGGAAGGTTGCCTCGGGGGGATTTGTAAAAGCAACAGCGTCCGCCACCTTCATGGATATGTTCGTTATTTTGACGTGTAGCTCGCAGTTAGTGTTCTCCGTGATGTCATCCACGGGGTATCTACCCAGCATTGCGTCGTCCGGGGCGGCCGAACCCACGCTGCTTCTCGGCATGGATGGGTCGGTGCTATCCAATGCTGGATCATCCGCTAGCTGCTGCAGCTGCTGAGACCCCCTTTGTTGGGTAAGTGAGTCGATCTGCTCCTGCTGCCGCTGGAATTTGACTGCCAATTCCGCTTGACTTACTTCTAGGCCTTGAAGGCATTCATAGTCCCGCTTCCTCTGCTCCTCCTCCATCTTCCTCTTCTTCTCCTCCGCAATCTTCTTTCTCGCACGGGTTCTGTAGTCGGTGTTCCAGTCTGAAAACCCCTCATACCACGGAATAGCGCCCATGCCTCGTGTTCTTCCCGGGTGTTCAGGATTTCCCAGGGCACGCGTAAGCTCGTCATTCTCTCTGTTGGGCTGGAACACCCCCGATCGTGCCTCTTCTATTGCAACAAGTATCGCATCGTCGGCTCCCTTCAGACTTGCCTTCGTCGAAACATTGCTTGTCTTCGGGTCCAACTCCCCCCCATGCGCATAGAACCAAGTCCTGCACCTGGGGGGCCAGCTCTTAGTAACCGGAGTGACACCTGCATCCTCCATCTCTTTCTCAGACTTATCCCACTTAGGCATTGCCACCGCATAGCCACCTGGCCCCAGCTTATGGAATTTATCCTTTTTTCGGCATTCTTCTTGTTTATTCTCGACCGTTCCTTAGCTAATTTCGAATCCTTGAATTTCACGAAATCGTCCCAATGAGCACGTTGGTTCTCTAGTGTTCCCTCGAATACTGGAGTCTTCCTTCCTCCCTTGACGTACTTGTCCCATTCACGATTCTTGTGGTTCTTGAATGCAACCGTCATCTTCCTAAGAGCAGCGTCCTTGACTTTCTACACATCTGCTTCTGTGAAATGATCTGGTAGGGTGAAATGTTCCATGAGAGTATCCCAAAGCAGATCTTTTTGATTCTTGTCGATAAAAGTAACATCTGGACGTGGAGCAGCGTCCTCTTTGCCTTTTTGTCTTTTGTCTTTTGCTGGCTCTCTCCATTCTTGAAGGGAGATCGGGAGTTGGTCCTTCACAAGAACTCCGCACTGACGAACGAACTTGTTCGCAATCTTCTTAGGCGCTAATGCTTCGCCATTAGGTCTGACTGCCTCGATATTGTACTTTACGCCCTCCTTCAACTTTTCGTTCGGGCCTCATTTCGTCCTTTTGCCTGAAGATTTGCTCGATCCGGATGACTGAAAGAATAAAGATCGATTCGTTAATATATGTTCAAGTCATTTAAAACATGTGATGATCACCAGATACCTGCTTATATAAATATATATACCTCGCCGGTCTTTGTTGCTTCAGGATCAACATGTTCTTCGTCATCGTCATAATCGTAGTTCATGACTTCATCAATTCGGTCGTCGCGATCGAATATCATATCACCCTCTCCGGTGTTGTTTAGAAATTCGGAGCCGTCATAATCTTCTTCATTCTGATCATCATCTGGCCCGCGTATCATATCGAACATGGTCTGTTCTCCCTCTCTGTCGGTATTGTCTGCCATAGCTTTTATTTAACTAATCCAAAAGAAATATAAAACAATTTAGTATTCAAATTACATCGTCTCGAATAATAGATATAATCTCGAATACTTCGTCTAGAATAATAGATATAATCTCGAATACATTGTCTCGAATAACATATAATATTGAATAGTACATCACTGGCTAGCTAATTAAAGATCGAATACTACAGAAGAATGTAGGACACTCGCGGTTCCTGCGGCGCGGGCGGTGGACACCCAAAGAGAAGGAACCCTCACAGGATCATAGCTGAAGTGAGATCCCCGAAGAAACTGCCAGGTATTGGAGAACCTGCCGCCCTCTAACGCAACCATGTAGCGATGGACGTGCTCGTCCTCCTCCCTGACACGACGACGTACCACCTCCGGCGGGGCTGGGTCCCTCTGCACCGAAACTAGCCCACGCGAACGCCACCAAACGAGATCAGGGTCGACGACGGGACCCGGGGCCGGGTTCCTCATCAAGAGGTGCGCCCCTCCAGGCAGCACCTCCCAGTGCCAGCCCGGCGGAGCCCAGTCCCGGACATGGGTCGGCTGGACGTCGTCGCGGACGGGTCGACGGCGAGGATGCGGGCCGGGCATCGTCGAGAACAAATACTAGCTATATGCCCGCAAAAAGTAACATTTTTTTAATGTTTGGATTTTGATAACTAAAGTTTCTAACATTTCTACTATTTCAAAAATCTATATACTATTTCATACTAATTAAGCATCTAACACTAAAAACAGAAAACACAACTTCTATACATCCATTAAAAAACTGAAAAACAACATTATATAAAAAATTTGCATACTAATTAAACACTAATTATATCCATCTAACATGCATTCATACATATATAATAGTGGAAAAATAATAACCTAAATAATCTAAACTAATTAAACATACAAAATACGTATATACTAATATATACATGCATTAATTCATACATATGTGTGTGTGTGTTCATCATGCTTGTGTGTGTGTGTGTATGGGCTCGGGGAGGGGCGGCGCCCATGGTGGCCGCCGGGGGCGAGGGAGAGGGGTTAGAGGGGGAGAGCTCACAGCGGGGCGATGGCGACGGCGAGGCGACGGCCGGGGGCGGTG
>NC_041389.1:548438180-548464207 GCF_002162155.2 Triticum dicoccoides
GGCGCGACGGGGACGGGCCCGGGGCGGCGACGGGGACGGGGGCGGCGACGGAGACGAGGGCGGCGACGGGGACGGGGGCGGCGACGGCGACGGAGACGATAGAAACAGAGGAAGAAACAGAGGGAGAATGAAATTTTCGCAAGTGTTGTTTATATAGGAGGGGCCTTTAGTACCGGTTTGTGCCACCAACCGGTACTAAAGGCCAGTTTTGGCCAGCCCAAGCGGCGGGAAGCGACCCCCTTTAGTACCGGGTGGTGACACAAACCGGTACTAAAGGCCCCCCCTTTAGTACCGGTTGGTGGCTCCAACCGGTACTAAAGGCCTCGCGCTGCCACCCCAAAGTTTAGTCCCACCTCGCCGGGCGAAGGGCAGCCGCACTGGTTTATAAACCCAGCCGCGGCTACCACTTCAAACTCCTCTGTATAGCAGGCTTGTGGGCCTAAACTCTGCGCGCTGCCCTGTGAGTCTGCTGGGCCTTTAAGGCCTATAATTACACACCTGTGGCCTATCAGGCCCACAGGGCAGCGCCCCAATTTTTTTTATAGTTTTTTCTTTTCTGCTTTATTTTCTTCTATTTATTTTTGCGTAGTTTTTTGTATAGTTTTTTCTTTTCTGTTATATTTATTTTCTTCTATTTATTTGTGAGTAGTTTTTCATCTAGTTTGCCAAAATTCAACATTTTCAGAGTTCATTTTGTAGTGATTTTTAATTTCACGGTCATTTTGTAAACGATTGAAAAATAACAAATATTTTTTTTTCTTTTCTGCTTTATTTTTTCTTCTATTTATTTCTGAGTAGTTTTTTCTTTTCTGCTATATTTATTTTCTTCTATTTATTTTTGAGTAGTTTTTTTATATAGTTTTTTTCTTTTCAGCTATAGTTTTTCTTTCTTTTCTGCTATTTTTTCTTTTCTGCAAAACTTGATGGTCAAAGTCTGGAGTTATAACTCAAAAAAAAGAAATGTCGACGTGCAATTAGTTTTTGCCATAACAGAAGAAGTCCGGAGTTGTAATAAGTTATTAAAAATAAAAAAGAGGTGCAATGCTCGTTAATTTGCTTCAAGCCTTTCGGAATAGTGTAAACTGCACTGCGCATAGCTCCGTGCAGTCTACCGTATTCCTGAAGGCTTGAAGCTAAGCAACGTGAGCATTGATCCTCTTCTTCATCGTCTCTACACTCAGGGCTTATAAACCGCTCCTAGTCCCTCTCACTTCGCGAGGTGGGACTAAAAAACAGCTTACGTCTGGTTCATCCATGAACCGGTAGTAAAGATGCTCGTGGGGCCCCAGCCTTACCTGACACAACCTCATTAGTACCGGTTCGTGGTACGAACCGGCACTAAATGGTGATGGTGGGGCCATAGCCTGACCGGAGGCTGACACAGCCTCTTTAGGTACAAAAAATTACAAACTTTCTGTTAGTGCCCGTAGTTTTCAAATTTGAATAGTTTAAATTTTGAATTATTTGAAATTAGTGTGAATTTGTTTGCACATAAAATTTCTTCGCGTTTCAAATGCCAAAACACATAACTACCCTAACTATTACAGAGATTCCCCTCTGGGTGCGAAACACAGAAGAAAGTGATGATAGCTAGTGAAGCCGATCACATCCCAGATCTTTGCGTGTGAAACTTTTTCTTCGCGTGTGTCCCTTTGTGCCATAACCATGGAAAATCTTCATCATTTAACGGGATACTCGGGTCAATATTCACTGTGAATGGAGCAATTTCATCAAAATTTTCATAATCTTCTGACTTGTTTGTCTTGTCATCCACTCCCACGATGTTTCTCTTCCCAGAAAGAACTATGTGCCACTTTGTTTCATCGTACGATGCATTCGCTTCCTTATCTTTTCTTTTTCTTGGCTTGGTAGACATGTCCTTCACATATAAAACATGTGCCACATCATTGGCTAGGACGAATGGTTCGTCTGCATTCGCAAGATTGTTGAGATCCACTGTTGTTATTCCGAACTGCGGGTCTTCCGTTACCCCGCCTCGTGTCATATTGACCCATTTGCACAGAAACAAAGGGACCTTTAAACCACGTCGATAGTCAAGTTCCCATATGTCATGTATATAACCATAATATGTTTTCTTTCCCGTCTTGGTTTCTGCATCAAAGCGGACACCACTGTTTTGGTTGGTGCTCTTCTTATCTTGGGTGATCATGTAAAATATATTACCATTTATCTCGTACCCTTTGAAAGTCATTATATTCGAAGATGGTAACTGGGACAGCAAGTACAGGTCATCTTCAATAGAGGTGTCATGCATGGTACGTGTCTGCAACCAGCTGGCGAAACTCCTGGTTTGTTCACGTGTAATCCAGTCATCAGACCGCTCCAGGTGTTTGGAGCGTAGCAAATTCTTTTGTTCATCCATATACGGAGCCACCAAGGCGGAATTCTGTAGAACTGTGTAGTGTGCTTCAGTGAGAGAATGTCCGTCCATACATATTATTTGTTCCCCTCCTAGCGTGCCTTTTCCATCCAGTCTGCCCTTATGCCGCGATTTAGGAACACCAATCGGTTTAAGGTCAGGAATAAAGTCAATACAAAACTCAATGACCTCCTCATTTTGATGGCCCTTGGAGATGCTTCCTTCTGGCCTAGCACGGTTATGAACATATTTTTTTAAGACTCCCATGAACCTCTCAAAGGGGAACATATTGTGTAGAAATACAGGACCCAAAACGTCAATCTCTTCGCATAGGTGAACTAGGATGTGCGTCATGATGTTGAAGAAGGATGGTGGGAACACCAACTCGAAACTGACAAGACATTGCACCAAATCATTCTGTAACCTTGGTATGATTTCTGGATCGATTACCTTCTGAGAGATTGCATTGAGAAATGCACATAGCTTCACAATGGCTAATCGAACGTTTTTCGGTAGAAGCCCCCTCAATGCAACCGGAAGCAGTTGCGTCATAATCACGTGGCAGTCATGAGACTTTAGGTTCTGGAACTTTTTCTCTGCCATGTTTATTATTCCCTTTATATTCGACGAGAAGCCAGACAGTACCTTAATACTGAGCAGGCATTCAAAAAAGATTTCCTTCTCTTCTTTGGTAAGAGCGTAGCTTGCATGACCCTGATGTATGTCGTCTTCTCCGTGCATACGTTGATGGTCCTCCCGTGCCTCAGGTGTATCTTTTGTCTTCCCATACACGCCCAAGAAGCCAAGCAGGGTCACGCAAAGATTCTTCGTCACGTGCATCACGTCGATTGCGGAGCGGACCTCTAGGTCTTTCCAATATGGCAGGTCCCAAAATATAGATTTCTTCTTCCACATGGGTGCGCGTCCATCAGCGTCCTTCGGAACAGGTTGTCCGCCAGGACCCTTTCCAAATATGACCTTCAAATCCTTGACCATATCATGTACATCAGCACCAGTACGGTGGCGAGGCTTCGTCCGGTGATCCGCCTCACCTTTGAAATGCTTGCCTTTCTTTCTTACGGGATGCCTGCTCGGAAGAAATCGACGATGTCCCACGTACACATTCTTTTTACAACTATTCAAATATATACTGTCGGTATCATCCAAACAGTGCGTGCATCCGCGGTATCCCTTGTTTGTCTATCCTGAAAGGTTACTGAGAGCAGGCCAATCATTGATGGTCACGAACAGCAACGCCTTTAGGTCAAAATTTTCCCCCATGTGCTCATCCCACGCACGTACACCTGTTCCATTCCACAGTTGTAAGAGTTCTTCAACTAATGGCCTTAGGTACACATCAATGTCCTTGCCGGGTTGCTTAGGGCCTTGGATGAGCACTGGCATCATAATGAACTTCCGCTTCATGCACAACCAAGGAGGAAGGTTATACAAACATAGAGTCACAGGCCAGGTGCTATGGTTGCTGCTCTGCTCCCCAAAAGGATTAATGCCATCTGCGCTTAGACCAAACCATACGCTCCTTGCGTCATCTGCAAACTCCTTCCCGTACTTTCTTTCGATTTTTCTCCACTGCGACCCGTCAGCGGGTACTCTCAACTTTCCGTCTTTCATACGGTCTTCTCTGTGCCATCGCATCACCTTGTCATGCTCTTTGTTTTGGAACAAACGTTTCAACCATGGTATTATAGGAGAATACCACATCACCTTGGCAGGAATCTTCTTCCTGGGGCGCTCGCCCTCGACATCACCATGCTCATCGCGGCTGATCTTATAGCGCAATGCACCACATACCGGGCAAGCGTTCAAATCCTCGTACTCACCGCGGTAGAGGATGCAATCATTAGGGCATGCATCTATCTTCTGCACCTCTAACCCTAGAGGGTAGACAGCCTTCTTTGCTTCGTACGTACTCTCGGGCAATTCGTTGTCCTTTGGAAGCATATCCTTTATCATTACCAGCAACTTTCCAAATCCCTTGTCAGATACACCATTCTCTGCCTTCCATTGCAGCAATTCCAGTGTGGTGCCCAGCTTTTTCTTGTCACCTACGCAATTCGGATACAATAATTTTTTGTGATCCTCTAACATGCGCTACAACTTCTTCTTCTCCAAATCACTTGCGCAGTTTCTCTTTGCATCGGCAATGGCCCGACCTAGATCATCAACGGGCTCATCTGATGCCTCTTCTTCATCTTCTTCCCGCATTGCCGGCTCAGCTTCTTCCCGCATTACCGGCTCAGCTTCTTCCCCCATTGTTGTATCATCGTATTCAGGGAACCCATGGCCAGGATAGCTGTCGTCGTCCTCTTCTTCTTCATTGTCTTCCATCATAACCCCTCTTTCTCCGTGCTTGGTCCAAACATTATAGTGGGGCATGAAACCGGACTCAAACAGGTGGACGTGAATGGTTCTTGACGTAGAGTAATTGCGACCATTCTTACAGCCAGCACATGGACAAGGCATAAAACCATCCGGCCGCTTGTTTGCCTCAGCCGCAAGCAGAAAAGTATGCACGCCCTCAACGAACTGGGGAGAGCATCGGTCATCGTACATCCATTGCCGGCTCATCTTCATTACACAACACCGAATAGTCCAAATTAATACAAGTTCATACATAAAGTTCATACAACACTTAAATGCAACAAACAAATAACTCTCTAGCTAAAGCATTTAAATGCAACAACAAATGCGATCAAGATCGCAACTAAGGTAACAATTGATCCAACAACATAATGATACCAAGCCTCACTATTGATGGCATATTTTCTAATCTTTTTAATCTTCAAGCGCATTTTCTCCATCTTGATCTTGTGATCATCGACGACATCAGCAACATGCAACTCCAATTCCATCTTCTCCCCCTCAATTCTTTTCAATTTTTCTTTCAAGTACTCGTTTTCTCTTTCAACTAAATTTAACCTCTCGACAATAGGGTCGGTTGGAATTTCCAGTTCACATACCTTCTAGATAAAAATATCTATGTCAACTTGATGGGCATAATTTGTCATAAACACGAAATGCAACAAATAGTTTTAAAAGAGAATATACCGCATCCGAATCATAACAAGGACGAGGGCCGACGGGGACGGATATCAAAACCATGGCACTATGTATAACAAACAACGTACGGGTAAGATAATTATTATACGAGTAACTATATATCCAAATCACACAAACATCAATTTTTTATATAAAATTTCATGAACAAGAGGCTCACCACAAGGTGGTGCCGGCGACGAGACGGTGCGGGCGATCAACGGTGGTTACGACGGAGATTTAGAAGGCACTAAGTAAACCACACCTACATATGCAAACTAAGTGTTATTTTGACCTCAAATTGCATATAAATCAAATACTACCACATATAATTCCTCCCAAAATACTAAAACCCACAATTAATCACTATATAAACCAGTGCAAGAGCTAATCTAGCAATGAGAGATGAAAGGACAAAGTTGCTAACCTTGGTGATCATTTGAATGATGAGGGCCTGCAAATCTTGACAAATTTGGGGCAAATTTTGTGATGAACTCGAGAGGAAGAAGGGAAGAACAGAGGAGAGGGAGAGGGGAAAGGGGGAAGAACAGAGTGCGGGTGGACGAAGGATTTATATAGGACGACCTTTAGTATCAGTTCGTGCCACGAACCGGTACTAAAGGTGCTGGAAGGGCCCCACTCTGACAACATCCTGCCACCACTCTCATTAGTACCCGTTCGTGGCACGAACCGGTGCTAAAGGTTTGCCATGAACCGGTACTAAAGAGCTCCTCCCGGCTAGCCGTTGGAACCGGCACTAATGGACAGGTTCTGTTACAAACCGGGACTAATGTGTCTCACATTTGACCCTTTTTCTACTAGTGCATCTACAACGGCCGGCCCTCCAGCGATGTCGCTTGGGCCCAGGGAGCTTCACCGGCACTCAACAGTGGCATATAGGAGCTCCCCGTGCTTCCATCGCTGGCCTTCGGGTGTGCTAATACTACCTCTCAAAGTGACTTTCACCGACCCGAAACAACAGACTGAAACCATCACGTTTGATGTCGTGCACTTCAAAGATATTTCTGTTCTTCAGCTTAACTACTCGTTTCTCCGAACCTTTGAATGTCTAATGCGTAACTTATCTGAATAATTTTTCAGTCTAGAATGGTAAATATTTCAATTTCATCAAGACATTCATATCATCCATTTCAAGGCTGATCAACTCAACATTCCTGTAAATACGTCTTTCATTCATATCTCGAACAAATGCTCTACAAATCTGGGGTTTCGCCTGGTAAAACAAAAAAAACGGAACACTAGGACTAGTGCAGCTTCCTTATGAAGAATGTTGCAGCTACTACTGTACTACTGACCTTGCAGAACTGCCATGGCCATGGTGTTCCTGGTGTTCTCGAGATTGCTTGTCTGGCTCTTCTCTCCCGTCTTTTCGATAAAAGCAGGTTGCACCGGCATCGGACATGCACCCGGCGACCATCGCCTGCGGTGAGCAGTAGGAGGGAGATGACCCAGGCTGTTGGGCCAGCCCGCAGTGTGCACTAGGCCCAGTGCTCCGAGGCCTTTTCTTTTTCTTCCATTTTCATTACTGTTTTCTTTTTACTTAGCTACTGTTTTGCATTTATTTTAAATAGCAATTAGGTTTAGTAAAATAGGAAACTTGTCCCATAATTAGCATTATAGTTTAGGACAGAGCCACAAAAGGTTTGGCAAACATTTGAATTAATTTGGGATTTTAACAATTTTAAAAGCATTTAAAAAAGTTGAAAATGAACTTAATTAATTGCCAGGGCCCTTTTTTATTAAAACAATTATGTTATTTTTCTTAAGAAATATTTGTTTTGAAATATTTACCTGATGATGAACTATTTTCCAAGCAAGTTTGTGGATTAAAATTTTCACTTTAAATTTGAATTGTTTGAATTTGACTAGGGTTTGAGAGTTGAACTATTCTTAATGCAATTAAATTATGATGATCAATGATGACATGGCACATTAGCATGTGGTCACCGTAGCATGACACTGGGGTGTTACACCCTATTTGACACCAGAAAACGTTTTCTACCTTATCTAACAACAATGCTAAAATTTATTCCCTTTGTGACACTTCCGTCTATTTTGAGTACTAACGGTTTTAAATGACACATGAAAATATGATTTTACCCCTGATGCAACTTGTGACCAAAATCATTCACATGAGAAGCAATAACGTTTTCCCGTTGTTAATTACAAAATTGGGCAGAACCTTCCCTATAAACATGCAAAAAATCAAATGTCCAGACACAACTGTTTCAAACATTTCAGAATTAAATTCAAAAATTGGGCAGAACCTCCCCTATAACTTGATGCCATCTCCTCTGGACACATTTCAGATATACATAATTCAAAACACAATTTTCAAATTTGCCAATGGCAAGAAACATAAACATCCATGCTCACATCCAACTACACATATATGACTTACAACAAATCCTGGTTCACACATATGAGTTCAAGTCCACACATACATCATATTAGCAGCCCAAAAGTGTCTCACATCATATCTAGGTTCACATACATAGTCCAAGTCCACACATATATGTATGACATGAGCACCAACAAAAGTGACTTTAGGTTCACATACACGAGTCCAAGTACACACAACATGACATGAGCACCAACAGAAGTGACTTTAGGTTCACATACACGAGTCCAAGTCCACACAACATGACATGAGCAGCAACAAACGTGACTTTAAGTGACAGAAACTAGATGAAGTTCATGAGTTGAGCCTTCTTTTGCTTCTTGTGCTCATTGCAGGGCTGGCTAGGTAAGGTTTTTTGCTTCTAGTGCCCATTGCAGGGCTGTCAAAAGGCACCTTAGGACTATTTTGATCCTTTTTAGTAAGCTCCATCTTCCTTGTGGCCCTTAAAATAACAATATGGTTGTCAAATTGAAGTGCATGTATGGCAGCAGTACACATGGATAATATTTGGTTCATGTATGGCAGCAAACAACAATATTAACTATGCATAATATGTGTTATTAAAATTCAGAATGAGGAAAGCTCACCTCCCCCCCCCCTTTTGCATATCTCTTGTTTGTAGTATCATCCTCATGCTCTATATTGTTGTTAGGTTCACTATGCACATCACTTTGCCACTCGGTGATAGGCTCATATGGTTCAGAGGGATCACAATATGCAATGATCATATCCACCTTTGTCTCTGAGTGTTTTTCAAACATAAGCATCAAATCGTGGTCGGATTTTACTTTTGGACAGGTTTTAAGACCACCATCATAATACTGCATATGTGCAACTCCCATATAATGCGGCGGGTACTTCTCTACAATTGATTCAACCAAATCCTTATAATTTGTCAAGGCACAATCGATGACCTTCTCAAAACAAAAACATAGTATGTCCTTCCGAGCTTTTTTTGGACTGCCGAACGATTTAATTCTGAGCAAATAAGTTGAATTTGGATCCATCCTGCGAATTAAGCAGACAATTTTGCATCAATCCTATGCATGAGTATTGCAAGCTTTAGCCTCAATTACACAGCTACACAAACTAGCACAGACCTATATATGCATGATAATTGCTACTGGATGGGGTTGCTACTAACATTGCATTCAAATGAGGAAATACAAACAGAGCAATTGCATTCACTTGAACTCCTAAGAATGAACACTTACCCATTTGGACACGCCCATGTAGCCGAGGCCAAACGAGCACTGCCCCGGCCGGAGTCTCTAGCCACGCCAGCGGCAGAGCCCCCAGCCACTGTCGTGCCTTGACCCAGGCCCGCTGCAGTCGAGCCACCGCCACCTGCTGAAGCTACCCCGTCGACACCCTCAGCCGCGCCCTCAACCGACCCCTCCTCGGACATAGCCCCGCCATCGCCATTGGCCACCAGCGCTGGATCCACAGCGGCGCCAAGGCCTGACCCGTCAGCTGCGCCCTGGTCGTCTTCCCTGGCGTTCTCTCCATCCGCAGCAACGCCCCTATCCATAGCCCTAAGCCCCCGCTGCCGCTAGGGTTCGCCGCCGCCGCGCAGGTTGGACAGAAAGGGAAAAAAATCACGGGTCATGGGGTCAGGGCTCGGGAGAGATATTGAGGCCGGTTTGGGCTTTCTTTTGCTTTGTTCTCCTGCTTATTACGGACGGGGGCAATTTCGTCAAACTAGAAAAAACTGACATCGGTCAATGCAGAATTTAACAGTTTCTCCTATCAGAACCGATGGATGTATTAGAAAGGGAAAAAATACACATGGTGTTAGATAAGGAAGAAATTTTTATGTGTTGTTAAAATAGGGAACCAATATTTAAAACGGTGTTATATAAGGAATTTTCTCATCTTTTAACCACAACGACCGTATAGCGGCAACAAAATGACGATGAGATTGTGGTGCAGGAGAACGAAGTAAAAAAAGTGTGCCCCCATCGGAAACAGTATGGTTCGTGGGAGGAAGAACCGATGTAGAACCTTCCCACACGGTTCAGAGAGCATTGAAGACGGATGAGAGGTTCACCACCACATCATTGGAAGGAAGTCAAATCCTTGCTAATATAAGGTCTAGTAACAAAAAAGATTAACTAGAACTCACATGTTCGTGTCATGTTAAACAAAGAAAGAATCATAATTACAACACATCTATAAGTGAAGAACTATGTGCTCGAAAGCATTTGAAAGGGAAAAACTAATCTTCGCTTGTCTCACTTAACATACATACACATTGAGGACAATACTTAGGACGCATTCGGCAATCCACCGGCTCCTTAAAATCTGCGGAGCACCATTTTGCCCGCTTCGAGATTTCTAACTGCAGCTCCGCACTCTCCGGGAGGGGAGCGTGGAGCGGAGGGACACTGAACGGGCCCTTAATCACCACAGATGCACCGACGGGGACGGTGAAGGTGATGGCGATCTCCTCCTCGGAGGCCACGACCGCCATGTTGACCGTGCCGGCGCTGATGTAGTTGGTGGAGACGTCATGCCCCGTCCAGGCGGATTGCGCTAGTAGGGGCGCGTGCCGTTCCACATGAGCAGCTGCAGCGACGAGCCGGGATCCAGGCCGTAGGAGAAGGGCCCCGGCGCCGGGTCGTGTGGAGATCTCCAGGACACGAGCCAGCCAGCCTCGCCCGTGTGGTTCAGGCGCACCTCCATCCTCGGCAGGAACGTGTCAGTCGGGTGGTCGAAGCTCTGCCACACCACCGTGCCGTCCGGCAGCTGGATGAGCAAGTTGCCGTCGTTCCCGAGCTTGGCTGGCGCCACCTGCGAGGATGATCTGGCCACGCCGGTCGTGTTCCAGAGCACGCGGCCGTCGGCGTCGGACAGGACGAGGCTGGAATGGTTGGCCAGCGTGAGCGTCGGGGCGCCGGCGGCAGGGGCGTCCCAGTTGGCCACCCAGACGACGGTGCGAGGCCCGGGGATGCTGCGGTACCATATGCCGAGGTACCACCGTCTCGCGGGAGCGGCGGCTGAATCGTCCGGGGAGAAGAAGCCGAGGGCGAAGGCGCCGCTATCGGACACGATGATCTTCTCGGCCGGAAGCTTGTCCCCGACGGCCAGCTGGTCCTTGGCCGACGATTGCCGGGTACAAGCGACGACAACGGCGAGGACGAGAACCGCAACGGAACGTGATAGGCCCATGGATCAAATTCGAGGTGCGTGCAGGCACATTACCTCTTGTCTGGACTCTGGCGACATTTCGTCAAGGCAGTACATGGACCTTACGTTCATGTTCTTGGCTGCTAGGCGATGTAGCCGCACCACACGATGAAACACGACTTTGTGAAGTCATACGTACTGACCAGTTTCAGTTCAGCATGCACCCAAGGTGAACTGGTCTCGTCTCCAGTGTGTGCGCGTTACTTACGCGCAAGTGGCCGACAACGATAGTGAGCCTCCAGCCCTCCACGAGCCAAAGTTGTCTTCTACGGAAAATTATTACGGAAGTAACGCACGGACCTCTCTCCACCACAAACTGTGGTGGCGTGCCGCTGCAGTGCACTGTAGCGCCCCTTGGAGCACGACAACACGGTTGGCTAATTATATGGCGCCCGGGGCAACCTGGCGGTGAAGAGCAAGGAGTATGAGGCGTATAATAGTATGTCATGGGCTGGCAGGGTAGATACTTGGGGTTGAGGGTTTATCCTTCAAGTTTACTGTTACTTGCCACAGAAAACTAACTCGGTACAGACGGAGAGACGCAGACAGTAATATATGCGCGCATACACTTACCGCTATGAACACATACATGCACGCACACCCTACCCTCTGAATACTTCCTCAAGACTGAGCCGACACATTATCTTCAGATTGACGAAGTGTCGGTGGAAAACGACACCTATGGGATCACAAGAATCCCCACTACGGTTGCGGTGCGCGGGGTTGTGAGAAGAGCATGATTAGTAATTGACACGAGGATCGTTTACCCAGGTTCGGGCCGCAAGGATGCGTAAAACCCTAGTCCTGCTTGGTGGATGTATATTGAGTGTTCTTGAGCTCTCGAACTAGCTACGGGTGCTGCGTGGTTTCAAAGAGTCGAATCCTTTTCATGTATGCCATGGGCCTCCTTTTATATACGAAAGGGGCTGGCTGCCACAGTAGCACACAGGAGGTGAAAAAGCCTACAGTGTTGCGAGCTTATCGCTCGTATAACAGGACAAGATGTCCGTCGCCGCTCCTCCTCACTTCGACACGCGCCCTGGCCAGCGATGCATGCGGTGCCATGTAGGCAGGCAAGCAGCTGAGGTGGCGCGGTGGTGGAGCCTCCGCGAAGATCTGCATGCCGCCACGCAGGTGCATGCTGGGTTGGCTTGGAAGCTGCATGTTGCCACGTAGGTGCCTGCCCAGCTGGTTGGGCTGACAGTTGCATGCGAACGACGGCGGGGAGTTGGTTGGTGCGGGCCTGACAGTGGCCCTGCTGTCGCCTCCGGCAAGGGTCTTGTCGGGTGGCCCGGCAAGGGTCCTGCCGTGGCGCGCTGGCGTCCCCGGCAAGGATCTTGCCGGTGGTCTTGTGGATTCCTTCGGTAAGGATCTTGGTGAGGATTGTTGCTTTCCAATCCCCATCTGATCTTAAGCATTCTATGTCTTCACAAAGATCTGCATGCCACCAGGGAGGTGCCACTCGAGCCCTAGTCCAACGTGGTTGCTGGCGTTGGAGACCGTGGCTCGAGGGTGGCCCGCTCCGCTGGTGTGGGCGAGCTGCCCCGGCAATGGGCTTGCCGGGGCTGCGGAGGCAAGGGCCTTGCCGGGGAAACCTGCTTCGCCCATCTGCACTTTGTGGCCTTGGTCCTTGATGTTGCCTTGTTTGTCTCGAGCCTTCGGCTTCTCTCTGGATTCCCTTCCTTGCCCTGCTTTGTGCGGCGACAGCGCGTGGCTCTGACTGCCCGTGCACAAGTAAAGGGGTCCAAAAGAGAACCCCTACTTTTGTACACCGACAGGAGCCCCGGGGCCTGGGCCATACATAAGCGCGACACGTTGTTGGGCCAAGCCCAGAACGGTGCGCGGGCAGGCGAGGCAGATTTCGAGGGGCGCGTCGCCGAGGCGCAAGACTGGTTTCGCCAGGCTCAGGACGAGCTGAAGGTCGCCCAGGGCGAACTGGCCAAGCGCAACGTGGAGCTCACCCTGAAGCTGGCCGACGTCGAGAAGGCCCAGGAGACGGCGAAGAAATTGGCCGATGAAGCCGCGGCCGTCCGGACCCAGCGCGAGGCCGCACTGAACTCTCAGGAGGAGGATCTTGCTGAGCGCGAGAAGAAGCTTGCCGCCACGCTCTGCGGCAAGGATGAAGAGGTGGACAAGCTCGTCGTGCGGCGGACCCAAGAGCTGGAGCAGAGGCATCATGAGGCACTCAATGCCCAGGCTCTGGTCCACGCCGGCAAGGTGAAGAAGCTGGAGGAGCAAGCTTTGAAGTTGTTCATGGAGAAGGACACGCTCAATGGCACCCTGGTGGAGACGCAGGGCGCGTAAGTCGGCAAGGCCGGAGAACTCTCCGAAGCCAACAACTCCATCAGAGACCTCAAGCAGAAGCTGGGGGATCTCGAGAAGATGATGTCGGAGGCCAAAGCCCGAGAGGGGACCCTGACCAAGGAGCTGGAGACTGAGAAGCAGCTACGGAGGAACGAGACCGCCAACCTCAAGGACCACGTGGCGGGCGAGAAGCGTTGGCTTGAACTCCTCGCCGTCGTTGCGGAATCGGCCGCCACGCAGCTGGGCATCATGGGGATGCCGAACATGAGGTACGCCCCGGAGGCGAGCCTGAGCCCCAACGCCAACCTGACCCTGTACTTTGAGAAGGTCGTCGGTGCTCTGGAGCGGCTTCACTCCGACCGGACGGCCTACCTGGCCGAGGAGTCCCGGATGCTTTGCCGGGGTGTCATGACCAGGGTGCTTGCCAAGATAGCGCACTGGCATCCTGACCTCGACTTCGAAGCTGTGCTGAAGAGCTTGTCGGAGGATGCTGACATCGCGGCGCTCAATGAGCGTATCAAGAGGTTGGAGGGCCAGTGCCGGGACTAGGCACCCCGTTCCTTACCGCCACTGCAAGTTCATGACCAAGACAATTGCTATCTTTAGTTAGAACGGCGGCGACAATTTATGTAATATAACTCTGCAGTGCTCTTGACATTATGCATGTTATTTTCCTGTTCAATTTTCCTTTGCATGTCCACCCTGCGCTAACTGGGTAGGCTTGCCGGCGCGTAAACCCAGGGCGGCATCTTGAGGACGGATCCTCATTAGCCTGTCGGGTGTGCTTGCTGCCAGGCAAACCACCTTACCGCCCTCGACGCGGCCGCTCGATCTGTCGAGTTTGACTCGAGTCAGAGTCAAGAGCGTTGCTGACGGCGGAAGGCTACCCTGCCGCTCTCGACGCGGCCGCCTGAACTGTTGAGCAGGCTCGAAACAGAACAAAGGCGTTGCCAATCGCGGGAGGGCCCCTCTGCGTACAGGTTTTCCATACATAGGCAGAATCTCCGAGGATGATAACCTCATATTAAGGAGAAGAGTTTAAAGGTTGGTATGACTTAGCTTTTTCGTCGCCGCCCTGGCATCTCTCGCGCTCGCAGGCAGCGCCGCTCTCTTGGCCGCCTTCTCCGCGGGAGTTGTGGCGACGAAGAACTGCCAGGCCAACTACCAGACCAGATTCTCACAATTGCCAGCCTCCTACCTGGCGCGCCAAAGATGTCGGTGGAAAACGACACCTATGGGATCACAAAAATCCCTACTACGATTGCGGGGCGCGGGGTTGTGAGAAGAGCAGGATTAGTAATTGACACGGGGATCGTTTACCCAGGTTCGGGCCGCAAGGATGCGTAAAACCCTAGTCCTGCTTGGTGGATGTATATTGAGTGTTCTTGAGCTCTCGAACTAGCTACGGGTGCTGCGTGGTTCCAAAGAGCCGAATCCTTTTCCTGTATGCCATGGGCCTCCTTTTATAGGCGAAAGGGGCTGCTATAGTGGCACACAGGAGGTGGAAAGGCCTACAGTGTTGCGAGCTTATCGCTCGTATAACAGGACAAGATGAATTTAATGCATGGCTTAGGTGTCCCTCATTTTATCGGGGACGGGAGTGAGGCCCGTCCCGTCCGTCGCCGCTCCTCCTCGCTTCAACACGCGCCCTGGCCAGCGATTCATGCGGTGCCTTGTAGGCAGGCAAGCAGCTGAGGTGGCGCGGTGGTGGAGCCTCCGCGAAGATCTGCATGCCACCACGCAGGTGCATGCTGAGTTGGCCTGGAAGCTCATGTTGCCATGCAGGTGCCTGCCCAGCTGGTTGGGCTGGCAGCTGCATGTGAACAGCGGCGGGGAGTTGGTTGGTGCGGGCCTGGAAGTGGCCCTGCTGTCGCCTCCGGCAAGGGTCTTGCCGGGTGGCCCGACAAAGGTCCTGCCGTGGCGCGCTGGCATCCCCGGCAAGGATCTTGCCGGGGGTTTTGTGGATTCCTTCGGTAAGGATCTTGGTGAGGAATGTTGCTTTCCAGTCTCCATCTGATCTTGAGCATTCTATGTCTTCACAAAGATCTGCATGCCACCATGGAGGTGCCTCCCGAGCCCTGGTCCAATGTGGTTGCTGGCGTTGGAGACCGTGGCTCGAGGATGGCCCGCTCCGCTGGTGTGGGCGCGCTGCCCCGGCAAGGGCTTGCCGGGGCTGCGGAGGCTGCCCCGGCAAGGGCCTTGCCGGGGAAACCTGCTTCGCCCATCTGCACTTTGTGGCCTTGGTCCTTGATGTTGGCTTGTTTGTCTCGAGCCTTCGGCTTCTCTCTGGCTTCCCTCCCTTGCCCTGCTTTGTGCGGCGATGGCCCGTAGCTCTGACTGCCCGTGCACAAGTAAAGGGGTCAAAAGGAGAACCCCTACTTTTGTACACCGACACGAAGTCGCCACAGACGCCTTCGTAGCCAACGGGAACGTCTCCTTCCACTAAACGCACATCGCCACATGTCCTGAAATAAATCAAGGAAAATGCGAGCACCAATGACAAGTCTAAAACTCGAATTCTAATGGGTTGTGGATACCACTGTTCTCCTAACCATCCAACCATAAAATAGTGAGGTTAACAACACATCTATATCTATCTATATTGTGCTCTTCACACCACTCCCTCAAAATTTCTAAAAAACATCTATCTATATTTAGGTACCATTATATATTTCTTCGATTTTTTGGTCCGTCCATATACCGATATAAACTTTGTCCATCCACTTACGATTCATAAAAGAAGGAAGAAACAGAACGCCGCACATACATTGAATATAAACCGGAAATTAACCAACTCTGTGATAGACTCCCACGAAAAAGTATCCTATATAATCAGATCTATTTCCCACGGGTCCCAAAATCCTCCATGCCGGCCTCCCCCAACACGAGCGACGTGGGGCCCCCACCGGCCTCGGAGGCATGCAGGAGGATGATTGCTGGACTTCACGCTGGTGTCGGCTATGGGCTGTCCGTCGAAGCTCTCAGACTTCAAAGCAAGAGAATTCACCACAATGCCCTTTATACTCTGGTTCCTTGCAACAAACTGGGTATATGACAGGAGTCTTCATATGCCTATTAGCTAGTACGCACATACAAGGAATGAATCCATGCAATGCCCTCCAAGTGAATATGTGAACTTTGGAGGCACTGATCTCCCCCATAAAAAATTCCATACCGGATGTGGGTGGATTCTTTTGGCAGCTTCATTGATATGGACCCTTGTTCTGTTCTCCATCGCCACACTTCTCGATATGCTGAATTGACCGTGAATCACCCTGTCTTTGTGAAAACCCAAGCAATGAAATATGGTTGCCCATGTGACGACAATGGGATGCGCAAAATTCATGCAGCGTCAATAGGCCAAAAATTCTCAGAAATCAATTGTTCATTCGACCCTCCTGAAGTTGGGTCAAATGAGTCTTGAATAGTCTCTAGTAAACACTGTCCTCGCAGGGTCATGACCTTGCGATCATAAGTTCCTGGAATCCATTGATCCTCTAAGATATTAATCATAGCACCATCTCCTGCTCGCCATATAGCCCCTTGTTTGAATGTTTCCGAGCCCGCCATGATACTCTACCAGGTGAATCATGAACCTTTCTTCAAGGTTGCCATCAATAATTTCCCATCTGGATAGTACTTCCCACGCAGGGGCTGAGCACATAAAGTTTCTGGCTTAGCTAACAATCTCCAACACTGTTTTGCCAACATTGCTTTATTAAAATAGTAGATCTCTAAACCCCAGGCCCCCATCATATTTTAAGACAGACATCTTCTACCATGCCCGCCAATGTATCTTCCTCTTTCCTTTAGAGCCACCCACCAAAACGTCGCAATGACATCGCCAATGGTCATACAAATATTCTTTTGGTATATTAAAAACTGACATGGCATAACCTGACAATGGCCTTATAAAGTGGTAGCTACCTTCTTTTTACAATTTTTTAAATAACCAATGTGAACCTGTTATCCTGTATAAAAAACTGAAACTATTTTTTCAGTTTTTATTTTTGTCGGTTTTCTTCTTCTTTTTCCTTTTGTTTTCTCTTTTAAAATTCATGAACTTTTTTTAAAATTGACGATGTTTTAAATTAATGTATTTATTCAATTTTTTTCAAATTTGATGAACTTTTCTTAAAGTCGGTTAACCTTGTTCAAATTTCATGAGTTTTTTACAAATTCGATTATTTTCTTTCCAAATTTGATGATTCTTTAAAATTGATGAACATTTTTTCAAATAAGTGAACTTTGTTTATGGTTTGTGATTTTTTTTTGAAAATCCATGATTTTTTCTGAATTCACAATTTTTTTGATTTTTTATGAATTTTTTCTTCTTCCAATATTTTTTAGAATTCAACACGTCATCGAGCGACCAGTGAGAAATTGGCCTATCGATCGAGCGCTCGCATCTACATTGGCCAGCCCACCAGCGATGTCACTTGGGCGCCAGGAAGCTTCGCCGGCACTAAACAGTGGCATACAGGAGCTCCCCGTGCTTCCATCACCGGCCGTCAGCTATGCTAACACTACCTCTCAAAGTGACTTTCACCGATCCCGAAACAACAGACTGAAACCATCACGTTTGATGTCGTGCACTTCGAAGGCATCTCTGTTCTTCAGCTTAACTACTCGTTTCTCCGGACCTTTGAATGTCTAATGCATAACTTCTCTGAATAATTTTTCAGTCTAGCATTGTAAATATTTCAATTTCAGCAACACATTCATACCATCCATTTCAAGGCTGATCAACTCAACATTCCAGTAATACGTCTTTCATTCATATCTCTAACAAATGCTTTACAAATCTGGGGTTTCCACCAGTAAAAAAAGAATGGAACACTAGGACTAGTGCAGCTTCCTTCTGAAGAATGTTGCAGTTACTACTGTACTACCGGCCTCGCAGAACTGTCATGGCCATGGTGTTCCTGGTGTTCTCGAGATCGCTTCTCTGGCTCTTCTCTCCCATCATTTCGATAAAAGCAGGCTGCACCGGCATCGTACGTGCACCCGGCGCCCACCGCGTGCGGTGAGCAGTAGGAGGGAGATGACCCAGGCTGTTGGGCCGGCCCGCACTATGCACTAGGCCCAGTGCTCCGAGGCCTTTTCTTTTTCTTCCATTTTAATTTCTGTTTTCTTTTTTACTTAGCTAATGTTTTGCATTTATTTTAAATAGCAATTAGGTTTAGTAAAATAGGAAACTTGTCCCATAATTAGCATTGTAGTTTAGGACAGAGCCACAAAAAGTTTGGCGGACATTTGAATTAATTTGGTTTTTTTACAATTTTAAAAGCTTTTAAAAAAGCTGAAAAAGCACTGAATTAATTGCCATGGCCCTTTTTATTAAAATAATGATGTTGTTTTTCTCAAGCAATATTTGTTTTGAAATATTCACCTCATGATGAGCTATTTTCCAACCAAGTTTGTGGATTAAAATTCTTATTTTAAATTTGAATTGTTTGAATTTGACTAGGGTTTGAGAGTTGAATTACTTCTTAATGCAATTAAATTATGACGATCATGAAGGCATGGCACATTAGCATGTGGCCACCGTAGCATGACACTGGCGGTGTTACACCCTATTTGACACCAGAAAACTTTTCCTACCTTATCTAACAACAATGTTAAAACTTGTTCCCGTTGTGACACTTCCGTCTGTTTTGAGTACTAACGGTTTTAAATGACACATGAAAAGATGATTTTACCCCTGGTGCAACTTGTGACCAAAATCATTCACATGAGAAGCAATAACTTTTTCCGTTGTTAATTGCAAAATTGGGCAGAACCTTCCCTATAAACATGCAAAAAAGCATATCTCCACACTCAATTATTTCAATTACTTCAGAATTAAATTCAAAAATTGGGCAATACCTCCCCTATAACTTGACGCCATATCCTCTGGACACATTTCAGATATACATAATTCAAAACACAATTTTCAAATTTGCCAATGGCAAGAAACATAAACATCCATCCTCACATCCAACTACACATATATGACTTACAACAAATCCTGGTTCACATATATGAGTTCAAGTCCACACATACATCATATTAGCAGCCCAAAAGTGTCTCACATCATATCTAGGTTCACATACATAGTCCAAGTCCACACATATATGTATGACATGAGTAGCACAAAAAAGTGACGGTAGGTCCACATACACGAGTCCAAGTACACACAACATGACATGAGCACCAACAAAAGTGACTTTAGGTTCACATACGCGAGTCCAAGTCCACACAACATGACATGAGCAACAACATAAGTGATTTAAGTGACAGAAAATAGATGAAGTTCATGGGTTGAGCCTTCTTTTGCTTCTTGTGCTCATTGCAGGGCTGGCTAGGTAAGATTTCTTGCTTCTAGTGCCCATTGCAGGGCTGTCAAAAGGCACCTTAGGACCATTTTGATCCTTTTTAGTAAGCTCCATCTTCCTTGTGGCCCTTAAAATAACAATATGGTTGTCAAATTGCTGTGCATGTATGGCAGCAGTACATATGGATAATATTTGATTCATGTATGGCAGCAAACAACAATATTAACTATGCATAATATGTGATATTAAAATTCAGAATGAGGAAAGCTCACCTTTTCCCCCCTTTTGCATATCTCTTGTTCGTAGTATCACCCTCATGCTCTATATTGTTGTTAGGTTTACTATGCACATCACTTTGCCACTCGGTGATAGGCTCATATGGTTCAGAGGGATCACAATATGCAATGATCATATCCAACACCTTTGTCTGCGAGTGTTTTTCAAACATAAGCATCAAATCTTGGTCAGATTTTACTTCTGGACAGGTTTTAAGATCACCATCATAATACTGCACATGTGCAACTTCCATATAACGCGGCGGGTACTTCTCTACAATTGATTCAACCAAATCCTTAAAATTTGTCACGGCACAATCGATGACCTTCTCAAAACAAAAACATAGTATGTCCTTCCGAGCTTTTTTTGGATTGCCGAACAATTTAATTCTGAGTAAATAACTTGAATTTGGATCCATCCTATGGATTAAGCAGACAATTTTGCATCAAACCTATGCATGAGTATTGCAAGCTTTAGCCTCAATTACACAGCTACACAAACTAGGACAGACTTATATATGCATGATAATTGCTACTGGATGAGATTGCTACTAACATTGCATTCAAATGAGGAAAATACAAACAGAGCAATTGCAATCACTTGAACTCCTACGAATGACACTTACCCATCTGGACACGCCCATGTAGCCGAGGCCAAACGAGCAGTGCCCTGGTCTGAAGCACCTGCTAAGGTCGACTTAGCAGTGCCTCGGCCGGAGTCTCTAGCCACGCCAGCGGCAGAGCCCCCCAGCCACTGTCGTGCCTTGACCCAGGCCCGCTGCAGTCGAGCCACCGCCACCTGCTGAAGCTACCCCGTCGACACCCTCAGCCGCGCGCTCAACCGACCCCTCCTTAGATGCAGCCCCGCCATCGCCATTGGCCACCAGCGCTGGATCCACAGCGGCACCAAGGCCTGACCCGTCAGCTACGCCTTGGCCGTCTTCCCTGACGTTGTCTCCATCCACAGCAACGCCCCTATCCATAGCCCTAAGCCCCCGCTGCCGCTAGGGTTCGCCGCCGCCGCGCAGGTTGGACAGAAAGGGGAAAGAAGCTCGGGTCACGGGGTCAGGACTCGGGAGAGATATTGAGGCCGGTTTGGGCTTTGTTTTTCTTTGGGGCCTTGCTTATTACGGACGGGGGCAATTTCGTCCAACTAGAAAAAACTGACATCCGTCAATGCATAATTTAACAGTTTCTCCTAACAGAACCGATGGATGTGTTAGAAAGGGAAAAAAATACACATGGTGTTAGATAAGGAAGAAATTTTTATGCGTTGTTAAAATAGGGAACCAATATTTAAAACGGTGTTATATAAGGAATTTTCTCATCTTTTAACCACAACGACCGTATAGCGGCAACAAAATGACGATCAGATTGTGGTGCCGAGGAGAATGAAGTAAAAAAACAATGTGGCCCCATCGAAAACAGTATGTTTCGTGGGAGGAAGAACCGATGTAGAACCTTCCCACACGGTTCAGAGAGCATTGAAGACGAATGAGAGGTTCACCACCACATCATTGAAAGGAAGTCAAATCCTTGCTAATATAAGGTGTAGTAGCAAAAAAGAATTACTAGAACTCACATGTTCCTGTCATGTTAAACAAAGAAAGAATCATAATTACAATACATCTATAAGTGAAGAACTATGTGCTCGAAAGCATTTGAAAGGGAAAAACTAATCTTCGCTTGTCTCACATGATCGAGCGACCAGTGGGAAATCGGCCAATCGATCGAGTGCTCGCATCTACATGGACCGGCCCACCAGCGATGTCGCTTGGGCGCCAGGAAGCTTCGCCGACACTCAGCGGTGGCATATAGGAGCTCCGCGTGCCTCCATCGCCGGCTGTCGGGTGTGCTAACACTACCTCTCAAAGTGACTTTCATCGATCCGAAACAACAGACTGAAACCATCACGTTTGGTGTGGTGCACTTCGAAGGCATCTCTGTTCTTCAGCTTAACTACTTGTTTCTCCGAACCTTTGAATGTCTAATTCCAAACTTCTCTGAATATTTTTTCAGTCTAGCATGGTAAGTATTTCAATTTCAGCAAAACATTCATAGCATCCATTTCAAGGCTGATCAACTGAACACTCCTTTATATGTGTCTTTCATTTATATCTCTAACAAATGCTCTACAAGTCTGGACTTTCCCCCAGTAAAAAACAAAAAAATGGAACACTAGGACTAGTGCAGCTTACTTCTGAAGAATGTTGCAGTTACTACTGTGCTACCGGCCTTGCAGAACTGTCATGGCCATGGTGTTCCTGGTGTTCTCGAGATCGCTTCTCTGGCTCTTCTCTCCCATCATTTCGATAAAAGCAGGCTGCACCGGCGTCGGGAGGGACAGCGACGACGCGCTTCCGTTCTCCAAGATGGACACGACGGACGACATGAGCGGCCTCCGGCTCGGGTCGTCCTCGACGCAGAGGAGCCCGACGTGGATGCACAGCAAAGCCTCTTCCTGTGAACAGCTCCCTGCCATGGACGGATCCACCAGCTTCCCTGCCTTTCCTTCCCTCCACAGGCTCCATGCCTAGATGAAAATAATAATAATCAGATTCAACCATTTATGTGTATGTGTTTTTTTTCAAAAGATGAATATGGATTTGGGCATGGCATGGACTGAAATGAAAAAGGCATTGGCAGTTTTAGTTCGGGTGCTTACATAGATTATGAGGCTGGGAAACTCCATGATGCTCTCGGTTGCGCTTACCCTGATGCCACTCACGGTCTCCAGCAGCAGCACGCCGAAGCTGTACACGTCAGACTTGACGGAGAAGACGCCCTCCGTCGAGTACTCAGGAGCAATGTAGCCACTGTCCACACAGTTTTTTTCGTCAGAAGAGGTGCCACATGCTTTTTTCTGTTAAATGCTAACTACTGTACCAACTTAAAACAGAAATATTTTTTTTGTCTTTCAGAAATTTCAGTCAAGTGTTCAGGTTACTCACTATGTTCCGACGACTTTCCGGGTGTTGGCTTTCACCTGGTTGTCGCCGAAGATCTTGGCCATGCCGAAGTCGGCGATCTTGGGACGCATCTCGGCGTCCAGCAGCACGTTGCTGGCCTTGAGGTCCCTGTGAATCACCGTCAGCCTGGAGTCCTGGTGCAGGTAGAGCAGCCCCCTGGCCACCCCCTTGATGATCCCCAATCGCGTCGGCCAGTCCAGCACCGCTTTCCTCGCACTGTCTGCAGCAACTAAACATCAGGAAGCATGGCAAGAAACCTTCAGTAACATACTTGAGCTATATGAACATTGTATGTACCGAAGAGGATGGCGTCGAGGCCTTTGTTGGGGAGGTACTCGTAGATGAGCAGCTTCTCGGCCCCCTCGGTGCAGCAGCCGAGAAGGCGCACCAGGTTCCGGTGCTGCAGCTTGGCGATCAGAGTCGCCTCGTTCTTGAACTCCTCTGCTCCCTGATCTGAGTCCTTGCTCAGCCTCTTCACGGCGACCACCTGACCGCCGTCTAGTTTTGCCTTCCCAATGGTAAACACAAACAAGCAGTGGAGTGAGACCATGTTTTTTTTTTTAAATTTGGCTACTGAATTTTGTGTTAAACTGACAGAAGAGGGAATTTCAGGTGACTGAAAGACAGGTGAAAGATAGTATACCTTGTAGACCTTGCCAAAGCCTCCGCGCCCGATCATGAGGGCCTTGGAGAAGTTGCCCGTGGCGGCGACGATGTCGGCGAACCGTATGGACGGGAACTCGAGGTCTCCGGTGTGATCTCCTTCACCGATTTCGCTCGACGTGTTTGTGGTCCCGGTCCTGGTCCCGGGCATTAGCGTCTTCTGGCTCTCGGTTTTCCTCCTCTTCTCTGTAAGATTGCTGTGATGAGCATCTTGTCTAAGAATGAAATGGTTGGGCATGGCATGTTTAGAGGTAAGGAAATGTAACTGTACCTCTGAATCTGCAGAACCATAGAAAGAAAATGCATGTGAGCAGCAGGACGGCTGCTGACACCGGCACTGCTATTTTCACGGCCTTTCCACCTGCACATGCAAATACACGGCAAAAGTTTGATGAAACAACGGCAAATTTTTTGTTCGAATTCAGCAAAATCAGACGGAACTATGAAAAAGTTTTTTTTTGAAAAGGCTCTGAAAAGTTTGGTTAACTTGTTTGTATACCTGGGGAAGTGGAAGCAGCAGCGACGGGCACGCGGAGGTAGAGCGTCTCGCCGCCCCAGCGCGGCCCGATCATCTGCGCGTCCACGAGCTCCCCTGCCCACACGATGCACCGGCTCAGCTCGCCCTTGGCGCTGCTGCTCTGCAGGTTGGCGTACGCGTACGCCTCGCACGAGCAGTTGGCGGCGCACCTCGCCGCGCACTCCTCCGCGCTCCGGTTGCCGGTGTCCAGCGAGAACTTGTCCGGCACCTTCATGGTCGGCATCGCCACGAAACCCACCCCCATGCCGCCGCCGCCGCAAGGCGGCAGCGCCTCCTTCCGCCGGCACCCCTGCTCGAACACGCCCGCGCCCCACTCCGACGCGCTCGCCGGCTCGAAGCCTTCGAGGCACCTGCACGCGGCCGGCGCCGCGGTGACGTCGCAGTACCCGTACGCGCCGCAGCGCCTGTATGTGCTGCACCCGCTCGACGGCCACGACAGGAGCGTGGCCCACGCTGACACGGTGCTGTTCCAGCTAAGGAGCTGAAACCTGCCGGAGCTGGTCACCACGTACCGCGTGGGCGCCGCGCCGCCGGAGAGGGTGAAGGCGATGGAGATCTCCTCCTCGGTGTCGACGATCGCCGTGTAGAGCACCGTGCCGGCGCTGAGGTACATGCTGGTGACGGCGTACCCCTTCCAGACGGGCGTGCGCCAGTATGGCCGCGTGCCATTCCACATGAGCAGCTGCAGCGACGTGCCGGGGTCCAGGCCGTAGGAGAAGCTCCCCGGCGCCGGGTCGCCGGGGGATTTCCAGGACACGATCCGGTTGCCCTCCCCCGTTAGGTGGCTCAGCCGCACCTTCATCCCCGGGACGAACGTGTCCGTCGGGTGGTCGAAGCTCTGCCACGCCACCGTGCCGTTCGGCGACCGGACGACCAAGTTGCCCTCGTTCGTCAGCAGGGCCGGCGGCGGCGGCGACGAGGACGAGCTGCCCGCGCCGGGAGTCCTCCAGAGCACGCGGCCGTCGGCGTCGGACACGACGAGGCTGGAGTCGTTGGCCAGCGCGAGCGTCGGGGAGCCGGCGGCCGGGGCCTCCCGGTTGGCCACCCAGACAACTGTGCGTGGGGCGGGGATGCCGTTGTACCATATGCCAAGATACCGTCTCGCCGGAGCCGCGGCGTCGTCCGGGGAGAAGAAGCCGAGGGCGAAGGCGCCGCCATCGGACACGAGGGTTTGCTCGGCCAGGAGCCTCTCGCCGACGGCCAGCTGGTCCTCGGCGGACGCGCAGGGGAAGCAGACGGCGACGGCGAGGACCAGGACGGCGACGGAACGTGACAGGTCCATCGACCAAGTTCAAGGTGCGTGCAAGCACATTAGCTTCGGCGACGCGGGGAGCGCGATCAGTGAAGGTAGCTAGCTACCGCCTTGTCATTTGATCATTCGTGTTCTTGGCCGGCAAGGCGCGCGATGTAGCCTAGCAAGGCACACGGTGACACGAGCTTTTGAGTTCATATTGACTAGTTTGAGCATGCGCCCAGGGAAGTGCAGTGCACATGAGCGCAGGTGAACTGGTCTGGTCTACTCTGTGTGCGCGTGACGCGCAAGTGCATACCGTACCGCGACCTACCTTGTCCAACAACGACAGTTGATTCTGTGGTGTTTTGGCACGAGGGCGCGACCGATCGGGTTGACACGGTGGAATTGTTGACAATGTGCATGAATCTCGAGGTTCTCGCCGGTGGCTGGATTTCGCTGTGCTTGCCGCCGGCATGCCCAAGGCGGGAAGGCTCGTCAAGGGTGGCAGGGTTTTGCCGGCCACGCTAGACTCGTCCTTGTGGCATTCACCTTCCCGGTCCGGATCTGCTGTAGCCGGGTGGGGACCTTTCCCGCATTCGGTTCATGGGGAACCGACGGGCGCGTCCTATTCGGTGGTAGCCGCGAGGCAGTCTGTTGTTCTAGGGGTTCACCCTTCCCG
>NC_041389.1:548464494-548477910 GCF_002162155.2 Triticum dicoccoides
TTCAGGCTCTCTGAGGAGATAAAATCGTAAGTCATGCTTGTGTTGTATTGATTTGGGATGAAGTACAAAGTACATGTTGATCTGCCACGTGATCGTTGATCTGTCCATATCTAGATCTAATGATCTAAGTTGTCATCCATCGACTAGCTCGGCCTAGGATAACAAGAGTCCTAATCGATTACGTCGGTGCATAGGAGTCCTCAATGGATAGGAGTCCTTGTCTTAAACGACAAGTCTTCTTGATTCTTCTAAGATTGCCATGGGCTGCTCAAAGTGGCTTAGGACAGAACTGACAAGGAGGTAGTCCTCAACCTGGTCCGCCTGGCCAGGATTCGACATAGTGAGAGGCTCCATATTTGAGACACCATCACTAGCCCCTGAACCGGTCTTCAAGTCTGGCCACACCTCGGCTTCCCTAAGTTGCTCGTCGTCTTCAGCGCCGGTCTTGCAGCCGAGTTTCGACGTCGTACTGCATCCAAGGTGACACAGATCACCTTGATCTTGAAAACTTCCGAGTTGCATGCCGGGAAACTTTCCTGCATAGCCCGCTGCTCGCAGTTGGCGTCCATGTCGAGTTCCTTCCGAAGTGGTGCGCACCACCTCGGTCTTGAGTTGTCAATGTAGACGGCCAGCCTCCCGGGAAAAAGTTTTCTGCCAA
This sequence comes from Triticum dicoccoides, assembly GCF_002162155.2. Lineage (NCBI taxonomy): Eukaryota > Viridiplantae > Streptophyta > Magnoliopsida > Poales > Poaceae > Triticum > Triticum dicoccoides. The sequence goes on from NC_041389.1 coordinate 548,465,153, forward strand.
GCCGGTATCCGGGAACTGATTTTTGGCAGAATTTTTTCCCATTGGTGCAATTTATTCTATGCCGAGATATATAGCCTGTAGACCTAAAGGTGTGTGCCGGCCTAAATTCCGTGATGGACGTGAAGCATAAAATTAAACTGCTAATCGCAATAGACCCCGAAACTCAGATCAATTCACCGAATCGGCTTGAGGACCATATTCTTGCTTGGTAACATACTTTTCGGGAAAGCGCGTTGTGCGCGTGAGCGGGCATGATGGACGCTACCCAATGATGATGGCCCTGGGTTGGCACACGGCCCATCCGTCATAGACCTTCCGACCGGGTCGTCCGGTTCCGAGCCATCCGAGAAGATCATTCTCGTCCTCGTGGGACGAAGACGCCGATGGTGGGCCCAACTGGACTCTCACATGCGGGCCAGCGCCAGCAAGGCGTCTGCGGGCGCGCCCGACGGCACCCAATGACGGTGGCCCCGGGCGAGCCCCATGGTCCACCCATCATGGACCTTACAGCTGAGTCACCCAGGTCTGTGCAGATCGTAGGGCTCGGAGCCGCCTTGGGAGGCTTTCGTTGCAAACCAACTAGCAACGGATGGACAGGAGCCTTTGTTTGCCCTCGACGAGCCCACAAAGGCGGATACTCCAACATCCTTTATAGAAGTACTAAGAAGGGATCTCAGATTTGGAATGGGATCCTAAAGTGCAAAGAGATTTTCAACGTTGGGGAGAGGTTCTCCATGGGCAACGAAGAAGATACAAAATACTGGCTCATTAAATTGCTTAATCAAACTCCACCCTGTGCCAAGTATCCAGACCTTTTCATGATTGCTTTTGAATGTGAATTTTTTCATTTTTGCCAAAGATGTCTTTCAAGACATTCTCATCACTCATCGCCTTCCTCAGGAATCTCATCGGGGTAGAGAATGCCTTCTAGGAAGCTCTCCTAATCGACCCTGCCCCGATCCGGCTCTCTACGGAGAGAGATGTGTTAAGATAAACGTATAGGCTGTACAGATAAGATTCTGGTAGTTAGCTATACGTGTAAAACAAGTTGTAGTATGTTGAGATTCTGTAAGTTGTTAGCCCCAGATTGTGGATGCAACAACCATTCCCCTGATGGCTATATAAGCACCACGGCCGGCACCCTTGGGTTGCATCGAGCCAAACCCCAAACCTCTCGCACTTTTCACATGGTATCAGAGCCTAGTCGATCTTAGCCATGACTTCCGCTTCAACCGCCTCCATGACGTCGCCTTCCCTTTCATCCACCACCCTCGCCCTCGGGCAGCATCAGTCCGGCACGTCCGGCACCGCCGTCTCCATGTTCGCTGGCTCCACCTCGTCGGGACTCTTCGTTGTCCCATCGATGGCTCAGTTGGTCACCGTCAAGCTCAGCCGTGACAACTATCTCCTCTGGAAGGCCCAAGTTATACCCATCCTTCGCGGCCAGCAAATCCTTGGCTATGTCGATGGATCGCACCCTGCACCGGCGATGCTCGTCCCGGAAACGGAGGCGGCCGGCGCGCCGCTGGTGGCCAACCCTGCGTACCTCCCATGGTACACCCAGGATCAGCTGATCCTCTCTGCGCTCCTCTCCACGTTGTCGCCCGAGGTACTGTCACGCACCCTCGGGCTGACCTCCTCCGCCGCTGTCTGGACTGCGGTCGAGAGGATGTTTGCGTCCCGCTCACGTACCCATGTGACGCACATCAGGAGGCAACTTGCACTCATCCAGAAGAAGGACATGAGCATGGCCGATTACTACGGCCGTGTGAAGTCTCTCGGCGACCAGCTGGCGGCCGCCGGAAAGCCACTTGCCGATGAGGAACTGATGACTTATCTCCTGACTGGCCTCGATCAGTCGTATGAAGCCTTCACCACCTCCATCAATCTGAGCGGAGAGATGCCACTTGACGAGCTCTACTCCCACATGCTCGATTATGAAGCAATCCGAGAGGCGTCCAGCACAAGCTATCACATCACTGCAAACGCCGCTGCACGCGGCAACGGTGGATCAAACCGTGGCAGAGGCCGCAATAGTGGTGGTCGTGGTGGCTATCCAAACCAGGGGGGCGAGGCGGTGCCCCCCAGTTCGGCACCCAGGGAGGCAACCGAGGAGGAAACGGCGGAGGCGACGGCCACAGGATCGGACAACCCAACGCTAGTGGCTCCAAGCCGGTGTGTCAGATCTGTGGTAAGATTGGACATGTAGCATACAAGTGTTACAATAGGTACAATACAGAGTACCAAGGGGCAGATCCTCGCCAAGAACAGCCGCGCTTCGCCAACCATGCCAACACCGGCCATCAAGCCTTCGATCCTGCGTGGTAGGACTCAGGGGCTACCGATCACATCACTGGTGATTTAGAAAAGCTTAACATCCGGGATGCCTACAATGGCAAGGATCAGGTTCACGGGCCTAATGGATCTGGTATGGAAATCTCTCATATTGGTGATTCTCGCATTATTATGTCGCATAATCAATCCTTAATCCTGAAAGATGTTCTTCTTGTACCACAAGCACAAACTAACCTCCTATCTGCCCATCGTCTTACTAATGACAACAACGTATCCATTGAACTTTTTCCTGATTGTTTTGTTGTCAAGGACCTGGCCACGAGGAGGGTGCTGGCCTACGGGGTGGCCAGTGAAGACGGTTTCTACCCAGTTTATGGCAGGCGTTTGAGTCAACATAGAGCAGCCCTGTCCATCTTCAACAAGCCAAGTCACTCCCGATGGCACCGACGATTGGGTCACCCATCGTCTGTCATAGTCGATCATGTTCTTAGTCGTTTCAGTCTTCCTTATGGAAATAATCGTAATAAAGCATCGGTGTGCCATGCGTGTCAACAAGGGAAAAGCCATCTGCTACCCTTTCCTCGTTCGAATAGAGTGTCCACTGTTCCTTTAGAACTTGTTTTTTCCAATGTTTGGGGACATGCTTGTCTCTCATCAGGAGGTTTTAAGTATTACGTGAGTTTTGTTGATGATTTTAGCAAATTCACTTGGCTGTTTTGTCTTCGTAATAAAAAGGATGCTGAACAAGTTTTTCTTCAATGGCAAGCTCATGTTGAACGATTACTGAATCGCAAAGTATTGCAACTTCAGTCAGACTGGGGTGGCGAGTACCAAAAGATTCATCCCTTCTTCCAAAAAATTGGCATTGCACACCACGTTTCCTGCCCACACACTCACCAGCAAAACGGATCCGCCAAGAGGAAACATCGTCACATAGTCGAAACAGGCCTCACACTATTAGCTCAAGCCTCCATGCCAATCAGATTTTGGGATGAGGCGTTCAAAACTGCTTGCTTCCTTATCAATCGTATGCCCAGTAAAACTATTCATATGGAAACACCTCTTGAACGCCTCTTTCACGAAAAACCTGATTATTCTTTCCTGAAAGTGTTCGGTAGTGCATGTTGGCCCTGCCTTAGGCCATATAATAATCGAAAACTTCAATTTCGATCAAAACGGTGTGTATTCTTGGGCTATAGTTCTTTACACAAAGGCTACAAGTGTCTTCATATTTCTTCCGGTAGAGTATATATCTCGCGTGATGTGGTATTTGATGAAGAAGTGTTCCCATATTCTGATATTCTACCACCATCAACACCTGCCTCACTTTACAATCAGCTTTTGTTGTCTCCGACATCTTTTCCGTATTCATCATATTCCACTGATAATGCGACTAATAATCAGACTTACCAAGAAAGAGATGATTTCCCATCCAATCCTGTTGCGTGTGATCCATTTGTTCCTTCGGTGCAGGTTTCTTCCAGCAGTAGCTCAACTTCTGGGCACATTGATTGCGACCCCGGCATGAGCCATGCTGATGCTGACGCGGAGCCGGCCGAGCCCGAGCCCGAGCCGGCCTCCCCGCCTAGGCCACCAACACCTGCTGTGTCATGGGTCGCCTTCACCAGTTGTGACTCATGATGCCTACGATCAGGTTCATGGGCCTCCTTCACCAGACGCTGCCTCGCCTGGGTTATCGGCTCCACCGGCGCCGCACCGCTACGGCACTCGTCTACGCGACAACACATGGCGGGCCAAGGTCGTCACCGATGGCACCGTTCCCTATGGTCCTACCCGTCGACGACGTCAGGCCTCACTGGCCACTATCGAGCCTCGCTCGCACATTGACGCTGCCACTAATGTGAATTGGCGCGGTGCTATGGATGCAGAATACCAGGCTCTCATGGCGAACAGAACCTGGCACCTCGTTCCGCCTCCGCCACGCTGCAACCTGATCGATTGCAAGTGGGTATTCAAGCTCAAACATTGGGCTGATGGTACAATTGATCGATACAAAGCACGCTTGGTCGCCAAAGGTTTTAAACAACAGTTTGGTATTGATTATGCTGAAACTTTCAGTCCGGTTATCAAGCATGCCACTATCCGTCTGGTGCTTTCTCTTGCCCTCTCCCGAGGTTGGTGCCTTTGCCAGCTCGATGTTCAAAATGCTTTCTTGCACGGTGTTCTTGAGGAGGATGTCTACATGCACCAACCTCCTGGATATGTCAACTCCACTTTCCCTTGCCATGTCTGCAAACTGGATAAATCCATCTACGGCCTCAAGCAGTCACCTCGAGCCTGGTTTTCTCATCTCAGCAATAAGCTTTTGTCCCTTGGATTTCGTCCCTCACGGGCTGACAGTTCACTCTTCGTTTATGAGCAAGGGGGAGTCACCATCTATATGCTCATTTACGTGGATGATATCATACTAGCAAGTTCCTCAGCCCATACTGCCCAAGAACTAATTGTTGCACTTCGTGATGCGTTTGCAGTAAAAGATCTTGGCGATTTGCATTACTTTCTGGGGATAGAAGTGACACGCTCGAGGGACTCAATTACACTCAAGCAAGCAAAGTATGCTACTGATCTGCTAAACAAAGAGGCCATGATGAACTGCAAACCAGCGCCGACACCGATGTGTACTTCAGAGAAGTTAAGCCGAGGCGAGGGAAAGATACTTTCTAAAAAAGAAACGACGAGGTTCAGAAGTGTTGTCGGGGCATTGCAGTATCTGACCCTGTCCAGACCAGACATTGCTTTTGCGGTGAATAAGGTATGCCAGTATATGCATTCGCCTACAGAACTTCACTGGGGCGCTGCAAAACGGATTCTTCGATATATTAGGGGAACCATAAACCTTGGACTGAAGATCAACAAATCCTCCTCGTCTCTGTTGAGCGCCTTCTCCGACGCGGATTGGGCAGGATCGGTGGATGATCGGCGCAGCACAAGTGGGTTTGTGGTATTCTATGGAGGCAACCTGGTGTCTTGGAGCACAAGGAAGCAGGCGACAGTGTCCCGGTCTTCAACTGAAGCTGAGTACAAGTCGCTGGCAAACGCGACTGCAGAACTCATTTGGTTTCAGTCGTTGCTCCAGGAACTGGGCGTTAGGCAAGGACAAACGCAGGTGTTGTGGTGCGATAACCTGGGGGCCACATACTTATCAACTAACCCGTTGTTCCATGCTCGAACGAAGCACATTGAAGTCGACTTCCATTTCGTTCGAGAAAGGGTGGCTGAAAAGGCCTTACAGATTCGGTTCGTCTCCACTAAAGACCAGTTGGCTGATGGACCGACGAAACCCATCAATGCACAACAGCTTCGCAGACTATGTAACGATCTCAATCTTGGAGGATGAGATCGAGGGGGAGTGTTAAGATAAACGTATAGGCTGTACAGATAAGATTCTGGTAGTTAGCTATACGTGTAAAACAAGTTGTAGTATGTTGAGATTCTGTAAGTTGTTAGCCCCAGATTGTGGACGCAACAACCATTCCCCTGATGGCTATATAAGCATCACGGCCGGCACCCTTGGGTTGCATCGAGCCAAACCCCAAACCTCTCGCACTTTTCACAAGATGTCATTGGCTGAGACCTTGAAGCGCCAGGTAGCTTCATGGTTAAGTATGTGTATGCGGAACTTGTCCATGGTCCTCCAATCAGGTATTTCAAGGCCCTTCGGCCTTCTTCGGTCCAACTAACAGTCAAAATCTTTGCAAGCGGCCAGAGGTAGATTCCCCTTGGCTATCAACCTCCAAAAACAACACGGGCAGGGAATGGTCTTCGTGCCCTTTGCGCCGATCCTGAAGATGCCAACCACATTGTCCTTCTTTGCTTGCTGGCCAAATTTCTTTGGCGTTGTGTCTGGCAAAGTTTTGGATGCCCTTGAGACCCTTCTTTTTTTCCAGCCATGTTCTCACTTCTTTTGGGCATTCACGGACAATACCGTAGGCTTGCACGAGGGCCTTCATGGCCTTAGCTTGGGCGCTTTGGAGGCATTGTCAATAACGTAGGCTTGCGTGAGGGCCTTCACGCCCACTACATTTTAAATGACATATCTATTTTCAGTAGTAGCCCTCTGGGAAAGATGAAGAACTGCGAGTAGGCCAGAGTGGTGCTTAGTAAGATCAAGGCATTCCACACCATCAATAGGCAAACCTCCTAATCGCAGGGCCTAGTTTAGTTGATTTCATGTTATAATCCTTTTATTTGGCTGCTCCATGTTGGGTCCAACATGTAACCATATACTATGTTTTTTAGGTTTTTTTTTCGAAAAGGGGGAAAAACCCCGGCCTCTGCATCAGTACGATGCATACGGCCCTCTTATTAACAAAATAAAGTAGTGTCAACATGGTTCCAAAGGTCTTCACAAGCCATAAAAAAGCAGAAAAAGCTCACACAGAGCCAAAAGAGGCTAGAAACATCAACTAGCCAAATCAAGATGCCACAACCGGCTGGGTAAACTAGATAGGAATACTAAATGCCTATCCTATTACATGACCGCCATCCAAACCGGTTGAAGATATTCCGAGCTACCATCTCCCAGCGGACAGACCCAGTAACCAAATGCTCCCTGGCCTCCCTCTAGGTGAGTAGCGACCACGAACGGATCAGTGCGGTAGTCCGGAATAAAACCTGCAAAAAATGTATACATGATATTCTGTTAAAGACCAAATCGTTTCTGCAATTCCAAATAGTCCACAACAAAGCACAAACCCCAACCCGAATATGTCTCGCTAAGTTAGGCTCAATCCCATTAAGCCATGTCCCAAATAACGCATTAACAGAATTCGAGGGTTTGATATTGAAAGCAATGTGGACCGTCTGCCAAAGTACCTTGGCCAGCGGGCAATCCAAAAAGAGGTGTTTAATAGTCTCATTCCGATCGCAAAAACTACACCTAGTAGGTCCTGTCCAATTACGCTTCATCAAGTTATCCTTAGTTAAAATTACTTGTTTATGGACAAACCACATAAACACTTTTATTTTCAAAGGAACTTTGACATCCCAAACATGTTTGGACATAGGAATGGAGTTCGAATTAATAACATCAATATACATTGATTTAACCGTGAATGCTCCAGACTTAGTCAACTTCCAGCGTAATTCATCGGGTTGTTGAGAAAGCTGGACGTCCATCAGTCTCCTAACTAGACGGAGCCATTCTTCCCAACGATTGCCCGCTAGCACTCGTCTGAACTGAATATTAAGGGGGGTAGATTGAAAGACCGAAGCAACGAACACCTCACGTCGTTGAACAATGTGGTACAAAGAGGGATATTGGATGGCCAAGGGTGTGTCACCGAGCCAAGTATCTTCCCAGAAACGTGTACTTGTGCCGTTTCCAACAACAAACTTTGTCCTATTAAACAATGCCTGCTTGACCTTTATGAGACCCTTCCAGACGGGCGAGTCGGTCGGCCTTACAGAGACCTGTGACAAAGTTTTTGACTGGAGGTACTTGCCGCGAAGGATCTGTGCCCACATAGCATCATTCTCCGACGAAAGCTTCCACAGCCACTTGCTAAGAAGGCATTTATTCTTAATTTCGAGATTCTCAATACCTAGACCCCCTTGGTCTTTCGGTCTACAGATGATATCCCACTTAGCAAGCCTATATTTTCTTTTAAGCTCATCACCCTGCCAAAAGAACCGCGATCTATAGAAGTCCAGTCTCTTCCTAACACCAACTGGTACCTCAAAGAACGAAAGAAGAAACATCGGCATACTCGTGAGCACCGAATTAATTAGGATTAATCGGCCTCCATATGAACCATACTATGTTTTGTTGTTGTTTGTGTCGTGGTGTGACCTTGATCTTTTGGCTTTATTAATTTATAAACCGGGCGGCTACTTGCGCCTTCGTTTTATTAGAACAGCTAGCAAACCACTCCTTGACATTTCGTCTCGGCCGGCCGTGTGATCCATCTTGGCCTCCAAGGCGGTCTAGCCACACGTACTTTCTGAAGTCATATTGACTACCTTCAGCATGCATCCAGACTCCAGAGTCGCGGAGAACGACGGATCGATTGACATTTGTTTGGCCTGCATTCGATCGATGCGTGCGTGAGTGCTGACGTGGTGTAGTGCATGGCGGCAGGCGGACGATGGAGCTAGCCTGGTGACCTGGTTGACATTTCATCTGGCCAGGCCAGTATGTGATCCTCAGGCCCGTCGATGAGGGGGAGCGGAATGAGCGACCGCACAGGGCCTCCAAAATCAAGAGACCCCCATCATAGAAAAAACCAGTATATAAAGATGCGTTTCATTGGCTCACTTGATCGCTGAAAAACCAGTACGTACAGGTATAGGAAAAAATCAGTACGTACTTGGCTCCCTGGAATGCTAGAGGCCCAAATTAGCCTACAGCCCATTACCCGGATGGCAGAGCGGAAGCCCTGGACTGGAGGTTCAGGATTCAGAAAAAGATACAAATCGTTCAATTCCAAGAGATTGGAACCGAACAGGCAGCAAACTGGGCAATTAGCGTCTCGCGAGTCGCGATTAGGGATGCCCTAGCAATTGTGCCGCCGTAGTTCAGTTGGCTCCGATCCGATCCGGACCATCCGGCGATCCCATCTTCCATCCGCTGAACGCTGATCATCTACTCATCTGATTGTGCCGGCGCAGTTCAGTTGCCGTGAAGACTGAAGACGCAACAGTCAACAGGGACGCCCGCTGTGTTTTAATCTTCAAGACCAAGGTTATTTTTCCAACTTATTTTCTTGTATTCAAACGATCTACACATTTAGTCATCTAGTTGTTACTTTTGAAACTAATTACATTCTGTTTGATCACTTGTAATTTTGTTAGGTTTTGTTCTTGGATCTTCATCATGTCTACTAGAATTAGGAAGCATGCTTATGGTGCTTCAAAGCGTAAGAAGAAACAAAGACTAGATCGTGAGGCTCGATCTCAAACAGGTTCCCTCGATTTGTTTGTCATGAGAGAACCCCGATTTGATTCGGAAAATCAAACTGTGGATGTTAATGTAGATGATGGTCATGATGACAATGAAACAGAGGTTGAGGCTCATGATGCAGAAATTGATGATGGTATTGCCGAAGAAGCGGGTGATGATAATGTTGCCGATGGGGGTGATGATGTTGATGCTGCCAATGAAGGTGATAATGCCAATACCATAGATGATGATAATATTGCCGATGACATCAAATATCCTTTTCCATTTGACATATTTGATCCAAGAAATTGGGATGCACTTGATCCTAAAATGATAGATGTTTTGGTGCAAAAGGGTCCTAAAAGAGACTCATCTCGCTACAAGAAAAATGTCAACTAGTGACCTTTTGTCAGTGACCCTGGAAGAATTGGTCATAGATCTATGACCATTTCAGACCAATTGGTCAGAAGCTGTTCGAGGGGCTCCAAACCCTAAACCATTGCGACCATTTTGGTCAGAAAGGTCGTAATTTCCTTACACGAAAAGGTCACAAAGCAAACAGTGCTAGTCCGCTGCCTTATTTCTAGTTGTTAATGACCAATATAGATGGTCATAGCCTTGTAGATTGTGGTAGGTTGTGATGACTAGGCGCCATCTCATCAGTTTTGCCTATGTGTCATGTCCATGTGGCGGTTTTTGCCCTAGGTTGTGAAGCAACCTATATTTCTGTTATTCCCAGAATTCCCAAAAAAATCTCATAAATTCTTTGGGTCATATCTTCGTCAAATATGTAAAAACCTTCCTTGCCTAGTTCAAAAATAATTCAAAAATATTCATTTTCCTATTCTGATCAGAGCAGCACTTTGTGAAGGAAGTACCACTTTGGCATGTCCAAATGGTATCCATTTTCTACAGTGCTTTCCTATGCCCAAATAACCATCCTCCACCAAATGCCAACTCAATCCATTCATTATTTTGAGCCCAGCTTCAACATTCGTATTTATGTCCAGTGTGGTAGTTTGTAAAGCAAGTACCACCTAGGCTCCTCCTTTTGAGGTGAAAATTTGTGAAGACGGTCTTCTTAGTAACTGATCATCATCAGCCAAAACTCACGCCCATTAGCCATGTGCATTTCCCGTACCACAAATCATTTGAACAGACTATGCCACGAATGTGGCCATAAGATTGATCATTTGGCTTGAAAGCCATGAATCTTCAGAGATGATAGCTCATTTCTGAGAACACTTTTTAAAAATAATTGCCGTATTACAAGTTTGTAATTTTTCCTGGGAACTTGGCCACATATAATGACACAATGTGAAGGTTTCCCAATTTTTTTTTTGAATTTTTTTATGCCCGTTTCAAAATGCGGTCAAAACGGCGGGAATGACCGTTCCTAGCTAGTGGTTGAATCTTGGAATTTTATTGGTGTTTCTCTGATGAAATAGATACTTAAGTACCTAAAAATTATTTTTACAAAAAAATAAATAGCAAACTATGAGGCAGCTGTAGTTCAAATTTGACCCGCTTCCAGCTGAATCGGCGGAAATTTGTCTTTTTCACTAGAGGTGGATCAAAACTTTTTACACCCAACCATTTGGTAAATTGTGCATTAAATATGGCCTAGTATTTTAGAAAATTGATTTGGTCCAATTTTGCGATAATTATTTGGTAGGTCCTTCACAAAAAAACTCATTTCGGGCACTCGGAAAATGGAAAATGAATTTTCCGTGCACAGAAAATGAAAACTCCCTTAGGCAACATTGTTTGCCATTCCAAGATGCACTCTTTTGCACAATATGAGATCATTTGAACAAACTATGCCATGAATGTGACCATAAGATTGGTCATTTGGCTTGAAAGCCATGAATCTTCACGCATGACAGCTCATTTCTGAGAACATTTTTTAAAAATAATTGTCGTATTACAAGTTTATTATTTTTCTTGGAAACTTGGTCACATGTGATGACACAATGCAAAGGTTTTTCAATTTTTTGAATTTTTTTGAATTTTTTTGAATTTTTTTGAATTTTTTATGCCCGTTTCAAAATGCGGTCAAAACGGCGGGAATGACCGTTCCTAGCTAGTGGTTGAATCTTGAAATGTTATTGGTGTTTCTCTGATGAAATAGATACTTATGTACCTAGAAATGATTTTTAGAAAAAATAAAGAGCAAACTATGAGGCAGCTGCAGTTCAAATTTGACCCGCTTCCAACTGAATCGGCGGAAATTTGTCTTTTTCACTAGAGGTGTATCAAAACTTTTTACACCCAACCATTTGGTCAATTGTGCATTAAATATGGCCTAGTATTTTAGAAAATTGATTTGGTTCAATTTTGCGAGAATTATTTGGTAGGTCCTTCACAAAAAAACTCATTTCGGGCACTCGGAAAATGGAAAATGAATTTTCCGTGCACAGAAAATGAAAACTCCCTTAGGCAACATTGTTTGCCATTCCAAGATGCACCCTTTTGCACAATATGAGATCATTTGAACAAACTATGCCATGAATGTGGCCATAAGATTGGTCATTTGGCTTGAAAGCCATGAATCTTCACGCATGACAGCTCATTTATGAGAACACTTTTTAAAAATAATTGTCGTATTACAAGTTTATTATTTTTCCTGAAAACTTGGTCACATATGATGACACAATGCGAAGGTTTTTCAATTTTTTGATGTTTTTTGAATTTTTTATGCCCGTTTCAAAATGCGTCAAAACGGCGGGCTTGACTGTTCCTAGCTAGTTGTTGAATCTTAGAGACATTTTGATGTTTCTCTGATTAAATAGATACTTATGTACCTAGAAATGATTTTTGGAAAAAAAATGAGCAAACTACAAGGTAGCTACAGTTCAAATTTGACCCGCTTTCTGCTGAATCGGCAGAAATTTGTCTTTTTTCACGAGAGGTGGATAAAAGCTTTTGACGCCCAACCATTTGGTCAATTGTGCATTAAATATGAACTAATATTTTAGAAAAATGATTTGGTCCAATTTTGCAACAAATATTTGGTAGGCCCTTCACAATTAAGCCCATTTTGGGCACTCAAAAAATGGAAAATTGAGTTTTCATCTAACGAAAATGAAAAAAAATTAGGCAACATTGTTTGGCATTTGAAGATGCACTCTTGTGCACAATATGAGATCAATATTTGACTTTCTCATCTAAAAAAAGTAGAAGAAAAACAAAAAAAACACAACTATATGTGCTCTATTCCCATTGGTGGAATTCGTTGTCACACAGATCGATGACATGGCGCCCATCCATCCATCCATCTGTCCATACCACATCCATCCATCCATCCATCCATTTATGTACAGAGAAAAAAAGAAAATGAAAAACAAAACCCCACCCACAGCCCTCCTCCCCCCATCTCCTCGCCGCCACCCCAAACCCTACCCAGATCCCATCGATCCCCTCCTCCCATCGCACCCCTCCTCCCCCCATCTCCTCGCCGCCGCCACCGCCGTCTCCCTCAGATCGAGCTCCCCATCCCGCCTCCCTCCCACCTCTCGACACCCACACTCCCTCCCGTCTCCCACTCGCACTCTCTATCTTC
>NC_041389.1:548478162-548515516 GCF_002162155.2 Triticum dicoccoides
ACCCACCGCCACCGGCGCTCCCCCGCTCCGCCCTATCCCCCACCATCGCCACGAAACCATTCACCCTCCTCCTCTCCCTCCCAGATCGAGCAGCACGTGAGGCGGCCGCCAGATCCGCCCCGACGCTACCAGATCCAATCTCGCACCGTCGACACGCGATAGGGTGCTCGAGGTCATCTGCTCCCGCCCCCAATCGCTCGCGCGCCAGGAGAGGAAGAGCGGGAGGCTACGACGCGGCCGTGCGGGTTCTTCCGTGCGAGGAGAGAGTTCTCTGCGGCTTGGATGCTCCGATGCCATGGAGCTCGTCAACAAGGTCTCCTCTCGCTCTCTCTCTCTCTGTGGTTTGACCCGATTTGTTTTGGGGCTCCTGTTGCTCTGTTCGTGACGCTCGTGCTTCTCTCTCTCTCTGCTGCAGGACACCATCTCCCTCTCCGTGTTGCTCTGTCCAAACCCAATCCAATTCGGTCCATCATCGCCAGCGAGGGGATGGAGGGGCCGCCGCGGCTGATGGCGGGGGCGGTGAGGGAGATATGGGAGCTGCCGGACGGGCCGGGGACCATCCAGCCGGTGCTGCAGGTGGCGGACCTGCGCACCGTCATCACCAAGAACCCCGTCGGCCACCAGTCGGAGCGCTACCGCATGCTACTCTCCGACGGCGTCCACTCTCAGTAGTCCATGCTCTCCACCAACCACAACCACCTCGTCAAGACCGGCGCCGTCCGCCAAGGCGCCATCGTCCACCTCCAGGACATCACCTGCAACACCATCCAGAACCGCAGGTCCGTCGTCCGCCCCTCCTCCCCCCTCGACGCTCTGGTCCGAGAAAGATTGGATCCTGGCCCGCTTGCTTCGGTTCGATTCTTGCTCATCCAAGATGCGATCTCGCGGTAGATTCTTGGCCTGCAGAGTGGATTGTTTGCCCACGACGGGGGTTTCAGAGTTGTTTGTCTCATTTAGTGATTTCAATTCTACACTGTCCGTCGTAATGATCTCTGAGACCACATTCACAACTCACATCAATGTATGTTTACATTAATAAATTGAGCTTAATCTAAAGCGTCAAACATTGCACTGGCCTTGAAGTTCAGCTTCGGTTGACTGTATTTTTCAATTAGCAGAACATATATGCCATTGTTTATTCAGTTTTGAGTCTTCATTCAGCCCCAGCTGAATAAGTTATCTTTCGTGTTGTCTGCATACTGATGAAGAAAATGAGGGGAATGTTTGATTCCGTGTTATTTAGATGAATATTTTTAACTTTTCATGTTTGATGGTGTGCCGAGAATTAGCCTGCCTGCAATCTCACTCTTATGTGGACTGTAATAAAAAGTTTGGTTTCCTATTCCACCGTGACTTGACATGCCGCTGTCTTTTTGCGAGTGTACTCTGATCCAGTGAAATGCACTTTGCTTTTCATGTCTTAATTAACAAGTACCAGTGCCAAGAAAGCCACAGGCTCCTAGTATGTGATACAGAACATTTTTAAGAACTACCCTTGCTTTGTTAGGATTTTATCAACCCATGCGTGTCACGTTTTTAAATTTTGCTTGCTTACATGGTTGAGCACCTTTCATGAACTTGAGCACCTTTCTTTTTCTTCAGTACAACCACATGTTTTTTCTTTAGCTCTCAAACTACAGCTTACATGGTTGTGCTTTCTTAGCTGTTAGCTTTCTCAGTTCTTAAAACTGTAACTGATACCACGAGTGTGAACCTTTGTGCAGATAATTGACAGGCAGGAGCTCTTGAGCCTGAGGACCGACACCGAGAATTGTTACCTGAAGAAGGTCCTTTCTCCTCCACGCCACCTCTGCCCCTCTCTCGTTTTGATTTGCTATGTTGGGTTCCAAGATTAGAAATATTTCTTGTTTCCATCTTTATCCATGTGCTATCATTAACTCTGAGAAAATGTTATGTTTTTGCTGATTAATGGCAGTACATCTTTGCTTTACTATCCCTAGAAGCTGCAGTTCATCTACCATAAACATGCCTAAGTTTATAAGATATGACATGTGACAGCCCAAGCCTGCTAGCCATGCAGTCGTAGCTTCGCAAGCAACCCAACATCCTCTCATCTTTCCTCAACCTATACATCTTTTATTCTTCAGATTTTTCTTCCATTAAGCTACCGGTCTGATGGATGGTGCTTGCTGGCTTGCTGCTCTTTGAATGCTTGTGCTGCTGTACTGTGCTTCTCTAGTTGTTTGAATGCTTTTGCTGCTAGCCTGCTGGGCTGCTACTAGCTTGAACAAGTGTGCACTTGTGATGCTGATTTAATGCTTATGCTCACGCTGCTATTGATTAATTGAAGAGAACCAACTCCAACAAGTGATAAGTACATGTTAATTATTATTAGCTTCAAAATCTGATCAATGCCTTCTTGCAATAACAATAAGGATGAGAATTTGTAGTACTTAAATCCGAATCCCAGCGAGTATGCGATTGGTTTTCAGTTTTGCTGGACACATATGTGGATTCAGAACTGACTGGAACATGATGGTTTTGTTAGCCCATTGAAGAATTACCCAACACCTCAATACTCTGCCACACTATGTTGAGTTTTTTTAATCATGTGCGAGTTAATTGATACTACAGTAGTCTGTTTAGTCCTAGTTCTTTGCAGGACCTTGTTCTGTTAGACTCAGCATAGAAGTATGCTATTCTTGCAGTGTCATGAGGAATAAACCTGCTGATTTCATATGTCATCCTATGGAAGTCACCAGACTTTTTTTATCAACACTAATTTCAGATAGATAGGTGCTGGTTACCATACCTAAGAGTGTAGCATGCTGTGAAGGGATACTCCAAAGTAGAAAATTAAAAGATGTTAGTAAAATTAGTATGCATCCATAGTGATGCTTTATCTTGTTATTTTTGTCTGAGTGTTGTGCTGTAGCATCACTGACTAGTATGTTTTTTTTGAGGTCTATACAAGTGCCATCTATGTCTGTCAACATAAGCCTCTTGTCATGTCATGTATCTATTATCACGTTAGATGTTTTATTAAGTGAATCTTGTTTTTCTTGAAAGCGTCGATGTACTGATGCGAACACTGCTTGTGTAGTTATGACTAATCAGTTTTCCCCTCTCTTATATAGGAGTTCCTAGGTCGAAGAAATTCGAAGAAGCTCGAAGCCCCTGTCAGCGACTTGCTTTATATGTTATTGAACTTGTAATGCAGAATTTTCTTGGAATTTTGATGTAAGGCTGATCTTGGGAATTGGGTGTATATTTACTTGCTGTACTTGTTATTCAAATGCTGGTTGTACTTGTTATACAAATGCTTGGAATTTAAATTTGTGCTAAATGTATACGTACTACTGAAAGAGGCCTTGGCCCAAACGCTACTGGACCTTAAAAAGGCCACTGACCAAACATAGTTGAACTCGGTTTCAACAAATACCAGTATATTAATTCTTGAAAATAAATAAAATGAACTGTAAAAAGGCCGAGTTATGAAATTTAAAAGGAGAGCAAAAAAGGCCGAGGCTACAAAAATGAATTGATTGTAATAGGCTGTGGCCCAGAAATTAAAAGCCCGATTAGTTGGGCCTGGCCCATATAGCTGACCAAATTAATAAAAAAACATATAAAAGGCTGAATTGTTGGGCTAGGCCCATGTAGAAAACCGAATTGGACCGGGCTGAATCTTGTGCCACATCAGCTTGCCACGCTGGATGCCTATGTGGCCCGGGGAGGTTGCTAGTGACCAAAACGCCACAGTGGACATATTTTGGTCATAAACGTCTTCGACCATTCCAGAAGAAAGGTCGCTATAGTCAATTAACGATCCCCAGCTTTTGACCTTATGTTTTTGGTCACAAAAAGGTCACAAATTGAAAACTATGACCTTTCAGTGACCAATAGAGGAGGTCACTAGTTGACATATTTCTTGTAGTGTCTATTCAGCATGGTAAAAAGGACAAATTGTCTAGAAGGTTTTCTGCAGTATCATATACTAGAGTTCTCTCAAATGGGGAAAAGTGTGACAGAGAATGGCTTGTGTACAGCAAAGATCTTGACAAGGTATTTTGTTTTTGCTGCAAATTATTAAGAAAAGGGCTCGTGAGAGGGTCGTTAGCAAATGAAGGTTTCAGTGACTGGGCTCATCTTGGTCATAGACTTAAAGAGCATGAAACTAGTAGAGAACATGTCACAAATATGACTACATGGTATGACTTGCGCCTTATGTTGGAGAAGAATCAAACAATTGACAAAGTTGCTTAGCGAGAACTTGAGAAGGAAAAGGAACATTGGAGAAAAGTTTTGCTTAGAATCCTCTTGATTGTTAAATTTCTTGCAGAACACAATATAGCATTCCGTGGTAGTAATAGTAAGTTGTACCAAGACAACAATGGAAATTTCTTAGGGCTTGTTCAAATGTTGGCTGAATTTGACCCAGTTATAAAAGAGCATGTTAACCGCATCACGAATGATAAAATTCGTGATCATTATCTTGGTCCCTCCATACAGAATGAGTTAATCAATTTGCTCGCTGCTGCAATCAAGTCGAAAATTATTGAGAAGGTAAAAGAAGCAAAGTACTTCTCAGTTATACTTGACTGTACTCCTGATGCAAGCCACCAAGAACAAATGTCTTTGATAATTAGGTATGTTGATGCATCTCCAGATTCTTATTGCATTGAAGAATCCTTCTTAGGTTTTTTGGATGTGAATGATACCACCGGGCAAGGATTGTTTGATGTTTTACAGAAGGAATTGAAGAGTCTTGACCTTGATGTAGACAATGTGAGAGGTCAGGGATATGATAATGGGTCGAATATGAAAGGAAAAAATAAAGGAGTACAAAACAAAGTATTGGAAATAAACCGAAGAGCCTTTTATTCAGCTTATGGTTGCCATAGTCTGAATTTGGCACTATGTGATATGGCAAAGTCTTGTCGTAAAGCAACGGATTTTTTTGGAGTTATCCAGCGTATCTATACAATATTTGCTAATTCTACTAAGAGATGGAAAATTCTGAAAGATAACATACCAGGATTGACTCTCAAGTCATTATCATCTACTTGTTGGGAGAGTCGTGTGGATAGTGTTCAGGCTATAAGGTTTCAGCTACCGAAAATAAGGGAGGCCTTACTGCAAGTGGCTGAAAGTGATAAAGATTCTTCGACACAAAGTGAAGCTCAATCATTGGCGGAGAATGAACTTGGTGGCTTTGATTTTTTAGTATCAATCATCATCTGGTATGAAATATTATCCGCTGTTAATTTGATTAGCAAAGAGTTACAGTCAAGGATATGCTTATTGATATTGCAATTGAATCTGTAAAAGGCTTGCTTTCCTTTTTCAAAAAGTATAGAGAAACTGGCTTTTCAAAAGCATTGGAAGTTGCCAAAATAATTGCAGTTGAGATGGATATTCATCCAGAGTTCCGCACCAAGCGTAAAATCAAAAGGAAAAAACAATTTGATGAGGGTGAAGATGATGCATCTATCGACTCACAATCTGCAGAGGAGTCATTTAGGGTCAATTATTTTATACGTGTTGTTGATCAAGCTATAACTTCACTTACCATTAGATTTGAACAATATGAGGGGTATGAAAAGATATTGGGTTTCTTGTTTACTTCAGATAGGCTGCGATCACTAGATGACAAAAGTTTGATGGCTGCTTGTGTTAATCTTGAAGATGCACTTAAGAGTGGAGAACATACAGATATTGATGGAGTTGAATTGTGTTGTGAGCTAATTTTCATCCAGGATTTACTTCATAAATCAATGGGTCCTCTTGACATTCTGAATTATTTGAAGAAGCGCTCCGCAATCTATCCTAATGCTGTTATTGCATACAGAATTTTGTTGACCATTCCTGTAACGGTTGCATCTGCTGAAAGGAGTTTTTCTAAACTCAAGTTGTTGAAGTCCTACTTGCGTTCTACTATGACACAAGAAAGACTTAATGGATTGGCGACAATAGCACTTGAAAATGATGTCTTGGAGAAGATAAAGTATGAAGATATGATTGAAGATTTTGTTTCAAGAAATACCAGACGGATGCTTCTTTTTGGTAGAACATGAGGTTACTGGTTAGTTTATTGCTTTCCTATCCCTTTACCTTTCCAGCTTTAATATTTGATATATGCCTAAATAAGATACAGATAAACTGATTTGAACTTATATAATAAAGTGAGAGTATGCTTTGCGAATGTTAGTTCTTTTGTTATGTGAATTGATCAAAATTTGGGCCACATTTTGGTTTTCGCCCGGGGCCCCGAATTTCTGGAGACGGGCCTGTCCTTATTGTTTTGGCCTGCAAGGCGACGTGGCCACACACAGTGATGTGCCTTTTCCTTTTTCCTGAAACAACCAGTCGATTTTCGTTAAAGAAACCGCCAAATGTCCTACAATAAAGAGAGCAAGAAGAGAAAAATAATATACTCTCTTAAAAAAAGACTATAATAGCATAGTTTTTCTTCTTCTGAAATACGCATAAGCATGCGTATCAATCATTCGTAGAAGAAGAGGGTGAAAGAACCCGTCCACCGGTATTACATACGGGACTACTCGCGACTCATCCATCCATACAACCTTTTGAAAACTAAAGATACATCCTCCCTAAACTTACCCGCCGTGATCCAGTCAGCCCCTTCTTCTAGGATCTTGGCAATCGCGGTCCTAATATATAGTTGGGGTGACCTTCCCAACACCACATCGTTGCGATGATTCCACAATTGCCACAAGACCAAAGATACAAATGTGTGTAGGTCTTTGCGGAGTCTGGGCCCTTGTTGGAGTGATGTGCACCCTTCTTCCTTTCCAGACATGTTCTAACTTCTTGTGGGCATTCACGGGCAATAACGTAGGCTTTGTGTGGGGGGCCCTCTGCGGCCTTAGCTTGGGTGCTTTGGATGTGTTGTTGAGGGAATAGTGTTGAATATATTTATACAAGGTAGGTTGTAGTTGGACTTGAATTTAAACTGTGTGTAGAAAGGGTAGTATCATGTCCTAATAGGATACTTGTATCTCTATGTCACTCATGTATGTGGGGGTAGACACACGATGTAACCTATGCCAACATAATAGCACATGCACGCAGGGGGAGCCAGTGGCGTGTGCCAGCACCCGACGGCCAGTGTGCGGTATTGTGACGGTGTCACGGGGAGGAGCGTCCATAGTCAGGCCCCGAGGATGTTGGCATATTGTCGAACCTCATTAACAAATTTCGGTGTCATGTCTGTTATGATTGCTTGATTCTCGGATAATTGACTAGTGCCTCAGATTAATTCTAACAGCCGTGACAACCTAGCCATCGAGATTACCATCCCTAATTGTTATGTTGACTACATTTTTAAACAACATTTTTTTTGCAATAGTGAAGCCCTCTAGGAAAGAGGAAGAACTGATAGGAAGCCAAAGTGGTGCTTTTTTTGCGAGAAACTTCCATTATATTCATCTTCAATCATGGCAGTACAAAGAACAACAGGGATAATAAAAGAATGCAACCATGTCCGTGGACCACCTAGCGACGACTACAAGCACTGGAACGAGCCGAAGGCGTGCCACCGACATCGGCTCTCCCTCACCGGAGCCGGGCAAACTTTGTTGTATTAGACAGTCGGGAAATCATCGAGCTAAGGCCCCATATGACCAACGCACCAGAATAGCAACCATCACCGATGAATAAAGTCGTACATCAGAAGAATCAAACCTGTAAACACGTAAACAAAGACGAACCAAGACCGGATCCAAATAGATCCACCGAAGACTGGCACCAACCGAATCCTGCAAGATCTGACGGAGACAAATCGCCACACGCCCTCCGACGGTGCTAGACGCATCATCGGGGCAGGGATAGAACGTGGAAGACATTATTCCTACTAAGCAACCTCGCCGCCACTATACAGCCCCAACCAAGACGCCGACTCTAACAAGAACGAGAACGGAGTCCCTCCCGCCGGCGGGGGCTGAGATCCTCTGCACCTCCATGGCCTGAAGGCCACGGGAGATGGGACGGACCGGCGATGGCGCCGATGGGAGGAGAAGAGCTTTTCTTGTGGAGGAGGAAAGAGATCCGATAAACAGAGTGGTGCTTCTTTGTTTTTGAATAAAAGAGGGTGTTTCCCTCTGATTTCATTAACGAAACCAAACCAGGAGCGACCATCATTCCCGTCCAAACTAGTCGGGTTCGAAACGACTACAAGGTCCAAAAATAAAAGGCATACATCACTACATAGGTTTCTTAACAGCAGACAAGATATTACAAAGCTAAATTAAAAGGGGAAGGCTCATCGAACAACAGAGCTGAAATCCGCATCCCAGCCGCTGCACTCCAAGCCTACATCCTTGTGACGCCTTGTAGATCTCACTTGCCACCCGCTTGATTAGTTTTGCTCCCAGCATCAGTAGTTTTTGTTCTGGCATTTTCTCTGCAAAACAGACCAATCAGGAATACAATTGCACATAATTCCGATAAAGATCATTGCGTCATAAATTTTTTTGATCTAAATATAAATCATTTCTACATTCCAAAGAGACCAGAATATTGCAAAAATCCCAACTAGGACTAGATTTTTTTTCCAGGTTTTCTGAAGGTTTGGATCCAAATATTGAAGCTTTCACTTGAATTTTTTGGAGTTGTTCTAAGATAAAAGGCACATTTGACTAGACTCCAGACCAGTCTAGCCGCAGAACATTCAAAGATAGGTGGCCAATGTTTTCATCTTGTCCACAGTATACACATTCTTTCCCTCCCCTCGATCCTTTTTTAATCAAGTTGTCTTTGGTCAAGACGCTTCTTCGAGCAAATTACCAATTTTTTTTATCTTGGCTGCCACTTTTATTTTCCACAGGAATTTATGTGGGAAGCCAACTTCATTTTTGATTAAAAAAGAGTATAGAGATTTCACAGAAAATTTCTTATCCTTAGTGAGCATCCAGAGTGGTTGATCTTTCCCACCATACATCCTCACCTCGTCACATCTAGCTTTCAAACTCCCCCATAGCTCTTTTGTTTCTCCAGTCAAAGTACGTCTAAAAGCAAATCCCGGCCATCCTCTATTGATGGCTTCTGCAACCGAAATGTTGTGATCAAAGCTATTGTTGTATAATCTGGGGTACAGGTCTTTTAATGGTTTAGACCCTACCCACTAGTCTTCGCAAAACCTAGTCTCTTTTACTTCCCCCAGTTTTTTCTTGACATGTTGGAAGTATATTTTCTTCAACCCCATTATACTGCACCAGAATTGGGAATCTCCAGGTTTTTTCTCTACCCCGGATAGGCATTTATTTTGAACATATTTGTTAATCAAGATGTCAACCAAGGTCCAAGTTTCAGTTCCATTTTCCATAGCCATTTCGTTAACAGAGCTTTATTCATGATGTCTAAATTGATAATCCCTAGGCCTCCTTGTTCTTTTGGTAGGCAACAGGTTTTCCAATTGACTAAATGGTATTTCTTCTTGTTTTCATTTTCTTGCCATACCAGTCTAGCTCTAAAGAAATCAGCCTTCTTCCTTATCCCAATAGGCAGTGGGTAGGAAGACATCATAAAGAGGGGGATATTGGTTAGGCAGGCCTGTACAAGAGTCACCCTTCCAGCCATATTCAATAACCTGCCTTGCCAACATGCACACCTTTTTTCAATTTTCTCAGTAACCCCTTTCCAAAATTTATTTCCCAGTCTAACATCAGCCACTGGCAGTCCTAGGTATTTGAGGGGCATTTTTCCTACCTCACAAGTAAAAATTTCCTAATAGATATCAATTTTGTTCATGCTTCCCCAAATAAGAAAATTTCACTCTTATGAAAATTTATATTCAGCCTAGACATTTGTTCAAATGTTGTTAAAATGAATTTTAAGTTTTTGGCACTTTCTTCATCATCTTGTAAGAGGAAGATAGCATCGCCAGCATATTGTAGCATGTTAATCTCAAAGTTGTTATATTCTGAAAGCACCCCTTTAACAAATCCCTCATGCTTAGCCTTGTCCAATATAATGGCTAGGGCATCAGCAACTATATCAAACAGCAGGGGAGATAGAGAATCCCCCTGCCTGAGACCTTTGAAGGTTTTGAAATACGGGCCAATGACATCATTGACTTTGACACCCACATGACCTCCAGCCATAGTGTGCATCACTAGGTCACACCATTGGTCAGGGAAGTTTTTAATTTCATCATTTTAGAGACAAAAGGCCACTTGATTTTATCATATGCCTTCTCAAAATCCAGCTTGAAAAGCAAAGCACTCTGCTTCTTGTGTATTGTATTTAGGGCCTCATGCAACACCACCACCCCTTCCATTATATATCTCCCTTTCATAAATGCTGTCTGATTTGGGGACATAACATGTTTTATGACCTTACTAAGCCTGTTCATCAGAACTTTGGTTATAATTTTAAAGCTTACATTAAGGAGGCAAATCGGCCTAAATTTCTGTATTTGCTTAGCATCCTTAATCTTGGGCACCAGGGTAATAATTCCATAGTTTAATCTTGTGATATCAGGAGTGGTGCTTATAGTAAGATAAAGGAGATCCACGCAACCAACAAACCAACCTCCTAATCGCAGGGCCTGTCTTGGTTGCTTTCATGTTATAGTCATTTTATTAGGCCGCTCCCTGTTGAGTCCAACATGTAACCATATACTATGTTTTTTTAGGTGAACCATACTTACGTTTTTGTTGCTGTTTTTTGTCGTGGTATGATCTTGTGGCTTTGTTATTTATATAAACCAGGCGCTACATGCGTCCTCGTTTTAAAAGAACAGCTAGCAAACCACTCCTTGACATTTCGTCTGGGCCGGCCGTGTTATCCTTCTTGGCCTCCAAGGCGGATGGTCTAGCCACAGGTATGATTTTCTGAAATCATATTGACTAGCTTCAGCATGCATGCAGACTCCAGAGTCGCGGAGGACGACGGATTGATTGACATTTTATGGCCTGCATGGTGCGTGAGTGCTGACGTGCATGGTGCAGTGCATGGCGGCAGGTGGACGATTGAGCTAGCCTAGTGACCTGACTGACATTTCAACCCGGGCATGCAGTTCGTACGTGAATCTTCTTGCTCTTGGCCTGCAGACGTCGTGGCCACGCAGTGGCGCGACCTTTTCTTTTCTGAAACAACCAGTCGATTTTCATTAAAAAGCCGCCAAATGTCCTACAATAAAGAGAGCAAAAGGCAAAAAGAGCCCAATAAGAAAAGAATGGAACAGCATAATGTCTAGATTCATCTAGTCATCCAACAAGTCTAGTTAAGAACAACAGCTATATGTAACTTGACTGAATTTGCAATTAGGATAAATCGATTTGGTGGAAGGAGGAACGGTTGGAGGGGGAAGAAAGCTGAACTTAAAAGAATGACCATTGAATCTTAATCTAATAGCCCAGAAAAAATCAATTTACCAAAAAATGAATAAATCAAGCAACTTACCTATAGCCAATCGATCCGGTGCGAGGAGCAAAACAAAATCGAAAAACCAAGAAGCGTCACAACAACCGGCGTGAGGGACCCCATTCTCATTCTTGTTAGATCCAGCGTCTTAGTAGGGGCTGTGTGGCGGTGGCAAAGTTCCTTATAGGAATAATGTCTCGCACGTTCTATCCCCGTTCCGATGGTGCCTCTAGCATTGTCGGAGGGCGTGTGGAGGTTTGTCTCTATCGGATCACGCGGGATTTGGTCGGTGCTGGTCTTCAGCGGATCTTTCTGGATCCGGTTTTTGTTCATCTTCGTTTGAGTGTTTACAGATTTGACCCTTCAAATCTACGACTTTCTTCATCGGCGATGGTTGCTACTATGTTGCGCTGTCCCACGGGGTCTTAACACGACGACTTCCTGACTGTCTATTACAACAAAGTTTGCCCGACTCCGGTGAGGGAGGGGCGATGACGGCGACGCGCCTTCGCCTTGCTCCAGTGTTTGTCTAGGTGGTCCACGGACATAGTTGTAATTATTAATGCCTATGTTATTCTTTGTACTTTCATTATTGAAAATGAAATGATTGCAAATTTCTCGCAAAAAGTAAAAATAAAAAAGCAACAGCACGCACAGTGCAGCCTGCAGCACACGTGGCCGTTGGCGGACTTGTCCGGTCACGCGCAAACGGCGATGAGGACTACCGCGATGGCGACGAAGCACACGGCAGAGCGCGACATGTCCGTCGATTGATCATGGTCGTGCACGTATGCACGCGTTTCTTCAGCGACAACTGACAAGCGAAACGACTATAGGAGTTCAGCTGGCTAGCTGATACCTTAACATTTCTTCTGAGGTCCTTGTCGAGCGCCACACGAGTGCCCAATTGGCTAGTTTCAGCATGCACCCAGGGTCGCCGAGAGCGACGGCCGACATTTTATGGCATGCTGGCGTAGTGCAGGCGCGTACAACTGCAGTTGATTTCTGGCTTTTGGCACGAGCTTGCGACCGAGTTGACACGAGGATGGCAGGTGAGCGAAAATCCCCCGCTTGGAACGACGCTGACAATGTTGCCGCCAGAAACAACACTGGCTTTTTCGCAGAAGTAGTGTACGTATCCTCCTGGCCTTTGCATCAGTCGATGCACACAACAAATTATAGGCTATATATATAGCTCGTATACCGGCGTAAATCTGGTGATTCATCATTTGTTTACGTTCTCTTTCTGAAGCCATTCACAGGTTGGACCATATTAAATCACCTTGTACTCACAGAGAGTCGCCTACGATGGTTGGATGGAAATTCACCGGATGGTTGCTGATGACTTGCGGTTTAGACTTCAGAGATGCATATGAACACGTGCACTCCACCACAGTCAACATACTCGTCTTGCGTACACGGGATGGATCGATGCCGCAGAAAACCCATTGGAAGAACGGGTGACAAGGACACCACCACCTACTCCATCACTTGTGTCTATTGTGATTTCACTTTCATCGACTTGTTTTTTTCAATAGATTTTTGTGTGCGCCTTGACATCTTCCTTTCTTTTCCAAACTGAGACTGTCATGAAGAGAAAAAAGAGGGGAATAAAAAACAGAATACAACCAGAGATAATAGTGACTTCCAAACAACACATGAAGTCTGAATATCATCTCCCCTCTATCTCGGTAAGAGTAACACTGTTCACGGAAGTCTGAATCTCATCTCCGATTGGCACCGCTTCAACGCTCCGTCGCACAAAGTATGCAGGGCGGTCCGGGGCTGGAAGTGTGGTGCTTCCGTTCTCTAAGACGAAGACAACTGATGACATGAGGGGCCTATCATCTGGGTTGTCTTGGACACACAGTAGCGCTACATGGATGCAAAGCAATACTTTGTCTAGTGAACATGTGTTCATGATCGACGAGTCTGGCAGTTTCTCTGTCTCCCCTTCCTTCCACATATTCCATGACTGAAATGACCAAGAACACCGTATCATTTTTGTTTTGTTTTTTGAAGAAGATATAACTTGAGAGAATTCTTGTGTATATACTCACATAGAGTATGAGGCTAGGGAAGCCCATCGTTTGACTATTGGAGTTCCTCCTAATGCCGGTCACAACCTCCAGTAGTAACACACCGAAACTGTAGACATCGGTCTTGGTAGAGAAGACACCCTCCATTGCGTACTCAGGAGCCATGTAACCACTGCTTTATTATTTCGATTGCAAAAGTTATTGAATCGGAGCAGAATTGATTCAAAATTTAATACGATGTTTTCAAAGGATGCTCACTATGTTCCGACAACACGTTGGGTATTTGCATTTTGTTGGTTATCTCCAAAGATCCTTGCCATCCCAAAATCCGCTATCTTGGGTTTCATCTCTGCATCTAGCAAAACATTTCCAACTTTAAGATCTCTGTGAATTATGGTTAATCTTGAATCTTGGTGTAGGTAAAGAAGTCCCCTTGCAACTCCTTTGATTATACTAAACCGCGTTTCCCAGTCGAGCAACATTTTTCTTGAATCATCTGTATATAGAAGGAAATGTGAGAATGATTTTTTCAGTATTTTTTGTGTAATTATGGTGTGTTTTTATAATATGTACCAAAAAGGGTGGCATCTAAGCTCTTGTTAGCTAGATACTCATAAATTAGAAGTTTTTCATCTCCCTCCGCACAACACCCGAGCAGTTGAACCAAGTTTCTATGCTGCAATTTGGCAATTAGAATTACTTCATTCTTGAACTCCTTTGTTCCCTGTTTAGAATCCCTACTCAGCCTCTTGACGGCAACTTCTTGACCACCTAACAATCCCTGAGAATTTAAAGGTAAAACGTAGCTGTCCGTTACATTAGCTCTCAAATCTCTTGATTATAGAACGAATGGTCAATTATTACTAAGTGTGTTACCTTGAAAACTTTGCCAAAGCCACCTTGTCCTATCACACATGTTTCAGAGAAATTGTGTGTTGCTCGTGCAATTTTCTCAAACGTTACAAATGGGAATTCATGATTGTGTTCAGGGTGTACTTCCCCAAGTTCATGTGAGGTACTCATTGGATCCAGCAATACATTCTTGTGTTTTCTCCCATTTTCTTTCTTGCCTGCACTCATAATGTATCACCATTTCACCTCTAAAGGTTTATGATAGACATAGAAAAAACAGGTTGCTTTACCCCTAAAATCACTTGTGTCAGTCTGTTATTTCTGTTATGAACTCAGAAAATTTAGAGAAAATAATCTATGGTCTACTTCTCTCATTGTGGAAACCATGGAGTTAACAATATGGTCATCGCTTGACATATAAGATAAAGTGCACATGTTAGAAGAAACATAATTTCTCCCTTGATTAAACACGTCAATTTTCGAGTCCATAATACTGTGGCCACACATCACACTTGTTTTCCGCAAGCATCTCCATGCTGCGTAGGTTTCTGTAGCATACACTTGTACTTTTCAATCTTACACTTAAGTCCAAGGTTAAAAACAGCGCTAGGCTTAGACGAGGCAGTTATTCGCTCTAGTTTTATGCGTCGATATCAATATTTGTATGCCAAAGGTACATTACAATAGTACACGGAAAACTTAGGAAAGAAAATGTGAACTACCTTCGTAGTGGAAAAAACACTAAGCGTACCTTTGAATTTGAACCATGCCAACCAAATGCATATGAGTACTATAACACTGCTTCCTAACACTGCTAGCACAATCTTTACTGCATTACCCTTTCTTCTTTTACCTGTGCAAGACATGAATCGATAAATATCATATGAAAACGATAGTGACAATTTTCTAGCACAAGAGAAATAATTTTCCAGAGGTGGAGGGGTTTGGCACCAGATGTTGCAT
Source organism: Triticum dicoccoides (assembly GCF_002162155.2). Taxonomy (NCBI): domain Eukaryota; kingdom Viridiplantae; phylum Streptophyta; class Magnoliopsida; order Poales; family Poaceae; genus Triticum; species Triticum dicoccoides. The sequence goes on from NC_041389.1 coordinate 548,493,366, forward strand.
TCAATCCTGCAAGTCGGAGATAGAGCGTGTCACTTCCCAACTCTTCACCTATTTTTCCGGTGTCAACCAACTCCCCGGACCAGACCAAGCACCTCGTCATGTTTCTCTTGGACCCGCTGCTGCTTAAGTTGGCATGTGAGTATGCAACACAAGAGCAGTTGCGGTTGCATTCTGTTGCACACTCCTCAAATGTACTCCTACCGCCGCCGACAAGCGAATACTTGTCAGGCGACTTCATCCCTGTCAAGGCCAAGAAGCCATCATTGCACCCTCGTAGTGGCTCCGTTCGTTGGCACCCTGCTGAAAACTTGCCACCTGTCCACTCCACTGTGTTTGCCGGCTCGAAGCCGTGGAGGCACTTGCATGTTGGGACGGGCACCGATGTCTCATCGCAGTACCCGTACATGCCGCAATAGCCGTAGTGGTTACATTCGAGGGACAACCATTTCCCACGAACTACCCATGCCGATCTGTTACTACTCCAGCTCTGGATTTGGAACTCGCCAAAGTAGGTCAGCACGTACCTAGTGTGTGGGGCACCATCAGAGACGCTGTAGATAGTATAGATCTCATCGTCGCCATCGACGACCGCCAGGTAGATGATGACATCTGCACTGCCATTTGCCTGCTGGTACCGAAGCTCGCTCTTCACCAGGTACCCCGTCCATGGAGCGCTACGAGACACCGGAAGCTCTTCTTCCCATAAGAATATTTGAGGGAATGTGCTCGTGTCACCACCATAGGAGAAACGCCCCGGCGAAGGGTCACTAGGACCCTTCCAGGATACCAGGCGGTCGCTGGTTCCATTTTTCATGTACTTGAACCGGAGCTTCATGCCAGGAAGGAACGTGTCAGTGTGGTGCTCGAAGCTCTGCCACATCATGGTGCCGTTTACGGAGCGGATGACGAGGTTGCCGGTGTTTAGAAGCACCGCCACGCGGGGAAACGAGCCCATGGCAGTACCCATGTTGGTCGTTGTCCAAACGACACGGCCACCGCTATCACCATTCGATAGAACAAGATTGGAGGAGTTGGTGAGGGAGAGCATCGGTGTAGTGGTGTTGCTGGTCGGGTTTTCTCGGTTGGCGACCCACACAACCGTGAGCTCAGGGATGTCGTTGTACCAGATGCCAAGGTACATCCGGACCGGGGTGCTGGAGTTGGACAAGGAGAAGAAGCCTAATGCAAAGGCACCTCCGTCGGAGACGATGGTGGCGCCAGGGAAGAGTGGTTTACCGGGGACAAGCCGGTCTTCCGACGCGCTCAACGGCAGGATGATAAGAAGGACCAGCCCTGCTATCTTCGTGAAGCATGGGAGAGCCGGCCAATCCATCGACAGTTCAGGCCAGAATGGATACTGCTTAGTGTGTGTCTTGCATTGCGGTTTGGTCACAAGCAAGAAAATGGTTTGACGAAGGCGAACGACAAGTTCCCCATCTATGATCTATCTACATGTTCGATTGCGGAAGCAGATGCTTCAATAATTCAAAGTCTTTTGGACAGGAGTAGTTGAGAGTGTGTTACTTGGATGGAGTTGACATCTCAGCTGTTCACGTCGGAGTTGGGATGCCATCGTCACTTGCTTACCAGTCAGGCTAGTGACTGAAATAGTAAGCTATACCGTCCCGGCTGCTCCAGCCTCCGGACCTTGTTAGAAAATAAAATCACATGATTAAACTATGAAGCATGATTATTACACCATAGTAAATCTAGAACTTCATCATTTGGCATGTTCCTGATAATTGGAGGGAAATCCACCACGTGCCCAATATTGAATCAACCTGATGCTGAAGGCATGTCTTGGTCCCTCTGGTGTTGCATGCCTTGCGCCAGTCAGTTTTTTTTTTCATTTTTGCTCACGGAATACTGTAGCACTAGGATAGACTGTACAATTTAATTTGGATTTATTCCGGTGAGGTACTGAGAAAACGATCAAACTCTACAATGATGGCGGCAGCGCCCTCTTTCAGTTCATCGTTTGTTTGTTCACGTAGCTTGTTTTTTATTTGAGAGAAACCACACACATTACATTAACCAAATAACAGAGTACAGACACCAGGATAGAATATGTGTCCTGGAGACTATGCAGAAAGAACCCCATTTGTATCAGCTGGTAAGACTCCTGTAGCTTATGCTTAGAGCTGTTTTGGGAACTGATGGTGGTTACTAGCTGGAAGCCTACGGTCCTGTACTCATGTTTCTTATTTCCTGGACCTGTCTTGGTTATAGTTCCTTGAGAAATGAAGGGTTTTTTTTTTTTGCGGGGCCTTGAGAAATGAAGTTAGGAGCAGGAAGTGTTAAAAACACAAATTAGCAACAGGATGCTCTCTCGCCGAAAAACATAATTAAAGTGGAGTACAAATAAAAGCCAAAGCAAAGCTACCAAAGGGACTAGAGAAACGATAGCACGTTTCAACCAAATAGTCACTGAATCTATCACATGTATAAGTGTGAAATCACTTTCATCAATATGTTTTTGCTGAAATTTGTGTATGCATGATAACATATTTTTTTTCATCTTCGAAACTGAGGCTGCTATTTATCAAGGCCAAAAGTGGAACAGAAATTAGATTTAAAGGTAATTACTACTAAACAACAGATGTTTTACATAGCCATTTTGTTTACCCAGACATCTTTTGATAATATGTTCAATACATATAGGACAGAAGAACTGTCGTTTCATCGCCCCTCTATCTCAGTCAGAGTAAAACTATTCACAGAGTTCTGAATATCATCTCCAGTTTGCAGCATTTCAACGCTTCGCCGCGCAAAGTAGGCAGGGCGACTGGGGGCTGGAAGTGTGGTGCTTCCATTCTCTAGGATAAACACGACTAATGACATGAGGGGTCTGTCATCTGGGTTCTCTTGGACACATAACAGTGCTACGTGGATACAAAGCAAAACTTCATCTAGTGAACAAGTATCCATGATAGATGAGTCTGGCAGTTCCTCTGTCTTCCCTTCCTTCCACATATTCCATGACTGAAACAACCAAGAACATCAAGTATATTATTTTTCATTTTGTATGTCCAACTAACCGTTGTTTCAGAGACTCATACACCTACAAAATGGAACTTGAGGGAAGTCTTGTGTATACTTACATAGACTATGAGGCTAGGGAACCCCATGGTTTGATTACTGGAGTTTCTCCTTATACCGGTTACGACCTCCAATACTAACACGCCAAAGCTATAGACGTCGGACTTCGTAGAGAAGACACCCTCCATTGCATACTCAGGAGCCATGTAACCACTGCTTGATCATTTCAATTGCAACAGTTACCGAATGGGAGTTGAATTGATCCAAAACTTAGTATGAGTGTTTCACAAAGCATACTTACTACGTTCCGACAACACGTTGGGTATTCGCATTTTGTTGGTTATCTCCAAAGATCCTTGCCATACCAAAATCCGCTATCTTGGGTTTCATCTCTGCATCTAGCAAAACATTTCCAGCTTTAAGATCCCTATGAATTATGGTCAGTCTTGAATCTTGGTGTAGGTAAAGAAGCCCCCTTGCGACCCCTTTGATTATATTAAATCGTGTCACCCAATCTAGTAACATTTTTCTTGAACCATCTGTAAACATATATATCGATGAAAATGTAAGCAAACATGTTTTTGAGTTGTTTTACGAAAATAGTGTGTTGTTAGAATTTGTACCAAAGAGTGTAGCATCTAAGCTCTTGTTAGGGAGATACTCATAAATCAACAACTTTTCATCCCCTTCTGCACAACACCCTAGAAGTTGAACCAAGTTTTTGTGTTGTAGTTTGGCAATTAGAATTACTTCATTCTTAAACTCCTTTGTTCCTTGTTGAGAATCCCTACTTAGCCTCTTGACAGCAACTTCTTGCCCACCTAACAAACCCTGGAAAATTTTAAGTTAAGATCTTGATTTATGTTTGTTACGTAAACCACTCGATTTTGTTGATTTATAAGAATATTAGAAAACTATTAAACGACTTACCTTGTAAACTTTGCCAAAGCCTCCTTGTCCAATCATACATGTTTCAGAGAAACTGTGCGTTGCGAAGGCAATTTCCTCAAATCTTACAAATGGGAATTCATGGTCATGGGAAAGGTTTCCTTCACTAAGTTCGTAAGATGTACTCATACCATCCAATGGTACATTCTTGTGTTTTCTCCATTTTTCTCTCTTGCCTGCTCCCACAATGTTATAACCCCTAATAAGTATCTCAGATTCGAAAATAATACTCATAAATAGTTAATTTGGTCCTTCAAATTGTTGATGTTTGTCCACTATTCACTTTAGAGACTCACACAACTAGATCGAACAACCATGAGGAACTTCTATCAATGTGGAAAACTATAGATTTAATATGGCCACGACTTGACATTTTAGATAAAGTACGCACTTTAGAAGAAATACCATTTCTCTCTGGTTGCCGCCCTTACTCCCATTTTTGCCCGTTATGCTGGTGTACACACACAAACAAATACATACGTTTTTTAGTCCATAATGTAGTGACCAACTATTTCTCTTGTTTTCTGAAACATGTCCATGTTGAGTATGATTTCTGGCATGTGGACTCCCATCTTATGGAATGTTCAATACAGTAAAATAACAGTCTTAGAACATCACTACTCCTTACCCTAAAACTTAACTCCATATACTATATCTTGAAACTTAACTCCTCAAAAGTTGAAGGGACCATTTTTTTTTTGCTCCTAGTCCTTCCGAAAAAGGGTGTCCCCCCGCTTTGTATTACAAAGCAACCAACCGATACATCCAAGGATAGGTGCTGGGGCGGAAGCAGCACAATCACACCCAGAAGAAACGAAAGAGAAACAACAAGAGAAAAGAATGCCGACAACGGCGGATCGACGGAAACGAAGAAGCTTCATGACCACTGCGCCCACCGAAGCCACCAAGCTCCAAGGCTCCGAAGCACCGGTACCAATCAACACCTCCAAGAAGGACCGCGGCGATGACGACGCTGCTGGCAAGGGTTTCCCCCAACACATGATGAGGCGAGAGGAAGGGTTGCCCCCGACACCCTCCAGGAAGGTCCGGCGGCACCCACACCGGCGTCGCCGCGTCGGTGTCGGACAGGCGAACAGGGGTTTCCCCCGATCCCAACCTTCACCTCGGATGCTCCAGAGCCTGCCACCAAACCGACCACCATCTTGCGCCATCATGGTCAAGAAGCCTCCACGCCGTCTCACCACGGCACCACGAAGTGAGGTCTAACAACAAGGAATAGGAGCCGGGACTAGGGGCCGCACCACCGCCGGCACGCGGGAGGGCACAACCTCCACCGTCAACGACGGTAGCCGACCAGACACAATAGCAGGAGCATACCAGGCCCATGGGCTCACAGGCCCGGCCGGGAACTCCATGCCCGTAAAGCACCAGCCATCGCGCTGCAGCAGGCACGCCGTCGGCGTAGCCGCCCCCCGTCCGAGCTGCTCCTCCTCCTCACCACACAGACGACAACGAAGCCACGCCGGGGACCGGCCCACTAGGACCCAGATGGGGCCGGGAGGGCCCAGATTTGGGCCGGGGGCGCGCCGCCAGCCACTGCACGCCACCGCGCCGCCCTGCCGCCAAGGGCAACACCGCCACCGCGCCTACCGCCGGGTCGTCGGGCCGCCGCCCAGCCGAGCATCACCGCCGCCGTCACCTGCCCCGGGAAGGAGAGTAGCGCGTGGGTACAGAAGGGCCCGCCGCCGCCGGCAGCACCCGGGCCAGCGCCGGGGCACCCACCGGCGGCGGCGGGGGGCGAGAGGAAGGGGAGGGGCGCGCCGCCCCGGCCACCTCCCGGGGAGGCGGCGCAGGGGCGGGAACGGGAGGGGGAGGGGGAGAGGGGGTGGGCCGGGGCGCGCGCGCCGGCCGCCGGCGGCGGCGGAACCCTAGCGGGAGGGAGTGGGAGGGAGCGGGAGCGGGATATCACAGTTTAGATGTATTTGGATCTCCTATTTGATATGATTGTTGCTCCTAGTCCTTCCTTGAATACAACTCACTTTTTGGTGGGATAGGACTAGGATGGGGGTGATCAATTTTTTCTCAAATATAGGCAGAATTTGCTCCTCCCTAAACTCGTCATATTTGAAGGAGTCACACATTTTATAGGAAGTTTTAGATAGTGTAACTTTCTAAAAATACTTTTTTTGTTAGTTATTGATATTTGGAGGGATGGACAGGCTCCAAGGGGAGCCTTTTTATGGTGGAGGTGAGCCATTGGAAGGTAGGAGTCTTATAGCTTTTATCCTAGAACCAGTTCAATTTGAAGACAAGTCCCACGCAGTAAAATAATCTAACATGTCAATATGTCAGTTACGAGAAGTCGTAGCAGTCCAGAGAAACAGAGGAAATCGCAGTCAGAAAGAAATCGATGGCTACTTTACATTATTCGGTACACGGTGGAAGGAGCTAAAACATTAGATGAAACCAGGAAACGTAGCCACCACTTGTTTAGAAAACTTAGCTCATAACATGCCCATAGCTGCTGCTTCCCCCATTCCATATTTATTGAAGTTCTATTTTTGTCCTAAGTCAAAATTTGAAGGTTGATCAAATCTATCGAAAATATATTAACATCCAAAAGAGCAATTTAGTTTCATTATAAAATTTATTTTTATACTATGCATATTTGACGTTGGAGATGTTTGCATATTTTCATACTGACTTGGTCATATCTAAAGGCTTGACTGAGGACAAAACTGGAACTTCATGTAATTTGGAACGGAGGAACTAGCTTGAATATTGTCTATTGCCATCATATCATTTGCAATGGATGTCAGTTAAACCAATCGTAAACTCACGTAAGTGTTTTTTTCGCTCTACTTTGTGTGGGTTCAATGATTTGGAGCCCAAGGACACAGTGTATATAGACGTAGACACCAAACTCCGGTAAGTAAATATGGATTATCGTAACATAATAGTAAGTGTACCTTTGAGTTTTAACCATGCCAATGAAATGCATACAAATACCAGAAAACTGCTTCCTAGAACTGGCAGCACAATCTTCAGAACATTCCTCTTTGTTCCTTTACCTGCAAAATACATAAATTCATACACAGCATAAAGAAAAACAATCATAGCTAGTATAGAGGGAGGGATTTGTTACCAGATGTTGCATCCAAGCCTGCAAGTCGGAGATAGAGTGTGTCGCTACCAAGCTCTTCGCCTATTTTCCCAGTGTCAACCAAGTCCCCAGACCACACCAAGCACCTCGTCACGTCTCCCCTGGACCTGCCGCTGCCAAGGTTGGCATACGCGTACGCCACACACGAGCAGTTGCGGTTGCACCCAGCCGCACACTCCTCGAACGTGCTCGTGCCCCCGCCCACAATTGAAAATCTGTCGGGAGACTTCATCCTCGGCAGGGCCAAGAAGCCGTCGTTGCACCCTTGCAGTGGCTCTTTCCGCCGACACCCTGCTGAAAACCTACCATTGGTCCAGTCCACCGTGTTTGCCGGCTCGAAGCCATCAAAGCACTTGCACGTCGGCATTGGGGCCGCCGTCTCATCGCAGTAGCCGTATGTGCCACAATAACCATAGCGGTTGCATTCGGGGAATGGCCACTTCCCGAGGACTAACCACGTTGATGTTTTGCTACTCCAACTCTGGACTAGGTACTCTCCGGAGTAGGTCAACACGTACCTGGTGTGTGGGGCGCCGTCGGAGGGGCTGTAGGTGATGTAGATCTCCTCATCGCTGTCCACAACGGCCAGGTAGATGATGATGTCCATGCTGGTGTTCTCCTGCTGGTACCGGCGCTCGCTCTTCACCAAGTACCCCGTCCATGGCCCACTGCGGGAAACCGGGCGCTCCCCGTCCCAAAGAATTACTTGGAGGAACGTGATTGGATCGCCACCGTAGGAGAAGCGCCCCGATGAAGGGTCGCCAGGGCCCTTCCAAGAAACCAGACGGTCACTAGTGCCAGGCTTGTTGTACCGGATCCGGAGCTTCATGCCAGGGAGGAACGTGTCGGTGGGATGATCAAAGCTCTGCCACAACGTGGTGCCGTTTGATGACCGGATGACGAGGTTGCCGTTGTTGATAAGTACTGCCACAGGGGGAGACGAGCCCATGGCAGTAGCCACGTTGGTCGTCATCCAAACGGCACGGCCACCGCCATCACCATCGGATAGAACCAGACTGGAGGTATTGGTGAGAGAGAGCGTGAGTGTAGTAGTATTGGTAGCCGGAGTTTCCCGGTTGGCGACCCACACAGTGGTGAGCTCGGGAACATCGTTGTACCATATGCCGAGGTACAGCCCGTCTGGAGTCCTGGAGTTGGGAGGAGAGAAGAAGCCCAAGGCGAAAGCACCGCCGTCAGAGACGATGGTGGAGTCAGGGGAGAGCGGCTTACCGGGAACAAGCCGGTCGTCGGACACACTTAACGGCAAGAAGATGAGAATGATCAGAACAGCAGCGGTGGTGCAGCATGGGGGAGCCGGCCAATCCATTGGTAGCTAATAGGCCATACTATTGGTGGTGCTAAGATGGTTCGCTTGCATCGAGCCTTGCTCACAAGCAAAAGCAAAAAATACTACTCTCACGAACAAGAACCACTTGTCAATTGTAATAACTGACATCTCGGTTGAGGATTGAATAATGCAAAGCTTGTGGAATTTTTGTTGAGTGTGCGTTGGACGGAGTTGACATCTCAGCTGTTCACGTCGGTGTTGGAATGCCATCGTCACTTGCTTACCAGTCAGACTAGCGACTGAAATATAAGCTATACCGGTCGGCTACCGGGCCCGTATTTTCTTCTCATCCCTAATTGTCTTAAAGTATCTTAATACATACTCCCTCCGTTCGGAATTACTTGTCACAAAAATGGATGTATCTACAACTAAAATACATCTAGATACATTTATTTGTTGGACGAGTAATTCCGAACGGAGGGAGTATCTTGTTCTGCTACAGATAATGTTGCCGATGTCAGAAACAGAATAGATAACACATTCAAAAAGATAACAACTTCTGAACAACACATGATGCCTGGAAATTATGTTGAGCCTGGCATTATTTTGACAATATGTGATAATTTTGTTTTGCAAAACAAGAGATGCTGTGTTATACATACAGTTTCGAAGAGCATTTTGACATATTATCACAAAATTAAAATACAATAATCTCCCCTCCATCTCGGTAATAGTAGCACCAATCATGGAAGTTTGAATATGAATTTCTATTTGCTCCATCTGGTGCCTTGTCGCACAAAGTAAGCCGGGCTATTGGGGGCAGGAAGTGTAGTGCTTCCATTCTCTAGGATCTGGGTTCTCTTGGATAGACAAGAGTGCTACATGGACACAAAGCAAAACTTCATCCGGTGAACAAGTATCCATGATAGATGAGTCCGGCGAATCCGTAGTCTTCCCTTCCTTCCACATATTCCATGACTAGAAATTGCTTCAGAAAATTGATCCACTTTCAGTAAACAAAATTCAAGATAAGTGTTGTGCATACTACCATAGACCGTGAGGCTTCGAAAGACCATGGTTTGGCTATAGGAGCTTCTCCTTATACCAGTTACAACTTACAACCTCTAGTAGTAACACGCCAAAGCTATAGACATCAGATTTGATAGAGAAGACGCCTTCCATTGCATACTCAGGAGCCATGTAGGCACTGCTTGATCATTCAATTACAAGAGTTATTGAATGGGAATTGAATTATTCAATACTAATACCAGTTTTCCTCATTAGATACTGACTATGTACCGACAATGCGTTGGGTATTTGCATCTTGTTAGTTATCATCGCCAGATCCTTGCCATACCAAAATCTGCTATCTTAGTTTTATCTCTGCATCTAGCGAAACATTTCCCACCTTGAGATCTCTGTGAATTGTAGTTAGTCTTGAATCTCGGTGGAGGCAGAGAAGTCCCCTAGCAACCTTGCCCAATCTAACATCAACTTTCTTGAATCGTGTGTAAAAAGAAGGAATTTCAAGAATATGTAATATAATTGTTTTAGCTGTTTAAAGGAATTATGTTGTATTACAAAAATATGTACCCAAAAGGGTAGCATCTATGCTCTTGTTTGGTAGATACTCATATCTCAACAACTTCTCATCTCCATCCACACGACATCCAAGAAGTGGAACCAAGCTTCCATGCTGCAATTTGGCAATTAGAATTACTTCATTCTTGAATTCATCTGTTCCTTGTTGAGAATCCTTTCTCACCTGCCCATGTCGGAGTGAGGATGACGGTCGGGACCGTCGACCAGTCAGATGTTCAGACTTGTGACAGAGATATTCGGAAGGTCAACGGCACGGTGAGGACAACATGCTTTCACATGCAAAAAGTAAATTTCCCAAGTGCCAATAAATTACAAGAGAAAATTTGGGCATGTATATATCCAAGTTCTTCATGTGCTTTGCAAAATGCTGGCAAAATAGGTCATGCGCCTGGTGTCCAAAAACAACGGTTTTAGCTGTTAAAATCTTTCATTTTTTATATCTGACTTTTTTTTTGTTACACAAAGGTATTATTTCATTCATGAAAACTTGCAAGTATATGCAGAAGATATGAGGTGGGCATAAATTGTCCAGGATATTTGGAAATTTTGAAGTACCCACCAATCCGTATTAATTATTGCTGATTTAGTAGGAAGTTGTACTAAATCACTGACAATTAATATGGACCGGAGGGAGTAATTATTTTATTTTATTGATTGTTTGTCCCATAGCATAGCATCCCAGACTTATGTGATTCCGTGTGCCATCTTGCCCGAATTTGTTTTTTCTAACGGTCCGGTATGTACCGCTGAAGCATCCACTCATTACCATATTGAGATTCATGTAAACTTTACGGATATAATATGATAAAACTTTTGATGTGCAATACAGAAGGTTGAATAGTGAAATACAAATGCTATTGTCAGGTGTGTTAGCTTTGTGCCAGGAGAGAGCATGAGAGACGGGGAAGAGGGCTGTTGCATGCACTCTCTCTCTCTCTCCATACAACAAACATAATTTAAGTTCATTGCCATTTTTTTAATGATCAAAATATTTTTAATCAAATATTTGGTTTTGAAACTCTTATACATTTGAAATCGTATTGAGAAGACCTTCAGAACAGGATCAATCTTGGAGTATTTGGATGATTTTTATTTTACTGTTTCCATTATTTTATAATTATATTTCATAGACATTACATAAAGGCAAATGAAATGTTTAACACGTTGTTTTGTGACACTCAGCTTATAGTGAAAGTGCTTTACGATGCCGACCAGCCTTGTTCTACACTTGGCTTATAGTTAAGTCGAGTAGCCGACGAAAAGCACTCAGCTTAAATCTAGTTGCTGACGGCATAAGCCGAGTCATGTAAGCCAAGTGTTTCACCCAGCTTATAGTTAGCCACGTGGCCCTTAGCCGAGTACACTCTGTACGCTGCTATAACTGTTATTCATGTAGTGTATTTTGTCAGTTTTACAAAATAACTTCATTATTTTGTGAGCCATACAATTTACAGCGGCCTTGTAGGTACATCAAAAGCTGAAGACTTGCACAATTATTTCATCGCCCCTCTATCTGAGTAAGAGTAAAACTATTCACTTCAGTACTTCGTCGCGAAAAGTAGGCAGGGCGATTGGGGGATGTAAGTGTGCTGCTTCCATTCTCTAGGACGAAAACAACAGATGACATGAGTGGCCTGTCGTCTGGGTTATCCTGCACACACAAGAGTGCTACATGGACGCAAAGTAGAACTTCGTCTCGTGAAATATCTATGATAGATGAGTCTGGCAGTTCCTTGGTCTTTTCTTCGTTCCACTTATTCCATGACTAAAGCAAGCAAGAATATGGTATCAGTATTCATGTTAACTCCAAAAAAAATTGTTTCACAAACTTGATCCATTTTTAGAAATGAAACTTGAGAGAAGTCTTGTGTGTACTCACGTAAACTGCAAGGCTGGAAAATCCCATGGTTTCACAATTGGAATTTCTCCTTATACCAGTTACAACCTCCAGTAGTAATACGCCGAAGCTGTAGACATCAGATTTGGTAGAGAAGACACCTTCCATTGCATACTCAGGAGCCATGTAGCCGCTGCTTGATCATACCCAAAAAATGAAATTATCTAACGTTATATGAACTTAGTAACATACATTTTTCAACGGATACTCACTATGTTCCAACTACGCATTGAGTATTTGCATTTCGCTGGTTATCACCAAAGATCCTCGCCATACCAAAATCCGCTATCTTGGGTTTCATATATGAGTCCAACAAAACATTTCCAGCTTTTAGATCCCTATGAATTATGGTGAACCTTGAGTCTTCGTGAAGATATAGAAGCCCCCTTGCAATCCCTTTGATTATATTAAACCGGGTTGTCCAATCCAGCAACAATTTTCTCGAGTCATCTAATAAGGAAACAAATGTAAGCAACAAGACGTTGAGTTCTTACGAAAATATGGTTTGTTGTCGAAATATTTACCAAATAGGGTGGCATCTAAGCTCTTGTTAGGAAGATACTCATATATCAAGAGCTTTTCATCTCTCTCACTACAACACCCAAGAAGTCGAACCAAGTTTCTATGTTGTAATTTTGCAATTAGAATTACTTCATTCTTGAATTCCTTTGTTCCTTGTTGAGAATCTCTACTTAGCCTCTTGACTGCCACTTCTTGACCACCTAATAATCCCTGGAGAAATATAGACTCGAGATGTACATATGAAAAATACAGTTCTCCTAATTTTGAAGGAATAACATGAACTGGATATAGAACAAGATACCATGTAGACTTTGCCAAATCCTCCTTGTCCAATCTGACATTCTTCGGAGAAATTGTGGGTTGCGAGGACAATTTCTTCTAATCTTACGAATGGAAAATCTTGATCATGAGGAGGGGTTTCTTCCCCAAATTCATTACAGGCATTCATACCACCCAATCGTATATTCTTGTGCATACTCCATTTTTTGTTCTTGTGTGCTGCCACAATATAAAAAACATTAACCTTCGAACAAGTAACTGCAGGCATAATAAGGAAACTGTTATAGATGACCCCTCGAAATTTCGATATTGTTGCTATGCCTTTTATAAGATCAGATAATGAAGAGGAAATCACCCGTGAGGCAAGTTGCCTCCATTTGAAAATTGCACACCAGAGAATATGGCTATACTTGACATAGAAAACGGGGTTCACACATTTTCGTCAAAAAATGGTGGAATTTATTAACGCAAAAATGAAGCATCAAGTGGACACAATGTGAAAAAGGGTTTCCCCCACTTTATATTATAAAGCAACTTCCACCGATCACAAGATAACTGCTGGGGCGAACAACACATCAAGCCCAAAAGAGAAAGAAAGAAGAACTAAATGCCAACAACGGCGGTTCGACAAAGCACGAATGATCCGCCACCACTGCACCCTCAAGAGTCATACCATTGCACACCAAGGCTCTGAAACGCCGCGTACCAAGCAGCACCTCCAAGAAGGGATGCAACATCGAAGACGCAGCTGCCCGGACATGTCCAAGAGTTTCCCCTGACAGTGAAAAGGAGTGGGGGAAAGATGGTACCGACGCCCTTCACACAACACCACAACACTTATTTGGGGGCAGTTAACTGCCGAGAGAAATAGCTGAACAGGGGCAAAAAAAAAGTGCCGGGACATTTCTTACTGCCGGCATAAGAACCCAAGGGCACAAAAACTGCCGGTAGAACTTAAGCAAGGTGAAACCCGCAGGCGACACCGCGTCGGCGCCGGATGAACCGGCAGGGATTTCTCCCGCATCCCAAACACCACTACCCGCCCGATACGAAGCCAACCAGCCAGCTTACCACCCGCCAACATACGCCACCACGGTCTTGAAGTCATCCATGCCGCCTCACTGAGATCGCCATCACGAGGCCTAGAGGATGGAGAGAAGAACGCCAGGAATCAGGAGGGGTAGCACCGGAGGCATGCCGGAGGGAAATACCTCCACCGCCATCGTGCCGGAGGCCTGTGCCTCCAACACCGTCGCAATAGCCGACCGGACGCGGCGGCAGAGGCACACCCGGCCACCCGGGCATGGTCAGGCCCATATCGGGCCCGCAAAGCTGCTGCCACCCCGCAACAACAAGCCGGCAATGGCACCGCCCCTACCCGGCCTCCCTATGCCCCAACTCCACCTCCAAGGGGCTCCGTCCCCACCCGGTCCGCCCCAGCCCAGATGAGGCCCAAAGGGCCCAAGGCCGAGTAGGCGCCGCCACCCCGCACCATCATGAAGCTCCGCTACCAACTGTTGTGCCGCCGAGCAACCAACCTCCCTCGCCCGCGCCAGGTTGCCCCGTTGCCGCGCCGGACTGCCGCCTGAGCGCACCACCAGGAGACACGCGGCCCCGTGCAGGATCGCCTCCGGGAGTGGAAAAGCCGGGCCCGCCAGGGCAAGCCTGGCACTGTACGCCGGTGACGGCGGGGGAGGGGGGGGAGGTGGCGAGGGAGGGCATCTGGAACGTGCAACGGAGGCGCGGTCGGTCGCCCACGGGGGGCGACACGGTCGCGAGGGGGAAAGGGGTAAGAGGTCGTCCTCCTCCCATGAAGTGGATACAAGGGGTTCACATGTTTGAAAAATGCACTTAACCTCCGTCCCAATAGAACGCGGGTAGCTGACAACCACTATACGATCGACGTATAGAGACTAGCATGTGGAATCCATATTAGTTGCTAGTAGATTGCCCATTATCGTTAGATTGATAATAGGGTAGTACCAGATGTATCTGCTCTAGTTTACATATACAAGTGTAATAGGGGTTATTTGAAACAGTTTTACTAGAACTCATCTAGATGAGATATAATTTGGTCTCATTCACCTTTTATAGCCATTGGATGTGATGCTATAAGATGCGTGTGTGCTGACGTGGATTGTATCTATTCTTGTTTTCAAAGTGAATGAGACCAAATTATATCTCATCTAGATGAGTTCTAAGTACTCCCTATTTGAAATTAGGGGTATATTTTGATAGTGGACGATCAATTCCATGTGTATGTAGTTAAACGTGCATTCTCATAGGCCGTAAACTAAAACATTATTGTAAGGAGATTTAACTAATTAAACATACCTTTGCATTTTAACCATGCAACATATATGCATATGAGTACAAGAAAACCACTGCTTAGAACTGGCAGCACAATCCTGTATGCGTTGGTCTTTCTCCTTTTACCTGCGCCGTATGTACATAGACCATAAGAAAAGTGCCAGATACAACTAGAAGCATGTTGGTTTTCAAAAAAAAAAAAAAAACTAGAAGCACGTTAGCAAAGACAAAATCAAGAGTAGAAATGACAAACTAGTACTACTAGTTTGTACCTGCTGCATTTGTATCTGCAAGTCGGAGATAGAGTGTCTCTCCTCCGAGGTCTGCGCTTATCTTTCCGGTGTCAATCAAATCCCCAGCCCACACCAAACACATAGTCGTGTCTCCTCCGGACCTGCCGCTGCTGACATTGCGATACACGTACCCCACACAGGAGCAGTTGCGGTTGCACTCTGCAACACACTCCTCAGACGTACTTGTGCCCCCTCCGACGAGCGCAAATTTACTTGGTGCCTTCATCCCCAACAAGGCCAAGTAGCTACCGCTGCACCCGTGCAACAGCTCCTTCCGCCGGCACCCTGCCAAGAACCTGCCACTGGACCACTCCTCCTTGTTTGTCGGCTCAAAGCCATCTAGGCACTTGCAAGTTGGGATTGGCGCCAATGTCTCATCGCAGTAGCCATACGGGCCACAGTAGCCATAGCCATTGCATTCAGCAGACGGCCACTTCGAAATGACATCCCACACCAATGACTTGCTGCTCCAGCTCTCGAACTGATACACGCCAGAATAGGTAAGGACTGACCTTGAGGGTGGCGCGCCGTCCGAGAGGCTATATGTGGCGTAGACCTCGTCACCATTGTCGACGAAGGCTACGTACACAATAAGATCACTAGCGTTCATGGTCGCTTGCTGTTGTTTGCGTACGCTCTTCACTTGGTACCCTGTCCATGGGGCACTACGAGCCACCAAGCTTCCCCCGTCCCACAAGAATGGTTCGAGGGGCGTGTCCGGGTCGACGCCGTAGGAGTAGCGCCCCGGGGAGGGGTCGTCGGGCCCCTTCCACGATACCAGACGGTCGGTAGTGCCTCGTGTGCTGTATCTGATTCGAATCTTCATCCCGGGGAGGATCGTGTCGGAGCGGTGGTCGAAGCTCTGCCACACCATGGAGCCGTTTGACGACCGGATGACGAGGTTGCCCGTGTTCAGAAGCACTGCCGTCGGGGTAGACGAGCCCGCCCGGGTAGTGGTAATGTTGGCTGTCGTGACACGACCACTGTTATTACCTTCTGAGATGATGAAGTTGGAGGTGTTGGTGAGGGAAAGCATCGGTGTGGAGGGATTGTTGTTGGTGATTGGGATTTCACGGTTGGCAACCCACACAACGGTGAGCTTGGGGATGTTGTTGTACCATATGCCAAGGTAAAGCTTGGCTGGAGTGTGTTGGAATAAGCCAAGGCGTGTGTGGTCGGGCTCGTCGGGCGCGACGGATGCGCGCGGGACGGGCGGGATGCACTGGTGCCGTCGGGCTCGTTGGGCACGTCGGTGACGCGCGGGACGAGCGGGACGTGCGGGACGCGACAGCGTGGCGTGTGCGTATGTGTGTGTATGGGCAGTGTATGGCCTGTGTGTGTGCGTTTGATTCATTATCGTAGAGTGCTTAGTTGCAGCGGGCGCTGGCTATGCGTGGTGGTGACCAGGTATTACGGATGAGTAGGTGCTCACGTTGGGAGAAGACCGGATCACCAGGAGCATGGGCGTGCGTGGGTGTTGTAGCTACAAAGCCGGCTGGGGTGTGTGTTAGTGCATGCGTAGGAAGAGGCCATGCAGTTAGTGGCTGGCGTGCGTGAGTGTGTGCCTGGTGTGAGTCTGGCTATATAAGCCATGTATTGGTGCTGTGTTTGAGTTTGTACTCTGGAATAGAAAATCGGGGCTGTGTGTGCAGCTGGGTGAAACTCCAGTGTATTCGTCTTCTTCTACCTCTAGTCTTGAGTGAGAGAGAGAGCTGCAACAACAGAGTGGAGTTGGAGGGGTTGAAGAAGCCCAAGGCGAACATGCCACCGTCAGAGACGATGGTTGTGCCAGGGGATAGCGGCTTGCCGGGGACAAGGCGGTCGTCGGAAGCACTCAACGGCAGGAACATAATAATCAGGCCCGTGGTGTAGCAGAGGAGAACTGGTGAATCCATTGATAGGTCACGCCAAAATCGTAATCACTAAGCTGTAACTAGATACAGGCTATATATAGATCCTGCTAAATGGAGTAAGCACTGGCGTGGAACCTTGGTCTTACAAAGGACAAAATGCTCGCAGGAACGCAGCATCCACGAATGTCCAATTGCGGAGGCTGAAGATTAACTAATGCAAAGTTGCCCAGTTTTAGAAGAGTTGGTTTCTAAAGTCGGGGTTTGTTGGGATTTATAATTCAGCTGCCCACGTTGGAGTTAGGCTGGCAACATCACTGCTATTACGCGCGCGCGTTAGAACGATCGATTTCCGACAGCGTGTTAGAAACTCAAGTTTCCTTGTAAAGAAATCAGGGTGAGGCTAATTAATCAGGCATAGCGGGCCCCCCACCGGTTGAAATCACGGGGCAGAGTTTTATATATGGAAGGAGACACTAGGCCCCACTATTGAAATCACGGGGCAGAGTTTTATGGATGGTCTGGACATGTGGGTGGGCCCTGCGCCCTTTCCGACAGTGTCGTACGCGTGATACCCAGGTCGAGCGTTGCCACGCGCGGCCGCGTATGAGTCTTTTCGTATAGCTAGATTTGTTTAACATTGTTCCTTAAGTCACTATGGATGTTCAGAGCATTGCTTCCCACGAAAGGCAAAATCTGTATTAGCAAAACACGCAGATCTAACTCAAGACTATAGTGACTAAAACATGAAACAATAATGGCCCGGCCTGGTTCATATGGCAATGCGTTTTTTTCTAAAAGAGGCGCTTTATTACTTAAAAGATTTAAGCATTATACCCGGCCTCTACATAATTAAGATGCACACAGCCGAATAATGTCCTCTCACACAAATGAAAAATAAAAAAGGCGAAATACAAATAGACATGTAGAGTCCGTATAACGCCTAAATCAGAGCGGGGCCAATCCTAAGATCATGTTGCCACCCATGTTGAATAAAAGTATCCCTCGCCGTAACCTCCAATCATGTACACCTGTGTAAACAGGTCTCGATTCTCCACACGTTGTAGAGAGGACCATAAATGAAGAGTCTCGGTACATCTGTAGATAACCTGCATCAGAGAAGTACTTTTATCATTGAAAACCTTATCATTTCTACTTAGCCAAAACGAACAAATAACAACTAGCGCTCCCACCGCGAGAAGAGTTCTAAACCTGTAATCAATCTCATGTAACCAGTTGCCAAATATATTAGTAACACTACAAGGAGGATGCAAGCCAGAACCTATTTGGATGACTGACCATATAGAACGAGCTAATTTGCATTGGAAGAATAAATATTTTATTGTCTCATCATGATGACAAAAGACACATTGCGAACTTCCATGCCAATTTATCTTTAGTAAGAATGACTCCGCGACGAAGATAATATGCGGTTGAATCCCAGTATTTCAATTTTTGGGCAAACTAGGTTTACACAAAACGGCTTGGGGACGATGATGGTGCCACTAGAGATTGGCTTGCAAGGGACAAGCAGTCGTAGGGCATTCTCAATGGCCAATCAACATGTAGCCAGTATGCTATTGATGCTGCACCATGGTTAGCTTGCATCGAGCCTTGGTCACAAGCAAAAATAAATAAAAAATGCTCCGACGACTTGTTCCAGCATCTATCCACATGTCGAATAAGATGACTCAATGATGCAAAGATTTTGGAGTTATGGTAGATTAGTTTGGAGTGGTTGAGTGTGCGTTGGATGGAGTCGACATCTCACCTGTTCACGTCGGAGTTGGGATGCCATCGTCACTTGCTTACCAGTCAGGCTAGCGACTGAAATAAGCGACTGAAATATTAAGCGATACCGGTCCGGCTGCTATGGCCCCGATGCGCTGGATCTTGTTAGAAATAAAATCATTTTATTAAATTGCAAACTTTGATATTTATACCCTGTAAATCTAGCTAGTACTTAAACGAGTAAGGGGAATTTGATCTTTAAACCCAGCTTTGGTTGAAGCCGTACGTGATTTGCTAGCTAGCGCGACCCGGCTCCTCCCGACTCCTCCCGTGTCGCCCCTGCACGGCGACCGGGGGAACCCTAACACCGCCGCGTCTTCGTCCCTCCCCCGACCTCTCCTCCTCGCCGCCGCCGGGCAAAACCCGGTCGGTGTCGGCGGCGGCGGGATCTCTTCTCCCACGGCTCGCTGGATCTGGTGCGGGCGGATCGCAGCGGTAGTTGGCGGCGCGGGCTTGGGGGCGACGACAGTTTCCCCTGGTGTGCATGGGAGTCCGCTCGGGGCGCGCGGCGGCGGCCCTCGGCAAGCGATGGCGGGCGCTGGGATCTCGGCGGCGCTCCGGCATGTGCAGACGGCGGTGGTCCCTGTGCGCGGTCGGCGGCTCCGTCTCTGACCCGGACGGCGCGGGGGATGGCAGCGGCCCGGCGTGGCCGACGATCTGGTTGCAGTGGTGCCGGCGGCTCACTGATCTGCCGGTGCTCCAGGGTTCTGCCTGGTGGTGCTGGTGGTGACGGCGGCGCGTGCACGAGAGTTGGATCCCTTCGAACTGATCTGGGTGAAAACTTGCCTTCAGCGTCTGCTAAGGCCGGCGGTGGCGGCGCTATCTGCGTCGTTCCCTTCTTGAAGGCATCACCATGGAGAAGTTCAAGACCACTCTCTGCTACCTCTGGGGGAAACCCTAGATCGGATGATCGGATGACGGCGGCGCTCTGTGTCGTTCCTCCCTTGGGGGCGTCATTCTTGGAGATACACACGTGATCGAGGGACCAGAGGACGGATTCTTTGGTGGAGCGGTCCTTCATCCTACACACTGATGGCGACGGATCTTGACGGCGTGGCGCAGTGCAGATTCGGAGTTCACTGTGGGAGGATGGACTCGCGCAGGAGGACGACGCTGTCGGGCTCATGGTGGCGTCGATGGCAGAGAGACCTGACACGGTGCATGCAACAGTACAACTCTGAAGATGGATTACTGGCAGGTGGCTGCGGCGGCCTCATATGCGGCAGATGTCCTGGTTGAGGAGTGCGCCGGACTGGTAGGTGCCCCATACCCGGCAGGCGTCCTGTTTGGGACCTCAGGTCTTAGATGTTTAGGTTTGGCTGCGATGTCAGTTTGGTATTAGGTCCAGACTATCTGTGTCCCTTCATCAATTAAATAGGTGTAGCGACAGATGTTGCTTAGACGGTTGTTTTAGTCTTGCTGTTGTATTGCTTTGTAAGGTCTTGTGAGAATAATTAATAAACTGGCCGTATGCATCGACCAGATGCAAAGGCCGGGGTCTTTTTTTTTAAAAAAAAACTGCTTTTTGGTCAGCGTGCTGGCGTATTGGGAGATGGCAAAAAAATATGCAGTCCTCTCTGTATGAGATCTTGCTGGCCGACAGCTGCACTTGATTTTCTGCTTTTGGCACGAGGATGCGACCGAGTCAACACGCCAGAGTGGCAGGTAAACTTACCACACCAAAACCAAAGTGAACTTCTAATCAATTATCAAAATCTGTCATGCTAAGTGCGCGTTTGCGATGAAGATTTGTGCTCGTGATCTTCGAATTTCAAGAGAAGCATCAAGCTACTGTGGTTTAACAATCATAGTTAATCTGTGTACATCATCATTTTATTACTACTATGTCCCCTTTGTGAATTGGCATGAAGTGTTCAAACCGGGCTTTATGTTACATTTCAGAGTTGCTTCTGATGATCAGATGGAAATTCAGTGGATGGTCATTCTGCATGGCTTGCAGACTCCAAAGCTGCGTGAACACATGCACTACACGGCAGTCAAACTAAAAACACTTCAAAAATTAGTCCACCTGTATTAAATATAACTTGAGATAAGCCTTGTGCATACTCACATAGACAGTGAGACAAGGGAAGCCTAAGATTTCACTATAGGAGCTTCTCCATATTCCAGTGATAACCTCGAGCAGTAACACGCCAAAACTGTAGACATCACACTTGGTAGAGAAGATACCTTCCATTGCATACTCAGGAGCCATTTAACCATTGTTGATGAATTATATTAGTTATTAAATGGGTGGTTAATTATTCAGAATTAACATTAATTTTCCATTGTACTCACTATGTTCCGACAACGCGTTGAGTATTTGCATTTTGTTGATTATCACTAAAGATCATCACCATACCAAAATCTGGTACTTTAGGTTTCATATCCACATCTAGCAAAACATTTCCAGCTTTGAGATCTCTGTGAATTATAGTTAGTCTTGAATCCTGGTGGAGGTATAGAAGTCCCCTAGCAACCCCTTTAATTTTATTAAATTGTATTTCCCAATCCAACAACATTTTTCTTGAATCATATGTAAAGAGAAGCAGCCGTAAGAAAAACAAAACAAATTTTTAGTTGTTTAAGGGAATTATGTTGTGTTTCCGCAATATGTATCAAAAAGGGTAGCATCTAGGATCTTGTTAGGTAGATACTCATAAATCAACTACTTTTCATCCCGCTCCCCACAACATCCAAGAAGTCGTACCAAGTTTCTATGCTGCAGTTTGGCAATTAGAATAACTTCGTTCTTGAATTCCTCTGTTCCTTATTGAGAATCCTTACTTAGCCTCTTGATATCAACTTCTTGACCACCCAACATTCCCTAGAGATGACTGATTTAATTTTGTTAGACAAACCACAAAATTCTAACGATTCCAGAATACATAATAGGTAGTTGACAAACGAGTTACCTTGTATACTTTGCCAAAACCTCCTTGTCCAATCATACATGTTTCAGAGAAATTGTTCGTCACTTGGGCAATTTCTTCAAATCTGGCAAATGGAAATTCATGTTCATGGGGAGGGTTTCCTTCCCGAAGTTCGTGAAAGGTACTCATACCGTCGAATGTTACATTCTTGTCTTTTCTCCATCTTTTGTTCTGGCCTGCTCCCACAATATTATAGTCATTTCTTATCTAATAAACATACCAATGTAGCAAAAATAAAGAGTTCTATATGAGTCAGACATGGAAGTGCCAAACTT
>NC_041389.1:548515745-548544583 GCF_002162155.2 Triticum dicoccoides
GTCAAACTCTTATATATACGCAACTTTTACCTGTTGAGCAATTGCCCATGCTCTTGCACCGTTCATCACTAAGACAAAATTTTATCTTTGCTTGATAGGTTACTATTGCACTCAAGGCCCCATCTGTCTTTGCATTTGATGAATAGTATGTTGGGAAACGTAGCATGCATTTTCAAAAAAATTCCTACGCTCACGCAAGATATATCTATGAGATGCATATCAACGAGAGGGGGAGAGTGTGTCCACGTACCCTCGTAGACCGAAAGCGGAAGCGTTTACTTAGCACGGTTGATGTAGTCGAACGTCTTCTCGTTCCGACCGATCGAGTACCGAACGTACGGCACCTCCGAGTTCTGCACACGTTCAGTGCGATGACGTCCCCCGAGCTCTTGATCCAGTAGATGGTCGAAGGAGTAGATGAGTTCCGTCAGCACGACGGCGTGGTGACGGTGATGGTGATGTGATCCGCGCAGGGCTTCGCCTAAGCACCGTGAGAATATGACCGGAGGCGTAAACTGTGGAGGGGGCACCGCACACGGATTGGAGTAATTGCTGTGTTCTCTAGCCCCCCCTCCCCCCCCCCGTATATAAAGGAGGGAGGGAGAGGAGGCTGGCCTAGGCGCGCCCCAAGTGGGGAGGAGTCCCACTTGGACTTCTAGTCCAATTCGCCACCCCTTCCTTTTACAGGAGGGGAAAAGGGGGAAGGAGAGGGAGGAGGAGATGGAAAGGGGAGGGGGGGCGCCACCCCCACCCCTTGTCCTATTTGGTTTCCCCCTGGTGGAAGGCACGCCAGCCCCTTGTGGGCTGGTGGGCCTCCCTCCTATGGCCCATATCTTCCACCGGGGGGTTCCGGTAACCCCTCCAGTACGCCGACATGTACCCGATACACTCCGGAACCCTTCCGGTGTCCGAATACTACCTTCCAATATATCAATCTTTACCTCTCGACCATTTCGAGACTCCTCGTCATGTCCGTGATCTCATCCGGGTCTCAGAACAACCTTCGGTCACCAAAACACATAACTCATATAATACATAATGTCATTGAACGTTAAGCGTGCGGACCCTACGGGTTCGAGAACTATGTAGACATGACCGAGACACCTCTCCGGTCAATAACCAATAGAGGAACCTGGATGCTCATATTGGTTCCCACAAATTCTACGAAGATCTTTATCGGTCGAACCGCTATGTCAACATACGTTATTCCCTTTGTCATCAGTATGTTACTTGCCCGAGATTCGATAACGGTATCTCCATACCTAGTTCAATCTCGTTACCGGCAAGTCTATTTACTCGGTCTGTAATGCATCATCTCGCAACTAACTCATTAGTCACATTGCTTGCAAGGCTTCATATATGTGCATTACCGAGAGGGCCCAGAGATACCTCTTCGATACTCGGAGTGACAAATCCTAATCTCGATCTATGCCAACCCAACAAACAACTTTGGAGATACCTGTAGAGCATCTTTATAATCACCCAGTTTTGTTGTGATGTTGATAGAACACAAGGTATTCCTCCGGTGCTCGAGAGTTGCATAATCTCATAGTCGGAGGAATATATATTTGACATGAAGAAAGAAGTAGCAATAAACTGAACGATCATTATGCTAAGCTAACAGATGGGTCTTGTCCATCACATCATTCCACTAATGATGTGATCTCGTTCATCAAATGAATACACATGTCCATGGCTAGGAAACTTAACCATGTTTGATCAACGAGCTAGTCAAGTAGAGGCATACTAGGGACATGGTGTCTTGTCTATGTATTCATACATGTATGAAATTTCCGGTTAATACAATTCTAGCATGAATAATAATAAAAAATCATGAATAAGGAAATATAAAATAACAAATTTATTATTGCCTCTAGGGCATATTTCCTCCAGTCTCCCACTTGCACTAGAGTCAATAATCTAGATTACATTGTAATGAATCTAACACCCATGGAGTCTTGGTGCTGATCATGTTTTGCTCGTGGAAGAGGGTTAGTCAACTGGTCTGCCACATTCAGATCCATATGTATTTTGTAAATCCCTATGTCTCCCTCCTTGAACAAATCTCGGATGGAGTTGAAGCGTCTCTTTATGTGTTTGATCTTTTTGTGAAATCTGGATTCCTTCGCCAAGGCAATTGCTCCAGTATTGTCACAAAAGATTTTCATTAGACCCGATGCACTAAGTATTACACCTAGATCGGATATGAACTCCTTCATCCAGACTCCTTCATTTGCTACTTTCGAAGCAGCTATGTACTCCGCTTCACACATAGATCCCGCCCCGACGCGCTGCTTGGAACTGCAGCAACTTACAACTCCACCATTCAATAAAAATATGTATCCGGTTTGTGACTTAGATTCATCCGGATCAGTGTCAAAGCTAGCATCGACATAACCAATTATGACAAGCTCTTTTTTCACCTCCATAAACGAGAAACATATCCCTAGTCCTTTTCAGGTACTTCAGGATGTTGTTGACTGCTGTCCAGTGATCCACTGCTGGATTACTTTGGTACCTCCCTTCTAAACTTATAGCAAGGCACACATCAGGTCTGGTACACAACATAGCATACATGATAGAACCTATGGAATGACTTTCATTTGCTCTATCTTCTGCAATGGTCGGACATTGAGTCTGACACAACTTCACACCTTGTAACACAGGCAAGATTCCTTTCTTTGACTGGTCCACTTTTAACTTCTTCAAAACTTTATTAAGGTATGTGCTTTGTGAAAGTACTATCAAGCGTCTTGATCTATATCTATAGATCTTGATGCCCAATATATAAGTAGCTTCACCGATGTCTTTCATTGAAAAACTCTTATTCAAGTATCCTTTTATGCTATCCAGAAATTCTACACCATTTCCAATCAACAATATGTCATCCACATATAATATTAGAATGCTATAGAGCTCCCACTCACTTTCTTGTAAATACAGGCTTCTTCAAAAGTTTGTATAAAACCATATGCTTTGATCACCTCATCAAAGCGTATATTCCAACTCCGAGATGCTTGCACTAGTCCATAAATGGATCGCTGGATCTTGCACACTTTGTTAGCCCCTTTAGGATCGACGAAACCTTCTGGTTGCATCATATACAACTCTTCCTTAAGAAATCCATTAAGGAATGCAGTTTTGACATTCATTTGCCAGATTTCATAATCATAAAATGCGGCAATTGCTAACATAATTCGGATAGACTTAAGCATCACTACGGGTGAGAAAGTCTCATCGTAGTCAACTCCTTGAACTTGTCGAAAACCTTTTGTGACAAATTATGCTTTATAGATAGTAACATTACCACTAGCGTCCGTCTTCTTCTTGAAGATCCATTTATTCTCTATGGGTCGCCGATCATCGGGCAAATCCACCAAAGTCCACACTTTGTTCTCATACATGGATCCTATCTCAGAATTCATGGCCTCAAGCCATTTATCAGAATCTGTGCTCATCATAGCTTCTTCATAGTTCGTCGGTTTGTCATGGTTAAGTAGCATGACTTCCAGAACAGGATTACCGTACCACTCTGGTGCGGATCATGCTCTACATGTTTGACCTACGAGGTTCTGTAGCAACTTGATCTGAAGCTTCATGATCAACATCATTATCTTCCTCTCTAGTTAGTGTAGGCATCACGGGAACGGATTTCTCGGATGAGCTATTTTACAAATTGAGAGAAGGTACAATTATCTCATCAAGTTCTACTTTCCTCCCACTCACTTCTTTCGAGAGGAAGTCCTTCTCTAGAAAGGTTCCGTTCTTAGCAACAAAGATCTTGCCTTCAGATCTGTGGTAGAAGGTGTACCCAATTATTTCCTTAGTGTATTGATACGTCCATTTTGCATCATGCTTTTATATCATTATTTATTGCATTATGGGCTGTTATTACACATTATATCTCAATACTTATGGCTATTCTCTCTTATTTTACAAGGTTTACCATGAAGAGGGGGAATGCCGGCAGCTGGAATTCTGGCTGGAAAAGGAACAAACATTGGAAACCTATTCTGCACTGCTCCAAAAATCCTGAAACTCCACGAAACTTATTTTTGGAATTAATAAGAATTATTGAGCGGAAGAAACACCTCAAGGGGCCCACGCCCTGTCCAGGAGGGTGGGGGTGCGCCCACCCCTACTGGGCGTGCCCCTATCTCCTGGGGCCCCTGGTGGCCCTCCGGTGTCCATCTTTTGCTATATGAGGGCTTTTACCCTGGAAAAAGTCGTGGGCAAGCTTACGGGACGAAACTCCGCCGCCACGAGGCGCAACCTTGGCGGAACCAATCTAGGGCTCCAGCGGAGCTGTTCTGCCGGGGAAACTTCCCTCCGGGAGGGGGAAATCATCACCATCGTCATCACCAACGATCCTCTCATTGGGAGGGGGTCAATCTCCATCAACATCTTCACCAGCACCATCTCCTCTCAAAACCCTAGTTCATCTCTTGTATCCAATCTTGTATCCAAACCACAAATTGGTACCTGTGGGTTGCTAGTAGTGTTGATTACTCATTGTAGTTGATGCTAATTGGTTTACTAGGTGGAAGATCATATATTCAGGTCCTTAATGCATATTATTACTCCTCTGATTATGAACATGAATATGCTTTGTGAGTAGTTATGTTTGTTCCTGAGGACATGGGTGAAGTCTTGCTCTTAGTAGTCATGTGAATTTGGTATTCGTTCGATATTTTGATGAGATGTATGTTGTCTTTCCTCTAGTGGTGTTATGTGAACATCGACTACATGAAACTTCACCATTATTTGGGCCTAGAGGAAGGCATTGGGAAGTAATAAGTAGATGATGGGTTGCTAGAGTGACAGAAGCTTAAACCCTAGTTTATGCGTTGCTTCGTTAGGGGCTGACTTGGATTCATATGTTTAATGCCGTGGTTAGGTTTACCTTAATTCTTCTTTTGTAGTTGCGGATTCTTGCAATAGGGGTTAATCATAAGTGGGATGCTTGTCCAAGTAAGGGCAGTACCCAAGCACCGGTCCACCCACATATCAAATTATCAAAGTACTGAACGTGAATCATTTGAGCGTGATGAAAACTAGCTTGACGATAATTCCCATGTGTCCTCGGGAGCTCTTTTCTCATTATTAGAAATTGTCCAGGCTTATCCTTTGCTACAAAAAGGATTGGGCCACCTTGCTGCACTTTTATTTACTTTCATTGCTTGTTACTCGTTACAATTTATCTTATCACAAAACTATCTGTTACCTACAATTTCAGTGCTTGCAGAGAAAATCTTACTGAAAACCGCTTATCATTTCCTTCTGCTCCTCGTTGGGTTCGACACTCTTACTTATCGAAAGGACTACGATAGATCCCCTACACTTGTGGGTCATCAAGACTCTTTTCTGGCACCGTTGCCGGGGAGTGTAGCGCTTTTGGTGAGTGGAACTTGGTAAGGAAACATTTATATAGTGTGCTAAAATTTTCTGTTACTTGTCACTATGGAAACTAATCCTTTGAGGGGCTTGTTTGGGGTATCTTCACCCCAACCAGAAGAGCAAAGAGTTGCTCCTCAACCTACTGAACTTTTTGAAAATATTTACTTTGAGATTCATTCGGGTATGATAGAGAAACTGCTAGCTAATCCATTTGCAGGAGATGGAACATTGCATCCCAATTTACACCTTATCTTTGTGGATGAAGTTTGTGGATTATTTAAGCTTGCAGGTATTCCCGATGATGTGGTCAAAAGGAAGGTCTTCCCTTTATCTTTGAAGGGAGATGCATTGACATGGTATAGGCTATGTGATAATACGGGATCTTGGAATTATAAACGATTGAAGATGGAATTTCACCAGAAGTTCTATCCAATGCATCTTATTTATCGTGATCGTAATTACATATATAATTTCTAGCCTCACAAAGGAGAAAGCATCACTCAAGCTTGGGGGAGGCTTAAGTCAATGTTATATTCATGCCCCAATCATGAGCTCTCCAGAGAAATGATTATTCAGAATTTTTATGCTCGGCTTTCTCTCAATGATTGCAACATGCTCGATACTTCCTGTGCTGGTTCTTATATGCTGAAGACTATTGAATTCAAATGGGACTTATTGGAAAGAATTAAACGTAACTCTGAAGATTGGGGTTCTGACGATGGTAAGGAGTCAGGTATGACACCTAAGTTTGATTGTGTTAAATCTTTTATGGATACTGATGTTTTCGTGGAGTTAGCGCTAAATATGGACTTGACTTTGAGATAGTAGCTTCTTTCTGTGAATCTTTTTCTACTCACATTGATCTCCCTAAGGAGAAGTGGTTTAAATATAATCCTCCCATTGAAGTAAAAGTAGTTGCACCTATTACAGTTGAAGAAAAGACTGTCACTTATAGTGATCCTATTGTTCCTACTACTTATGTTGAGAAACCTCCTTTTCCTATTAGGATAAAGGATCATGCTAAAACTTCGACTGTTGTTCGTAAGAGTAATACTAGGACTTATACACCTCCTGAGCAAATCAAAGTTGAACCTAGTATTGCTATGGTTAAAGATCTCTTGGATGATGATTTAGATGGGCATGTTATTTATTTCTATGGTGAGACTGCTAATATTGTTAGACCAGATACTAAGATACATAGATCTGTGGTAGGCGTGCCTGTTATTTCTGTTAAAATAGGAGATCATTGTTATCATGGCTTATGTGATATGGGTGCTAGTGCTAGTGCAATACCCTATGATTTATATAAAGAAATTATGCATGACATTGCACCCGTTGAATTGGAAGGTATTGATGTTACTATCAAGCTTGCCAATAGAGATACTATTTCACCAGTTGGGATTTTTAGAGATGTTGAAGTCTTGTGTGCGAAGGTTAAATACCCTGCTGTTTTTCTTGTTCTTAGTTCCCCATAAGAACAAGAAAAGGATACTGTCACAATTGGTTTAGATACATTTAATGCTAGGATTGATTGTGAAAAGGATACTGTCACAATTGGTTTAGATGGTATGTCTCATGAGTTTAATTTTGCTAAGTTTCTTAGGCAACTTCATGATAGAGAATCACCTAGTAAAGATGAGATTATTGGTCTTGCTTCTATTGCCGTGCCTCCCACTGATTCGTTAGAACAATATTTGTTTGACTATGAAAATGATATGTTTATGAAGGAAAGAAGGGAAATAGATGAAGTGTTCCTTAAACAGGAACCTTTGCTGAAACATAACTTTCCAGTTGAAATTCTTGGGGATCCCCCTCCACCCAAGGGTGATCTCGTGTTTGAGCTAAAACCATTACCTGATAATCTTAAGTATGCTTATCTTGATGAAAAGAAAATATATCCTGTTATTACTAGTGCTAACCTTTCAGAGCAAGAAGAAGAAAGATTATTGAAAACTCTGAAGAAGCACCGCGCTGCTATTGGATATACTCTTGATGATCTTAAGGGCATTAGTCCCACGTTATGCCAACACAAAATTAATTTAGAGGAAGGTGCCAAACCAGTTAGAGATCCTCAACGACGACTGAATACCAAGATGAAAGAAGTGGTAAGAAAGGAGATACTAAAGCTCCTTGAGGCAGGTATAATTTATCCCGTTGCTGATAGTGATTGGGTAAGACCTGTCCATTGTGTTCCCAAAAAGGGAGGTATTACTGTCGTTCCTAATGATAAAGATGAATTGATCCCGCAAAGAATTATTACAGGTTATAGGATGGTAATTGATTTCTGTAAGTTAAATAAAGTTACTAAGAAAGATCATTACCCTTTACCTTTTATTGATCAAATGCTAGAAAGACTACCAAAACACACACATTTCTTCTTTGTAGATGGTTATTTTGGTTTCTCTCAAATACATGTGTCAGCTAAGGATCAATCTAAAACTACTTTTACTTGCCCTTTCGATACTTTTGCTTATAGACGTATGCCTTTTGGTTTATGTAATGCACATGCTACCTTTCAAAGATGTATGGTGGTTATATTCTCTGACTTTTATGAAAAGATTTGTGAGGTATTCATGGATGACTTCTCCGTTTATGGATCCTTTTTTGATGATTGCTTGAGCAACCTTGATCGAGTTTTGCAGATATGTGAAGACACTAGTCTCGTCTTGAATTGGGAAAAGTGCAACTTTATGGTTAATGAAGGCATTGTCTTTGGGCATAAGATTTCCGAGAGAGGTATTGAAGTTGATAAAGCTAAAGTTGATGCTATTGAAAAGATGCCATGTCCCAAGGACATAAAAGGTATAAGAAGTTTCCTTGGTCATGCCGGTTTTTATAGGAGGTTCATTAAGGACTTTTCTAAAATCTCTAGGCCCCTGACTAATTTATTGCAAAAAGATATTCCTTTTGTCTTTGATGATGATTGTGTAGAAGCATTTTAAATACTTAAGAAAGCTTTGATCACTGCACCTATTGTCCAGCCACCTGATTGGAATTTACCTTTTGAAATTATGTGTGATGTTAGTGATTATGCTGTAGGTGCTGTTCTAGGGCAAAGAGTTGATAAGAAATTGAATGTTATCCAGTATGCTAGTAAGACTCTTGATACTGCCCAGAGAAATTATGCTACTATAGAAAAAGAATTCTTAGCAGTTGTGTTTGCATGTGATAAGTTTAGACCTTATATTGTTGATTCCAAAGTTACTATTCACACTGATCATGCTGCTATTAAATATCTTATGGAAAAGAAAGATGCTAACCCTAGACTCATTAGATGGGTTCTCTTGCTCCAAGAATTTGATTTGCATATTATTGATAGAAAGGGAGCTGAGAACCCCGTTGCAGACAACTTGTCTAGGTTAGAGAATGTTCTTGATGACCCACTGCCTATCGATGATAGCTTTCCTGATGAACAATTAGCGGTCTTTAGTGCTTCTCGCACTGCTCCTTGGTATGGTGATTATGCTAATTACATTGTTGCTAAATTTATACCACCTAGTTTCACATACCAGCAAAA
The DNA here is from genome assembly GCF_002162155.2 of Triticum dicoccoides. Classification (NCBI taxonomy): domain Eukaryota; kingdom Viridiplantae; phylum Streptophyta; class Magnoliopsida; order Poales; family Poaceae; genus Triticum; species Triticum dicoccoides. The sequence continues at coordinate 548,524,660 of NC_041389.1, forward strand.
TAAAAAGTTCTTTTATGATTTAAGACATTACTTCTGGGATGACCCACACCTTTATAAAGAAGGAGTAGATGGTGTTATTAGACGTTGTGTACCTGAGCATGAACAGGAACAGATCCTATGCAAGTGTCACTCTAAGTCATATGGAGGACACCACGCTGGAGATAGAACTGCACATAAGGTACTGCAATCTGGTTTTTATTGGCCTACTCTCTTCAAAGATGCTCGTAAGTTTGTCTTATCTTGCGATGAATGTCAAAGAATTGGTAATATTAGTAGACGTCAAGAAATGCATATGAGTTATTCTCTTTTTATTGAACCTTTTGATGTTTGGGGCTTTGATTATATGGGACCTTTTCCTGCCTCTAATGGTTATACACATATTTTGGTTGCTGTTGATTACGTTACTAAGTGGGTAGAAGCTATTCCAACTAGTAGTGCTGATCATAACACTTCTCTTAAAATGCTCAAAGAAGTTATTTTTCCGAGGATTGAAGTCCCAAGATATCTTATGACTGATGGTGGTTCACATTTTATTCATGGTGCTTTCCTTAAGATGCTTGCTAAGTATGATGTTAATCATAGAATCACATCTCATTATCATCCGCAGTCTAGTGGTCAAGTAGAGTTGAGCAATAGAGAGCTCAAATTAATTTTACAAAAGACTTTCAATAGATCTAGAAAGAATTGGTCCAAAAAACTTGATGATGCATTATGGGCCTATAGAACTACATACAAAAATCCTATGGGTATGTCTCCGTATAAGATGGTTTATGGAAAAGCATGTCATTTACCTCTTGAACTTGAACATAAAGCATATTGGGCTATTAAAGAGCTCAACTATGACTTCAAAATTGCCGGTGAGAAGAGGTTGTTTGATATTAGCTCACTTGATGAATGGAGAACCCAAGCCTATGAGAATGCCAAGCTATTCAAAGAAAAAGTCAAACACTGGCATGACAAAAGGATACAAAAGCCAGAAGTTAACGTAGGTGATTATGTGTTATTATTCAACTCTCGTTTAAAATTTTTTGCAGGAAAACTCCTCTCTAAATGGGAAGGTCCTTATATTATCGAGGAGGTCTATCGTTCTGGTGCCATAAAAATCAACAACTTTGAAGGCACAAGTCCGAGGGTGGTGAACGGTCAAAGAATTAAACATTATATATATCAGGTAATCCTATCAATGTTGAAACCAATATTATTGAAACCGTAACCCCGGAGGAATACATAAGGGACACTGTCCAAAACGTTCCAGACTCAGAAAAGGAATAGGTATATGGTACGGTAAGTAAACCGACTCCAAAACAATTCTAATGCCATTTTTTTATCAATTTTGGAATATTGAAGAATTTTAGGAAGAAAGAAGTAGTCCGGGAAGGACACGAGGCCTCCACGAGGGTGGAGGGCGCGCCCACCCTTACTAGGCGCACCCCCTGTCTCGTGGCCACCTCGTGTGCCCCTCAGACTCTGTTTTCTTGCACGTTACATATTTTGGTCAGTAAAAGTTCATTATATAAACTCCCGAAGGTTTTGACCACCGTATCACGCAAATATCCTCTGTTTTTGTTTCGAGCTGTTTCTGTTGCAGATCTAGAGCAGCATGACGTCACCCTCCTTCAACAATGAAGACAAGGATGCTTGGCTATTGAAGATAGAGCTGAAAAGAGAAGAACTGGAAGAGATCGACAATGATGAAGGGATCAAGAAGGCCATGGAGGTTCAAGCTCCGGCGGTGAAAGAAGAAGACATCCCTCAACCCTTACCTAACCTCTTTACTCCAACTGAGCTTGAAGCTTTCAAGATGAATGAGTTAGCTCGCATATAAAACAAGTATCTCACACATGAGAATGTTTTGCTGAAGGATCATATCGCCAGACTCAAGGGCAATATCCGCAAGTTGGAGGAGCTTTTACGCTCGATGTGCGACTATCCACCATCATCATCACCACCTCCATCACCTCCAAGGACATAATCACATGGGTATGTGCACTCTCCTTGGCAACTGCCAAGCTTGGGGGAGGTGCCCCGGTATTATATCACCATCACACTCCTATCTTTACCATTTTACTTAGATCGATCCTTTTAGTAATATCTTGATCTAGTAGATTGAAGTTTTAGTATCAGGTAGTTTTGAGTTTTGCTTTGTGATCTCTTTATGTAATCAAGCCCGTGAGCTATCTATAATAAAGATTAGTGTTGAATCAAGGGCTTTGCTATCTTGCTATGATCTTGAGAAAGTAGAGAATAAAAGAGTTCATATTGATCTTATGGTTAGTGATGACTTCACACATAGAAAGTATGAGGCATAAAAGTTGTTGAGAGTTGATAAACGTAGTTATGGTCATCGTTGCAATTAATAGGAAGTAATAAGGAAAGAGAGGTTTCACATATAAATATATTATCTTGGACATCTTTTATGATTGTGACGCACTCATTAAGTATGACATGCTAAAAGAGTTGATGTTGGACAAGGAAGACAACATAATGGTTTATGTTTACTCACATCTTAGTTAAAGTATATTGTCCTTGACCTTCCAAACATGTTGAGCTTGCCTTTCCCCCTCATGCTAGCCAAATTCCTTGCACCAAGTAGAGATACTACTTGTGCTTCCAAATATCCTTAAACGCAGTTTTGCCATGAGAGTCCACCATACCTACCTATGGATTGAGTAAGACCCTTCAAGTAAGTTGTCATGTTGCAGGCAATAAAAATTGCTATCTAAATATGTATGACTTATTAGTGCAGAGAAAATAAGCTTTATACGATCTTGTTGTGGAAGCAATAAAAGTGACAGACTACATAATAAAGGTCCACATTCAAGTGGCAATATAAAGTGACGTTCTTTTGCATTAAGATTTCATGCATCCAACCCTAAAAGCACATGACAACCTCTGCTTCCCTCCGTGAAGGGCCAATCTTTTACTTTATGTTTTTACTTTATGCTTGAGTCAAGGTGATCTTCACCTTTCCCCTTTTCATTTTATCCTTTGGCAAGCTCCTCGTGTTCGAAAGATCATGATATATATATCCAATTGGGTGTAAGTTAGCATGGATTGTTGTTGACATCACCTAAAGGTGAATACGTTGGGAGGCAACACAATAAGCCCCTATCTTTCTCAGTGTCCGCCTGAAACTCCATAACCACAAGTATTGCTTGAGTGTTAGCAATTGTAGAATACTACATGATAGTTGAGTATGTGGACTTGTTGAAAAGCTCTATTTATGTTGTTGTTATAAGAATGATCATGATGACCTCATGTCCGTATTTTATTTTTATCGACACCTCTATCTCTAAACATGTGGACATATTTTTCGATATCGGCTTCCGCTTGAGGACAAGCGAGGTCTAAGTTTGGGGAGTTGATACATCCATTTTGCATCATGCTTTTATATCAATATTTATTGCATTATGGGTTGTTATTACACATTATATCTCAATACTTATGGCTATTCTCTCTTATTTTACAAGGTTTGCCATGAAGAGGGAGAATGCCAGCAGCTGGAATTCTGGCTAGAAAAGGAGTAAACATTGGAAACCTATTCTGCACTGCTCCAAAAATCCTGAAACACCACAAAACTTAGTTTTGGAATTAATAAGAATTATTGAGCGGAAGAAACACCTCAGGGGGCCCACACCCTGTCCAGGAGGGTGGGGGGCGCGCCCACCCCTACTGGGCGCGCCCCCTGTCTCCTGGGCCCCTTGGTGGCCCTCCGGTGTCCATCTTCTGCTATATGAGGGCTTTTACCCTGGAAAAAATCGTGGGCAAGCTTACGGGACAAAACTCCGCTGCCACGAGGCGGAACCAATCTAGGGCTCCAGGGAGCTGTTCTGCCGGGGAAATTCCTTCGGGAGGGGGAAATCATCACCATCATCATCACCAACGATCCTCTCATCGGGAGGGGGTCAATCTCCATCAACATCTTCACCAGCACCATCTCCTCTCAAAACCCTAGTTCATCTCTTGTATCCAATCTTGTATCCAAACCACAAATTGGTACCTGTGGGTTGCTAGTAGTGTTGATTACTCCTTGTAGTTGATGCTAATTGGTTTACTTGGTGGAAGATCGTATGTTCAGATCCTTAATGCATATTATTACTCCTCTGATTATGAACATGAATATGCTTTGTGAGTAGTTATGTTTGTTCCTGAGGACATGGGTGAAGTCTTGCTATTAGTAGTCATGTGAATTTGGTATTCGTTCGATATTTTGATGAGATGTATGTTGTCTTTCCTCTAGTGGTGTTATGTGAACGTCGACTACATGACACTTCACCATTATTTGGGCCTAGAGGAAGGCATTGGGAAGTAATAAGTAGATGATGGGTTTCTAGAGTGACAGAAGCTTAAACCCTAGTTTATGCGTTGCTTCGTTAGGGGCAGATTTGGATCCATATGTTTAATGGTGTGGTTAGGTTTACCTTAATTCTTATTTTGTAGTTGCGTATGCTTGCAATAGGGGTTAATCATAAGTGGGATGCTTGTCCAAGTAAGGGCAGTACCCAAGCACCGGTCCACCCACATATCAAATTATCAAAGTACCGAACGCGAATCATTTGAGCGTGATGAAAACTAGCTTGACGATAATTCCCATGTGTCCTCGGGAGCTCTTTTCTCATTATTAGAAATTGTCCAGGCTTACCATTTTCTAAAAAAAGGATTGGGCCACCTTGCTTCACTTTATTTACTTTCATTGCTTGTTACTCGTTACAATTTATCTTATCACAAAACTATCTGTTACCAACAATTTCAGTGCTTGCAGAGAAAACCTCACAGAAAACCGCTTATCATTTCCTTCTGCTCCTCGTTGGGTTCGACACTCTTACTTATCGAAAGGACTACGATAGATCCCCTACACTTGTGGGTCATCATGTATCCTATGAAGACCCACTTCTCCGATTTGGGTTCGAGCTTATCAGGCTGAAGCCTTTTGACATAAGCATCGCATCCCCAAACTTTAAAAAAACGACAGCTTATGTTTGTTGCCAAACCACAGTTCATATGATGTCGTCTCAACGGATTTTGACGGTACCCTGTTTAATGTGAATGTAACTGTATCTAATGCATAACACCAAAACGATAGTGGTGAATCAGTAAGAGACATCATAGATCGCACCATATCTAATAAAGTGCGGTTACGACGTTTGGACACACCATTACGCTGTGGTGTTCCTGGTTACGTGAGCTCTAAAACTATTCCACGTTGTTTTAAATGAAGGCCAAACTCGTAACTCAAATATTCACCTCCACGATCAGATCTTAGAAACTTTATTTTCTTGTTACGATGATTCTCCACTTCACTTTGAAATTCTTTGAAGATATTCCCATATCTGCTCAAATCATCTGTGAAGGTTAGAAAATAACGATACCTGCCACGAGCCTCAATAACTCACCGCATACATCGGTATGTATTCCAATAAGTCATTAGCTCGTTCCATTATTCCAGAGAACGGAGTTTTAGTCATCTTGCCCATAAGGCACGGTTCGCAAGTATCAAATGACTCATAATCAAGTTATTCCAAAAGTCCATCTTTATGGAGTTTCTTCATGTGCTTTACACCGATATGACCCAAATGGCAGTGCCACAAATAACTTGCACTATCATTATCAACTTTGCATCTTTTGGCATCAATATTATGAAATGTGTATCACCACGATCAAGATTCAACAAAAATAGACCACTCTTCAAGGGTGCATGACCATAAAAGATATTACTCATATAAATAGAACAACCATTATTCTCTGATTTAAATAAATAACCGTCTCGCACTAAACAAGATCCAAATATAATGTTCATGCTCAATGTTGGCATCAAATAACAATTATTCAGATCTAAAACTAATCCCGAAGGTAGATGTAGAGGTAGCGTGCCGACGATGATCACATCGACCTTGGAACCATTGCCGACGCGCATCGTCACCTTGTCCTTAGCCAATCTTCATTTGATCCGTAGTCCCTGCTTCGAGTTACAAATATGAGTAACCGAACCGGTATCAAATACCCAGGCACTACTACGATAATTAGTAAGGTACACATCTATAACATGTATATCAAATATACCCTTTGCTCACTTTGCCATCCTTCTTATCCGCCAAATACTTGGGGCAGTTCCGCTTCCAGTGACCAGTCCCTTTGCAGTAGAAGCACTCAGTTTCAAGATTGGGTCCAGCTTTGGGTTTCTTCCCGGGAGTGATAACTTGCTTGTCATTCTTCTTTGTCACGTCCTTAGCTTGTTGTACTGCCTGGTGTTTTCTTATTGCTTGCATCATGTTTAAATTCTTTTGAAATTTGAAATGGGGATGTTTTAACCCTAGCATCTAATGGAATTCAACTAGGATCAAAGTAAAAATATTTTCAATGAATCCATAGTGCCTCTGAAAAATGTTAATGACTTTTGATAAAGGTGAAAACCTCTGCCAATTTTTTTTAATTAATCCATATTGTACTTGAAGTGGGGCATTTAAATTCTATAAATATTTTGAATGCTCAAATTATTCTGAAATGATTTGAGGGCTCTTGGAAATAATTCAAAATATGCCCACAGTTATCTCCGAAATTTTGGAAATGAATTAGTATTTTTACTAATTCAAAATAGATGAATAAAATAGAAAATAAAAGAAAAATAGAAAAAGGCACAAAACCCACCTGGGCCACCTACCTACAGCCGGCCCAGCTCGCTGGCCCAGCCCACCTCACGCCTCATGTCGACTTCCTCCCCGAGCCAGTAGGCAGAGCGCGTGCTCGCCGCACGCGCACACGCGCCCGTGCCACCTCGTACCTGGCTTCCTACGTCCCTGACGCCCTGGACGCCTCCAACGTTGCCACGCTACCCCCCCGAACCCCTCTCACTCTCCCTCGCTCTCACCCCCTCCCCTGGATCTCTCTTTCTCTCACGGCCGAGCACGCCGTCGCCGCAGTCAATAGCCACCGCGGACACCAACCTCCCCACGCCCAGCTAGCAACTGCACGAGGTCGTCTCACCGCGCCGCATGTCTAGGCCGAGTCCCACGAGCCCGGACGCCCCGCGGAGATGCCTTCGAGCTCATCTCCTACCTCGGACCTGTCGGCCCCATCACTAGATTCGCTGCACTCCGGCCGTCCTCGAGCCCACTGACCCTCCAAATAGACTCGCGTGAGCCCCCGAGTCGTTTCTCCCTTCTCCCCTGGTCACTTTCGACCTCTAGGCAATAGCCCCGTCTTGGCCGAGAGCTCCATGACACCGCCGTGAAGCTCGCCATCGTTTGAGCTAGCCTCCGTCACGACCGAGCACGTATTCGTGCTCCTCGCATCGTCAGGAGTCTACTGAGACCCTCCGCTAGTTTTCCCATGCACCGGAGCACTATTCCCATTGAGGTCCGTACTACGACAACCGTCACCGTCGTTTCCGACCTCCCCGCACCCAACCTCCTGCACCACTAGATGCGGCACGCATCCAACTCGCCGTAGAACCATGTCGCATGCTCAGCCGACAACCGTAGTGCGATTGCGGCGCACCTCCGTCGCGCAGGATGGTCATCGCCGGCCAAACTCCGGCGTGCCGATGTGGACGTCATTAGTGCTAACCGCCGCCAGCTAAGCACCCCCTAATAGGCATTGACAGTGGGCCCAACAACTGGTCAAACCTAGTCAGCGCTGGGTTTGACCGGGATTAGCCCTGTATCACTGACGTGTGGACCCCGCACATCAGGTTTGTCTGTGGTCAGCACCGGTTGACCTGCTGACGCCGCTACTATCATGCTGACGCCATTAATCATTTTCAGGATTTAAAATAATCCTAGAAATTTCAGAAAACATTTAAACCTTCAATAATCCATAGAAAATAATCTATAACTCAGATTGAAATAATTTATATATGAAAAATGATTAGAAAAATCCAATCTATCCATCTGTACTGGTTTCATGCATGTTTAAACAACTTAACCTTGATGTTTAGACTAAAACATGATAATGCACTTTATAAGTTCATAGTTTGATTTTGAACTTGAACCTTGGGTTCAAAATAACTCAAACCCTTCTGGTTTAGCTGCATTAGCTCAAATCACAGTATATTGCCATGTCATTATCATGGATCATAATTGTTGAGTTGCATTGATTATGTTCTTCCTTGTTTGCCGGTATTTGTCCCCTCTTAGTAGACGTGGTTCCGACGATGAGTTCGATGACACCGATGAAGAGCTATACTATCCTCAGAAGTGCCAGGCAAGCAAAACCCCCTTGTTCATTCCGATATAGTCCCACTCTCTTACTCCTGCTCTCTTTTACTGCATTAGGACAACAACGATTCATCTATTACTTGCTGCGGTAGTTGAACCCCCTTTTCCTCTGCATGACCTATCATCGGCACAGTAAATAGATGAAACCCACTAGTATAAGCAGGAGTTGTTTGTGCCCTGATGTGCCTACTCATTCATGCTTGTTGTCATGCCTGTTACTGCTTAGAGTTGAGTCAGGTCTGATTCATCAGGGATGAATTGGAATGTTGTGAAACATGTCCTACTATTGAGAGCGAAGTGTGTGAACACGATTTGGTAAAGGTAGCAGTGAGAGGCCATGTAGGAGTACATGATGGGTTGTCTCATTGAAACCGTCCTCAGGAACTGAGTTCTATTTTTGTGATCCATGAACAGTTACGACCACACATTGGAATGCTTAAGTGCCCCTCTCGACTTATTAACCCCCTATGTCCTCTGTCCAGGAGTTGCAAGTAGTTTCTTGTGTTTGTAGTATGTTGGAGGCTGTGCGCAGCACTAACCCGAGGGGTGGGCTATGATACGGTAGGCACGTGGCCCGGTGTACCAAGTCGCCCGTTTGGTGACTCGGGAACCCTGCACACATCGTTCGGGGCCGTATGTGGAAACTTCGGCCGGCCTCCCTGCGGATGGAACCTGAATATGTGATAAACCTGGACTAGAGACTTGTGTGGTTAGTCAGTTCATGGCCGACACCCTCGCCAGGCTTTCACTTGAAGGTTGCCGAGATACATGACGTGTACATGGCGGTAAGTGGTGAGAACGGTGTGAAGAAGTACACCCCTGCAGGGTTAACATCATCTATTCGAATAGCCGCGTCCACGGTAAAGGACCTCTGGGTTGCATATACAGTTCATAGACAAGCAAAAGTGGATACTCTAAAATGCGCAAGATAAGCGTAAGTTCTATGGATGGCGTTCTCGTAGGGAGACGGGAGCGGATTCATAGTGGTGTATTGATATGGTGAATATGTGTACTCGTGTGTGCCACCTCAAAAGAGTTACTTGCAGTCGTAGTTCAGGACAGCCACCGAGTCAAAGCTGGCTTGCTGCAGTTAAACTCCACCACAACCTCTGTTGATACTGATGCATATGTAGCTAGTTCTGATGTAAGTCTTGCTGGATACATTTGTACTCACGTTTGCTTAATTTATGTTTTTGCAGAGAGAATTTAGTCTCACTAGTAGTTCCACATGGACTTCGACGTTTAGCTTGTTACCTTAGCTACGATCTTGTACCCTTTGGAGGATCTTGTAGATAGCCACGCTTCTCAACCCTTTTCATTTGTAGTTGTCTGTACTCAGACATGTTATGCTTCCATTGTTTGTATGCTCTGAATGTTGGGTCATGAGACCCTTGTCTGTACTACTTGGCTCCTCGGAGCCTATTGAATAAATACTTTGAGTTGTAGAGTCCTGTTGGGATGCCATGTTGTATTTGCACATATTGGGCCTATTGTGTGTATGATTATTGAAATGCTTGGTATGTGTGGGATCCGACAACCTAGTTGTTTATTCTTGGTAGCCTCTCTTACCAGGAAATGTTTCCTAGTGCTTCCACTAAGCCATGGTATCTTGTTACTGCTCCAGAACACTTAGGCTGGCCGGCATGTGTCCTTCTTCGTTCCTGTGTCTGTCCCTTCGAGGAAATGTCACACGTTGTTCCTTTAAGTCCTTGTAGCTTGCTATGACTTGGGTTCATACATTTTTGATCGACACGTTCGTTGTTGGGTCATGTATGCATGTCCCTGTAAGTTAGCGCCACCTTGGGTTTACGACTAGTCATGTCGGCCCGGGTTCTGTGTCATATAGATGCTAGCGGCACTATCATATACGTGAGCCAAAAGGCGCAAATGGTCACAGGCCAGGTAAAGTGGAACCCGTGGGAATACCGTGCGTGAGGCCACAAAGTGATATGATGTGTTACATGCTAGATCGGTGTGAGTTAGGATCGGGGTCCTGACATTCTTGAAGTTCCCCTTCTTACCCTTGCCCTTCTTCTTGAAACTAGTGGTCTTGTTAACCATCAACACTTGATCCTCCTTAATTTCTACCTCCGCAGCCTTTAGCATTGTGAAGAGCTCGGGAATTGTCTTTTCCATCCCTTGCATATTGTAGTTCATCACGAAGCCTTTGTAGCTTGGTAGCAGTGACTGAAAAACTCTGTCAATGACACAATCATCTAGAAGATTAACTCCCAGCTGAGTCAAGTGATTACGGTACCCCATACATTCTGAGTATGTGCTCACTAACAGAATTGTTCTCCTGCATCTTGGAGCTATAGAACTTGTTGGAGACTTCATATCTCTCAACTCGGGCATTTTCTTGAAATATTAACTTCAACTCTTGGAACATCTCATATGGTCCATGACGTTCAAAATGTCTTTGAAGTCCCGATTCTAAGCCGTAAAGCATGGCACACTTAACTAAGGAGTAGTCATCAGATCGATCTTGCCAGACGGTCATAACGTCAGCTTCTACTCCTGCACTAGGCCTTTCACCCAGTGGCGCATCAAGGACATAATTCTTGTGTGCAGCAGTGAGGATAATCCTCAAGTTAGAGACCCAGTCCGTGTAATTGCTACCATCATCTTTCAACTTAGCTTTCTCTAGGAACGCATTAAAATTCAAGGGAACGGTAGCACGGGCCATTGATCTACAACATAGATATGCAAAAAACTATCAGGACTAAGTTCATGATAAATTAAGTTGAATTATAATCATATTACTTAAGAACTCCTCTTAGATAGACATCCCTCAAGTCATCTAAATGATACGTGATCCAAATCGACTAAACCATGTCTGATCATCACGTGAGATGCAGTAGTCATCAATGGTGAACATCTCTATGTTGATCATATCCACTATATGATTCACATTCGACCTTTCGGTCTCCAGTGTTCCGAGGCCATATTTGTATATGCTAGGCTCGTCAAGTTTATCCCGAGTATTCCGCATGTGCAAAAATGGCTTGCACCCATTGTATTTAAACGTAAAGCTTATCACACCCGATCATCACATGGTGTCTCAGCACGAAGAACTTTCGCAAGGGTGCATACTCGGGGAGAACACTTATATCTTGAAATTTTAGTAAGGGATCATCTTATAAAGCTACAGTCGTACTAAGAAAAATAAGATGCATAAAGATAAACATCACATGCAATCAAAATATGTGGCATGATATGGCCATCATCATCTTGTGCTTTTGATCTCCTTCACCAAAGTAATATCATGATGTCCATTGTCACCGGCTTGACACCTTGATCTCCATCGTAGCGTTGTTGCCGTCTCGCCAACTATTGCTTCTACGACTATCGCTACCGCTTAGTGATAAAGTAAACAAATTACATGGAGTTTGTATTTCATACAATAAAGCGACAACATTAAGGCTCCTGCCAGTTGCCGATAACTTCTACAAAAAATGATCATGTCATACAACAACGTATATCATATCATGTCTTGACCATATCACATCATAACATGCCCTGCAAAAACAAGTTAGACGTCCTCTACTTTGTTGTTGCAAGTTTTACGTGGCTGCTACGGGCTTCTAGCAAGAACCGTTCTTACCTACAACACAAAAACCACAATGGTGATTTATCAAGTTTGTTGTTTCAACCTTCACAAGGACTGGCTGCAGTCAAAATCGATTCAACTAAAGTTGGAGAAATGGACACCCGCCAGCCACCTTTATGCAAAATTAGTTGCATATCTGTTGGTGGAACCGGTCTCATGAACGTGGTCATGTAAGTTTGATCCGGACCACTTCATCCAACAACACCGCCAAATCCAACAACACGATCACCTTCCACAACTCTTTGTGTTCTACTCGTGCATATCATCTACGCATAGACATGGCTCAAATGCCACTGTTGGGAAACATAGAATGCAATTTCAAAAATATTCCTATGCTCACGCAAGATCTATATATGAGATGCATAGCAACGAGAGGGGGATGGTGTGTCCATGTACCCTCGTAGACCGAAAGCGGAAGCGTTTACTTAACGTGGTTGAAAGATCGAGGATGTCACCTAGAGCGGGGGTGGGAGGTGGGGGTGAATAGGCGCTTTAAAATAATTACGGTTTAGGCTTGAACAAATGCGGAATAAACCTAGCGGTTAATTTGTCAAGCACAAAACCTAAAACAACTAGGCTCACCTATGTGCACGAACAACTTATGCTAAGCAAGATAAGCGACTATGTGATAGCAAGATATATGACAAAGAACAATATGGTTATCACAAAGTAAAGTGCATAAGTAAAGGGCTCGGGTAAGAGATAACCGAGGCACGCGGAGACGATGATGTATCCCGAAGTTCACACCCTTGCGGATGCTAATCTCCGTTTGGAGCGGTGTGGAGGCACAATGCTCCCCAAGAAGCCACTAGGGCCACCGTAATCTCCTCACGCCCTCGCACAATGCAAGATGTCGTGATTCCACTAAGGGACCCTTGAGGGCGGTCACCGAACCCGTACAAATGGCGACCCTTGGGGGCGGTCATCGACCCCGTACACTTTGGCAACCCTTGGGGGTGGTCACCGGTACCCGTCAAATTGCTCGGGGCGACCTCCACAACCTAATTGGAGACCCCGACGCTTGCCCGGAGCTTTACACCACAATGATTGAGCTCCAAACAACACCAACCATCTAGGGCGCCAAGGCACCCAAGAGGAACAAGCTCTGGGCTGTCCAAACACCCAAGAGTAACAAGCTCAAGGGTACCAAGCACCCAAGAGTAATAAGCTTCTCAAGATGTAACTTCCACGTATCACGTGGAGAACTCAAACCGATGCACCAAATGAAATGGCAAGGGCACACAGAGTGCCCAAGTCCTTCTCTCTCAAATCCCACCGAAGCAACTAATGCTAGGGAGGAAGATGAGAGGAAGAACAAGAAGGAGAACACCAAGAACTCCAAGATCTAGATCCAGTGGGTTCCCCTCACATAGAGAAGAAAGTGATTGGCGGAAATGTGGATCTAGATCTCCTTTCTCTTTTCCCTCAAAAAAAGCAAGAATCCATGGAGGGATTGAGAGTTAGCAAGCTCGAAGAAGGTCAACAATGGGGGAAGAAGATGAGCTCAAAGGATAAGGTTAAATGGGGAAGAAGACCCCCTTTTATAGGAGCTCCCAAATCCAACCGTTATGTTCTCAGACCGCGCACGAGCGGTACTACCGCTCAGGGGAGTGGTACTACCGCCCGGGCGGTAGAACAGAGAGACCAGAGCAAAACAGAGGGCGAGGCAGAGCCGAATGAGCGGCACTACTGTCGTGGTTCTAAGTCTGACAGTAGAATGGGGGGTAGGTATGAAGAGGCAAGATCCTAGCTATGGAGTAGTTGTATACGCAAGGGATGTACGAGTTCAAGCCCTTCTCAGAGGAAGTAACAGCCCTACGTCTCGGAGCCCGGAGGCGGTCGACTGGATTATGTGCGTATGAGTTACAGGGGTACGAACCCTTCACACTGAGGAGGGGGTGGCTTATATAGAGTTCGCCAGACCCCTCCGGCCCTCAGTTATGCAGGGTTTAAAGTACATTAAGACAGGGAGTTACTGGTAACGCCCACATAAAGTGCCATGAAGACTATTAAAGCTACTTAATGACAGGCCGTTGTGTGCTGAGTGACTTTAGGTCTCCTGGTTGTCGAGTGGTTAGCTTCATGGTCGAGTGGCTATCTTCATCGTCGAGTGTCCTTGAATTCGTCGAGTGGAGTCCCTCTTGGTCGACTGGAAGGTAGCTTCTTCTAAGGATGTCCTTGGGTAGGGTATCCTAGACAGGTTCATGACCCTACCCTAGGTACATGACTTCATCATTAGCCCCCGAATGGATCGAGGTTTGAGTGAGGAAGGAGTTGATAATTTTTTCCGACCTATTTCCCGTGTTCTGAGTATGTCATATTCTGGATCAATGACTTTTTAGCGGTGGCATCAACTTTTCTTTCAGTCGCCTTGATCCATTCTTTTCCTCTGTCGAGTGAACTTTTGAACATGGTGAACTTCCGAGCGACGGATCGCAGGAAATCTACCGTCTGACAGAATGTTCTGCTGTTTGCAGATTTTGCGGGATCCAAATTTTGGGAAGCGCGCGAAGCGGGGCGGACCGCGGTACTCGGATGAGATAAGGCGTAGACGCCTCGATTTCCGCGCCGCCTTTTTCGCCATGTATCGCGTGCGCGCGACTGTTTCGGGATTTGATAGGTCTGCCCGGGCCTACTTGTCAGCCACTCAGAAGCGTCCCTATATAATGCAACAGGCGAGGGTTTTTGAACAATGCCTCCCCATTCCCCTTTCCGCCTTCTTCATCTCCGCCTACCGCGCCCACTTTTGCCTCCGCCCATCCACTCCTCGCGCGCTTCTTTGGGGCGCAACGATGGCGAAGGAGAAGACGGCGGCCTTGGAGTGAGCGAAGAAGGCGACGACAACGGCGAAAGCGAAGGGAAGAGCCACCAGTCGGGGTGGATCTTCGTCGAGGTCTCGCCTGCTGGAAGGTTGGGTCCAAGGGGACTGGATCCGCTCGACCATCACCCAGGCGGATCTCACCGGCCTGGCCAATGAGGGGTTAATCCCTCACGGGTCAGCAAGGCTTCCGGGGACCGAGTGGCAACCGCAGCCACTGGAGGGTGAGTGCGTTCTCCTAGCCACTCATGTAGATCGTGGATTCTCTTTGCCGCTGAGTCTTTTCTTCCGGGGGTTTCTGAACTTCTTTGGGGCGCAACTCCACCATTTTACTCCCAATTCCATCGCCTACCTCGCCGCCTTTGTGTCTCTGTGCGAAAACTTCCTGGGTTGCCGACCGCATTGGGGTCTCTTCAAGCACATATTCACTTGTCGCTCTCAGACGGTGAAAAAGGCGAGTCTGGATGACGATAGGACTAAGGTAATCCAGATGTGCGGGGGTCTTGGAATACAGATGAGGAGTAAGAGCGCTTTTCCGGCCATGACCCTTCCCGAGTCGGTTAGAGGGTGGCAGTCGACCTGGTTCTACTGCCGAGATGAGTCGACGCCGGGGCAGTCGACTGGTCTCCCTCCATTCTCCATGGACCGAGTGAACAAGCCGTCTTCTCTGAAGGTGCTTCTGGAGGAGAAGGCTCAGGTAAATATGTTGGTGGAGCGTGTAGTCCAGCTCATTCGGGCGGAGTGACTGGCATGGACCTTCTGGAGGTTTTCCTTCGACGGCGTATTCAACCGCTCCAATACCGAGGCCACCCGATGTGGCTGTACTGTGGCACCGAAGATACCACTCTGGTTCATCCAGAGGCGGTCGACGACACCACGCTGGAGAGGTGGATGGCTGCCATCACAGGGAATAAGGATAACCCTCGAGGGGCTAGGAGGATTCCACCACTCGACCATACCTACACATCGGACACGGTATGACTACTTATCCTTGGTTGTAATCTTGCTTTATTCATTCTGCTTCACTACAAATTGGTCAACTGACCTTTGTCTTGTTTTGTCGTCTGTTAGGCCACCACTGAGTTGTACTTGATGCCTAATGGAGCGCAGGCGTCGACCGAGGAGGAGGAAGGAAGTGGGGGCGAAAGCCAGGAGGAGTGGGATTCGGATGCTCATGACGATGGTGAAGACGATGACTCTGGTGAGGAGGAAGAGGAGTAGGAGGAGGAGGAAGTTGCACCTCCTTGTTTGGAAAGACGCTCGAAGCTTGTCCATGATCCTGCAGCCGAGCGCGGTAAGGGGATTGTGTCCATCGTGCAGTCGACCAAGCGTCCTCGGGAGACTTCTCCGGCGCCGACTGAAAAAGCTCCGAAGCAATGTCAAGTGGCACCGCCGAAGCCGACGAAGGTCTTGCCGAAGATGAAGATGGTGATCCCCACTATCTCAGGGTAATAGTGTAGTTTGAGTTTCCTTGTTTCACATGAATTTATTCTTGGCCGATTCATGAGCTGACCGATTGACTTCTGGAGCTGTAGTGCTGCTACTTCTGATACCTCGGCCAGGGCTGAGGATCACGAGATGGAAGATTCTGTCACCTCAAGACCTCGTATGATTTTTGTAGTTCTGTCTCCAGTCGGTTGGCTCTTTGTTTTTAATTTTGACTCTTTTCTGCAGCTCCATCTAACGTCGTTATTGACCTTCCCGATGACGATGCCGAGGAACCACTGAGGCAGAGGAGGAACAGGAAAGTGTCTGCTGGCAAGGAGACTCAGGATGTGCAAGCACCCGAGACGTTGGTCGTAGAAGGGGACAACGTCACTCGGCCTACCGTATCTTTTGTGGTGCCGTTGACGAGTGCTCGCCCCCCGTCATCGAGTGCTGCTCAGCCTTCACTTTTCTCGACCCACCACGTCCCAAAAGACCAAGCCAGTGCTGCTAAAGAAGCAATACGCCAGGCAGGAATCATGATGGAGCAAGTGAAGGCAATCCGAGACGCCAGTCAGGCGGCTTATGACGCCAGTTCAGCTCTTCAGAGAAATGTTCAGGTCAGTCGGCCACCGCCTGTTCTGTTAGGATATGATATCTTAAAATCCTTCTTTCTGAAAATTTCAGTATCCGTCGTACACCCAGTGGGTGTGTTGATTGACATTCTGGATTAGTGGGGGCACGCTGAGTGCACCCACTGGGTGTAGTCCCCAAGGCTATGGTCGACTGCTGGCAGTTGACCATAGTCTTTATGTCTTAAGTTTTTCCTTTATTCGATCGGGTCGAATGAATTGATAAATCGGTGGGGGCACGCTGAGTGCACCCACTGGGTGTAGTCCCCGAGACTGTGGTCGACTGCTGGCAGTCGACGATAGTCTGAAGATAACCTCTCTCTCTCTCTCTTTTTTGCTACTTGTTGGTCGATTGATCGACTCTAACTGATAGAACTAGTGGGGGCACGCTGAGTGCACCCACTGGGTGTAGTCCCTGAGACTATGGTCGAAAGTTTATATTCGGCTGTAGTCTTAGAAATGATATGATTTTTCCTTAGTCACTCGGAAGTGAACTGTCTTTGACATTTGTCGATTGGTTCTTCGCAGAAATCTTGCGAGCTTGCGGCTCGTTACACTGAGTTGGAGAAAAAGCAAATCCAGCTCGAGCTTGATCTGAAACTGGTCTAGGAGAACTTCACGAAGTCGAAGGAGGAGGCAAAATGTATGTTTGGTGAGAACCTCGACGACTGCTTTTGCCTCTCGTCCGTTTTAGAGTCTGATCTCACCGTGACTTTGCAGACAAACTGAGGGATGCTCTGAAGAAGAAAGACCTTGACTTGGCTAAGATGCAGAAAGCGGCTTTAGAGAAGACCAAGCTCGCAGATGAGAAGCTGGCTTCAATCACCAAGCTTGAAGAGGAAAACAACCAATCTGAAAGCTGCTCTTGATGCGGCCAACAAGGGGGTCAGTCGACTGAAGAGTGACAAGATTGCCTTGGGTGACAAGGCCAGTGAGTTGGTGGGAAAGAAGAATGATCTGGAGGCTTATCTGGGAGGACTCGCCAAAAAGCTATTCCTCATGCTTGAAGGTAATCTTTTGTATCAAATAGGCATTTTAACTATGATCTCTCCATCCGACTGTTGTCTTGACTCTGGGGTTGTGCTCGCAGAGTTCTGCCAGAACTTTGTAGAGTAAACTGGTCGACTGGAAACAAACCTGGATCCGATCAACTCTCCTGTGAAGGATGAAGTCGCCATGAATGTGTTTCGACTCGAATCTCGCATTGCTGCCGTAGTGGACTATCTTGCAAGGCGGAAGGTCGCAACTTCCCGCATCGACACAACACTCTGGCCAACAGAGACGCTTCAGAATGACCTCGAGTCTCTGATGACTCGACTGAACGAGGTTCCAAGTCGAGTGCAAGAATGGAAGAAGTCTTCTGCCAGATGCGGCGCGGATGTTGCTCTATCTCTGGTCCGTGTTCACTGCAAGGAGGCGCGAGAGGACAAGGTGGCAGCCCTTAAGGTGGTAATACCAAGAAGCATGATTTCCGATCTTTCATGGAGACCTTCATCGCCGCTGCCCCTCGGATTGCGGATGGAATCGACCTAGATGAATTTGTTGCACCTTCCAGCCCTCCGCATGAGGGGTAAAAAACTTCTGTGCTTGATACTTTAAATTTGCCTCGATATGCCAAGTGATTTTTGTAACCGATAAACCTTAACGGTCTTAGCGCCTGAGCACTTTCGGTTCCGTTGGATGTTATCTGAACTTGGATTCGACGTTGAATATATTTGTTGCACCTTCCAGCCCTCCGCGTGAGGGGTAAAAAACTTCTGTGCTTGATACTTTAAATTTGCCTCGATATGCCAAGTGATTTTTGTAACCGATAAACCTTAACGGTCTTAGCGCCTGAGCACTTTCGGTTCCGTTGGATGTTATCTGAACTTGGATTCGACGTTGAATATATTTGCATTTGGTTTGAGGTGTCTTTTGCAGGCTAGGGCGAAGCACTTGTTGCAACCGACTTGTTCCTCAACACGCTTAGGCGAGCATTGGGCTGCAGCTAAGCCTCTGAGTGGGAGATCTGCTCTCCACTCGGTAGGATTTTCAAAAACTTAGGCGAGCACAGGGCTGCAGCTAAGCCTCCCGAGTGGGAGGTTTGCTCTCCACTCGGTAGGATTTTCAAAAACTTAGGCGAGCACTGGGCTGCAGCTAAGCCCCCGAGTGGGAGGTTTGCTCTCCGCTCGGTAGGATTTTCAAAAACTTAGGCGAGCACTGGGCTGCGGCTAAGCCCCCGAGTGGGAGGTTTGCTCTCCACTCGGTAGGATTTTCGAAAACTTAGGCGAGCACTACGCTGTAGCTAAGCCCCCGAGTGGGAGGTTTGCTCTCCACTCGGTAGGATTTTCAAAAACTTAGGCGAGCACTGGGCTGCGGCTAAGCCCTCGAGTGGGAGGTCTGCTCTCCATTCGGTAGGATTTAAAGGCGTATCTTTGGAGAAGGAGGTAACAGTCGACCTGTACCTCGTCCTCCCTGCAGAGCGTACGTTGTATTTGTGGCGTAGCTCGGAAGGAGAGGGTAGCAGTTGACCTGCACCTCGTCTTCCTTGCAGAGCGCACGTTGTATTTGTGGCGTAGCTTGGAAGGAGAGGGTAACAGTCGACCTGCGCCTCGTCTTCCTTTCAGAGCGCATGTTGTATTTGTGGCGTAGCTTGGAAGGAGAGGGTAGCAGTCGACCTGCACCTCGTCTTCCTTGCAGAGCGCACGTTGTATTTGTGGCGTAGCTTGGAAGGAGAGGGTAGCAGTCGGCCTGCACCTCGTCCTCCTTGCAGAGCGTACGTTGTATTTGTACTTAGGCGAGCGAAATGCTGCAGCTAAGCCCCCGAGTGGAAGGCTGGCTTACCACTCGGTAGGATTTCGTTTAACTTAGGCGAGTACTTGGACTGCAGCTAAGCCTCCGAGTGGAAGGCTGGCTTACCACTCGGTAGGATTTTGTTTAACTTAGGCGAGTACTTGGACTGCAGCTAAGCCTCCGAGTGGAAGACTGGCTTACCACTCGGTAGGATTTTGTTTAACTTAGGCGAGTACTGGGACTGCAGCTAAGCCTCCGAGTGGAAGGCTGGCTTACCACTCGGTAGGATTTTGTTTAACTTAGGCGAGTACTTGGACTGCAGCTAAGCCTCCGAGTGGAAGGCTGGCTTACCACTCGGTAGGATTTTGTTTAACTTAGGCGAAACGGGTTTCGCAGCTAAGCCCCCGAGTGGGAGGCTGGCTCACCACTCGGTTAGGATTTTTTTACAGACTTA
>NC_041389.1:548544909-548598978 GCF_002162155.2 Triticum dicoccoides
CAGCTAAGCCTCCGAGTGGAAGACTGGCTTACCACTCGGTAGGATTTTGTTTAACTTAGGCGAGTACTGGGACTGCAGCTAAGCCTCCGAGTGGAAGGCTGGCTTACCACTCGGTAGGATTTTGTTTAACTTAGGCGAGTACTTGGACTGCAGCTAAGCCTCCGAGTGGAAGGCTGGCTTACCACTCGATAGGATTTTGTTTAACTTAGGCGAGTACTTGGACTGCAGCTAAGCCTTCGAGTGGAAGGCTGGCTTACCACTCGGTAGGATTTTGTTTAACTTAGGCGAAACGGGTTTCGCAGCTAAGCCCCCGAGTGGGAGGCTGGCTCACCACTCGGTTAGGATTTTTTTACAGACTTAGGCGAATCGGATTCGCAGCCAAGCCACCCACTGGGGAAATGCTTTATGTGGACAAAAGTAATGACAATCACTGGAAAAATTATAAAGCTCTTATCTTTGATAAATAAACTACAAAAGTACTTTTATTACAATCCATCCAAGTGAATACTTAAGTATAAAAGGGGCGGAGAAGCTCCGCGTTCCAAGCTCGGGGCTCGTCGATCTGATGCTCGACATTGTAAAGACGGTATGCTCCATTGTGGAGAACTTTGGTGACGATGAAGGGGCCTTCCCAAGAAGGAGCAAGCTTATGCGGTTTCTGCCGATCCACTCGGAGAACCAGATCTCCTTCCTGGAAAGCTCGACTCCTTACGTTTTTGGCATGGAAGCGACACAGGTCCTGTTGGTAAATGGTCGATCGGATCAAAGCCATCTCCCTCTCTTCCTCCAGAAGGTCAACCGTGTCCTGCCGGGCTTGTTCTGCTTCAGACTCGGTGTAAAGTTCGACTCGAGGAGCGTTGTGAAGTAGGTCGCTTGGCAAGACCGCTTCGGCTTCGTAGACCAAGAAGAATGGAGTTCTCTCAGTCGACCGGTTAGGCGTGGTCCTTAACCCCCAAAGCACAGATGGAAGCTTGTCGACCCATGCACCAGCCGCATGCTTGAGATCACGCATCAAACAGGGTTTCAACCCTTTGAGAATCAAGCCGTTGGCTCATTCTGCCTGTCCATTCGACTGAGGACGGGCGACTGAAGCATGGTCGACTCGTGTGCCTTGAGATGTGCAGAAAGCTCTGAATTCTTCGGAATCGAAGTTTGACCCGTTGTCAGTGATGATGCTGTGCGGGACTCCATATCTGAATATCAATTCTCTGATAAAGCTGACAGCAGTACCGACATCAAGGTTCTTGATGGGTTTGGCCTCAATCCACTTGGTGAACTTGTCGACTGCTACCAGCACATGGGTGAAACCGCTTCTGCCTGTTCTCAAAGGGCCAATCATATCCAACCCCCATACTGCGAAGGGCCAGACTAGTGGTATGGTCTTTAAAGCTAAGGCGGGCTTGTGCGACATATTGGAGTAAAATTGACATCCCTCACACTTGTCGACTATCTCCTTTGCCATTTCATTCGCTCTCGGCCAGTAAAATCCGGCTCGGTATGCTTTGGCCACGATGGTCCGATAGGACGCATGATGGCCACAGGTCCCCAAGTGGATTTCGTCAAGGATTATTTGACCTTCTTCTGGCGTTATGCATTTCTGACCAACTCCAGTCGTGCTTTCTCTGTACAGTTGTCCCCTTATCACGGTAAAGGCTTTAGATCGGCAGACGATCTGTCGAGCCTCTTCTTCGTCCTCTGGGAGCTCTTTCCTTAAGATATACGTGATATACGTACTGTCCAATCAGGAGTGATCACCAATGCTTCCATGATCAGGTCGACCACCGCTGGAATTTCAACTTCAGTCGGATCCGTGACACTCTTAGGCTGCGGAGCTTCTTCGGTAAAAGGATCTTCTGTGACTGATGGAGTATGGATATGCTCCAAGAACACATCACTGGGAATGGCTTCTCTCTTGGACCCTATCTTCGCCAAATCATCAGCCGCTTGATTTTTCAGTCGGGGTATATGGTGGAGCTCTAACCCTTCAAATTTCTTTCCAAGCTTCCTCACTACATTGCAGTATCCAGTCATGGTTGGGCTTCTAACGTCCCACTCCTTCATCACTTGATTGACCATCAAATCTGAGTCGCCATAAACCATAAGGCGACGGACACCGAGTGAAATGGCCATGCGCAACCCATACAAAAGTGCTTCATATTCTGCTTCATTATTGGAGGAATCAAAGTGGATCTGGAGCACATATCTGAGCTTATCTCCTCGGGGGGAAACCAAAACCACCCCAACACCGGAACCATTTAACATCTTAGAGCCATCAAAGAACATGGTCCAATGCTCCGAGTGAACTTGAGTCGGCTGCTGTTGTTCAATCCACTCGGCAAGGAAATCTGCTATAGCCTGGGACTTAATGGCTTTCTTTACCTCAAATTTGATATCAAGGGGAAGGAGTTCAATCGCCCATTTAGCCACTCGACCAGTTGCATCTCCGTTGTGCAGAATCTCTGACAGTGGTGCGTCGCTGACGACTGTAATGTCATGATTAGAGAAATAATGAGCAACCTTCTTCATGGTCATGTAGATCCCACATACGAGCTTCTGATAATGAGGATATCTTTGCTTCGATGGAGTCAAAACTTCAGAGAGATAATACACTGGGCGCTGAACTTTGAAGGTTTTCCCTTCTTCTTCCCGCTCGACCGTAAGTATTGTACTGACGACCTGCCCTGTGGCTGCAATGTAAAGCAACAAAGGCTCTTTGCTGATTGGAGCAGCAAGCACCGGCTAGGTGGAGAGCAGAGCTTTTAGCTCGACAAATGCTGCATCAGCTTCTGGAGTCCACTCGAACTTGTCTGCCTTCTTCATCAGTCGGTAAAGAGGCAATGACTTTTCACCGAGGCGAGAGATGAATCGACTTAAACGCGGCCAAGCATCCAGTAAGCTTCTGGACATCGTGCACACACACGGGGCGTTTCATTCGGAGTATGGTGTCAACTTTTTCTGGGTTAGCGTCGATTCCTCGTTCTGAAACGAGAAAACCGAGTAACTTTCCGCCAGGTACTCCAAATGTCCACTTTGATGGATTAAGCTTGATATCATACCTCCTGAGATTGGCAAATGTTTCAGCAAGGTCAGTCAACAGGTCGGAACCCTTTCATGACTTGACCATGATATCATCCATGTATGCTTCCACATTCCGACTAATTTGGGTGAGTAAACACTTTTGAATCATCCTCATGAACGTGGCTCCGGCATTCTTGAGACCGAATGGCATGGTGATATAGCAGAAGCACCCGAATGGAGTGATGAAAGCTGTTTTGATCTCGTCAGGTCCATACAGACGGATCTGATGGTACCCAGAATAGGCGTCTAAAAAAGACAATCTCTCACATCCCGCGGTCGAGTCGACAATTTGGTCGATGCGAGGGAGAGGAAAATGATCTTTCGGGCAGGCCCGATTGATATGTTTGAAATCAATGCACATGCGAAGTGAGTTGTCCTTCTTGGGGACCATGACGACATTGGTGAGCCACTCGGAGTGGTATATCTCTCGGATAAACTCTGCTGCAAGGAGTTGAGCCACCTCCTCGCCAATGGCTTTTTTCTTCTGAACGGCGGACCGTCGAAGATGTTCTTTGACAGGTTTCGCTTTTGAGTCGACTCTAAGGCGATGCTCAGCCAGCCCCCTGGGAACACCCGGCATGTCAGCTGGCTTCCATGCAAAGATGTCCCAGTTCTCATGGAGGAACTGGATGAGCGCTTCTTCCTATTTAGAGTCGAGTGTTGTGGAAATATGGGTCGGAGCTGCGTTGGGGTCGGTCGGGTGAATATGAACGGGCTTCGTCTCCCCAGACGACTGGAATGCTGACTCCGTGGCGGGCTTCTTGGCCCGCAACAAATCACTCGGATCTGCATTTTTCTTGTATCCTTCCAGCTCTACCACTGTTATCTGGGCATGCGCAATCTTCGAGCCTTTCTAGAAACACTCTTCTGCCTTCTTCCGGTTGCCAGTGATAGTGATCACACCTTTGGGGCCAGGCATCTTTAATTTGAGGTACACATAACATGGTCGAGCCATGAACCGGGCATAAGCTGGTCTCCCCAAAATAGCATGGTAAGCGCTCTGGAAATCCACGACTTCAAATGTCAGCTTCTCTTTGCGGAAGTGCTTCGAGTCGCCGAACACTACATCTAGAGCTATTTGGCCGAGTGACTCAGCCTTCTTTCCAGGAATGACCCCGTGAAAAGTCATGTTGCTGGAGCTGAGCCTGGACATCGGAATGCCCATTCCCTTTAGCGTCTCTGCATACAGTATATTCAACCCACTGCCACCATCCATCAGTACCTTAGTCAGTCGAGTGCCTTCGACGACTGGGTCGACCACCAAAGCTTGCCTCCCAGGGGTGGCTATGTGAGTCGGGTGATCGGACTGGTCGAACGTAATGGGAGTTTGAGACCATCTCAGATAGCTTGGTGTCGCCGGGGCGACCATATTTACCTCACGGTTGATAACTTTCAATCGACTTTTGCTCTCCACATTAGCAAAAATCATCAGGGTGGAATTGACATGAGGATACCCTCCATCACTGTCCTCCTTGTCCTCGGCCTTGTCCGACTCCTTTTCATTGTCCTTGGGCTGTTTTCCTTGAAACTGCTGGATTAAGAGCCGACACTGGTGAGTGGTATGTTTCGGGTAGATGAAGTTACCCTCTTCGTCTTTCTTCGTGTGGATGTGACACGGCAGATCCATCACGTCATTTCCTTCCTTATCCTTTACCTTCTTGGGGTTTCAAGATCCTTTGGGCTTCCCTTTGAATTTGCCCTGAGTCACGGCCAGAGCCTCTCCAGGAGCAGCTGGCTCGGCCTTTCGCTTCTGCTTCTGCTTCCGATTGGAGTTTCCTTTTTCCGACTGACTCGGCTTATACTTGTCACTCCGGAGCCTGTCCTCTTCTTCACCGTTAGCGTATTTGGTGGCAATCTCCATCATTCGACTCAGGGTCATATCCCCGGTTTGACCAAACTTCAGGCTCAACTCTCTATTCTTGACACCATCCTTGAAGGCACAGACTGCTTGATGATCAGACACATTCTCCACGGTATGATGCAAAGTGATCCATCTCTGGATGTAATCTCTCAATGTTTCATTCGACTTTTGTACGCAGACTTGCAGCTCTGTCAACCCGGCCGGTCGCTTGCAAGGTCCCTCGAACGTCCTGACGAACACTCAGGAAAGATCTTCCCAAGTGTAAATGCTGCTAGGAGCTAACTAATTCAACCACGCCCTGGCTGAACCCTCTAACATGAGTAGTAAATGCTTCATGGCCACCTCATCATTACCGCCGCCAATCTATACCGCCACTCGGTAGTCTTCAAGCCAGGTTTTAGGCTTGGACTCACCGGTGAACTTACATACCCCAGTCGCCAACCTGAAGTTGGGGGGGATCACTGCGGCTCTGATGGCTCTGCTAAAGCATTCTGGACCTAAAACATGGACTCGGCTGCTAGTGGGCGCATCTCTGTCATGGCCACCTCGATGAGCTCTATTCCGATCGACCAAACCTTGCACGATGATGGATCTCGCGTCAAAGCCTGGTTCCCTGGGGTCGACCGGAGCTCTCCGCCCAACACTGAGCTGGCGCCTGTCATCTTGCTACCGATGGGCATTAGACTCACCTCTCGGGGGAGGAGTGGGCACTCGACGCCTATAATCACGATCAAATCGGTCATCATACTGATCCCGCCGGCCTTCACGTCCCTCGCGCCTCGGAGGCGATCTTGGGCTATGAGTCGACTGAACTGTATTCGCAGCGACGGATCGACTGTGAATCCTGTTGTGCGATTGTGACACAACCGAATTCTGATCTCCTGCGGCTCGGAGCAAATCCCTGATCTGCATCAAGCCTCTGCCAGCCTCCGACTGAGAGGGCTGAATTGACTCCGCTATACGGGCTGCAGTTGCTAAATTCTGAATCGGGGTTCGATATACCTGAGTTGGTTGCGGAAAAAGCTGACGTCGACTGGAGTCGGGTACTCATTGCCGCGCACGTTTGTCGAGTGCTCGCTGGAGGTTCTCCAGTCGAGTGCGTTCAGCCAAGTTGGCCAAACGCACCTCTTCCAAGGCACGAGCCTCGGGAGTTTCCCCTGCGATAGGAGTATGCAGGGCATCCATGTTTCGGCGGCGAAGATCTTCTCTTTGCTAAGAAGTGAGTGGCTCGGGTTGATATTCCTCGTGGGCCTGAGCGGGGTCGCCTCCATCGTCCTTCCCGTCGATGCGGGGGAAACCGGGAGGGCTACGAGGCCCATTGACCATCAGGACCTCCGCCACTGGATCACTGCTGTCGCACTCGGATGCAGTCTCTACGGAGCCAGTCGACAGATCGAACATGCCGTAGAGAGATTCGTCGGGCTCAATTGCCGCGACTTGGGTGGTGGCCGATTGGCGAGCTACTGCGTGTCTCACCCACCGCTGGAGCCTCGACCGACCGGAGCGCTTGCGCTGGCGGGAGACAGGGAGGGAGAACGGCACAGGAGTCGACCGGTACGGAGTCGACGGCTGCCGCAGCAGGACGCCGCGAACACACGCCCGAAAATGCGTCGCACCGCGGACGGGGAGCGCGTCGATGTCGAGTGGAGCCTCCTGGAGCCAAGCGGAGTCGTCGGCAACGAAAGTGAGCGCGCCGAGACGGATCTCGCGGCCCTCGACCAGAACTCCGCCAGAAACCACGATGAAGGCAATCGGAAAAACTGCAACTTCTCCAAAAAGTCGCTAAGACACTTGCCCCAAGGTGGGCGCCAACTGTCGTGGTTCTAAGTCTGACAGTAGAATGGGGGGTAGGTATGAAGAGGCAAGATCCTAGCTATGGAGTAGTTGTATACGCAAGGGATGTACGAGTTCAGGCCCTTCTCGGAGGAAGTAACAGCCCTACGTCTCGGAGCCCAGAGGCGGTCGACTGGATTATGTGCGTATGAGTTACAGGGGTGCGAACCCTTCACATTGAGGAGGGGGGTGGCTTATATATAGTTCACCAGACCCCTCCGGCCCTCAGTTATGCAGGGTTTAAAGTACATTAAGACAGGGAGTTACTGGTAACGTCCACATAAAGTGCCATGAAGACTATTAAAGCTACTTAATGACAGGCCGTTGTGTGCTGAGTGACTTTAGGTCTCCTGGTTGTCGAGTGGTTAGCTTCATAATCGAGTGGCTATCTTCATCGTCGAGTGTCCTTGAATTCGTCGAGTGGAGTCCCTCTTGGTCGACTGGAAGGTAGCTTCTTCTAAGGATGTCCTTGGGTAGGGTATCCTAGACAGGTTCATGACCCTACCCTAGGTACATGACTTCATCAACTACCGCTGGCCACAGCGGTACTGCCGCTTGGCCCAGCGGTACTAGGGGCGGTAGTAGCCGCGGTTCTACCGCTCCTACTACTGCAACTACAGCCGCTGAACCCGACACGAGAAAACCACGTCTCGAGTCGAGGCGGTACCAGCGCGGAAACAGAGCCGTACTACCGCTTATGGCCATGGGCGGTACTACCGCTTGTGGCGATACGCGGTACTGCCGCTCCGGTCCAGCGGTACTACCGCTGGCGCCAACCTTATGCCAAAGCCACGAAAACAAGTACGCTCCAAGGAAAACCAGAACTGCCATAGCTTCTGCAAATGAGCTCCGAATTGAGAAAACTCAAGCTTGTTGGATACAAGACAACGAGTAGCATCAAAACAGCGAAGGTATGCCTAACAAAAAGAGGAGAGAAACCTTCAACAGAGTAGAACCGGCAGAACCTGCAACATCAAAAACATCATAGAAGATGCTTGTGAACTCCGTTTTCGATGAACCCGAGCTTGTCATCAAGATGACCATAAGCTCCAAATCTCACAAAGAGAACCAAACAAGAACCAAGAAAGAAGATGCAAGGATGCAATGGTTTGAGCTCTCTACGAATGATACGATCAAGTTACTTATCGAGAGCCCCCCTTGATAGTACGGCAATCGAACCTAAAACCAGGTCTCCCAACTACCACCATGAGACCAGAAAAATGGAAAACCTATCAAGGGCAAACCTCTGCCTTGCACATGGTCCACTTGAGCTAGATGATGACGATCTTGACTCCCTCAAGTTGGACCACCTTTCTTGATTGCGTTGGCTCAATGAAGACTAGTTGATTGCTCCCCCATACTCCACTATGGGTGAGCCACTCTTTCGCACATCTTCATAAGTCCATTGTCATCACAATGGACGACAAGCTTCAAGCATTTGATCTCTTCATGATGCTTCACTTGAACTTGCACACCACAACCTAACCCCACAAAGAACTCTCACGAAGATCATGGGTTAGTACAAAAAGCATAATTGAAAATGCTTACCATACCATGGATCGCTTGATCCCTCTCGGTACATATTCTACGCTTTGTGTGTTGATCAACTTGATTCACTCTTTGTCTTAGTCTTGATCAACCTCTCACATGACCAATCTTTAGGTAATTCCTTGAATGGCACCTTGGTCATCACAAACTTTCCTTGAAACCAACAAATGGACTCCAAGAAAAGCATATGGACAAATCCTTCAAATCAAACTCAAGGCAACCATTAGTCCATATAGATTGTCATCAATTACCAAAACCAAACATGGGGGCACCGCATGTTCTTTCAGTGGTTGATGTAGACGAACGTCTTCTCGTTCTGACCGATTGAGTACCGAACGTACGACACCTCCGAGTTCTGCACATGTTCAGCGCGATGACGTCCCTCGAGCTCTTGATCCAGCAGAGGGTCGAAGGAGAAGATGAGTTCCATCAGCACGACGGCATGGTGACGGTGATGGTGATGTGATCCGCGTAGGGCTTCGCCTAAACACTGCGAGAATATGAGTGGAGGCGTAAACCGTGGAGGGGGGGTGCCGCACAAGGCTTGAAGTAATTGGTGTGTTCTCTAGGGGCGCCCCCCGTATATAAAGGAGGGAGGGAGAGGAGGCCGGCCGAGGCGCGCCCCAAGTGGGGAGGAGTCCCACTTGGACTCCTAGTCCAATCCCCCCCCCCCTTCCTTTTACCGGAGGGGAAAATGGGGAAGGAGAGGGAGGAGGAGAAGGAAAGGGGGGTGCTGCCCCCACCCCTTGTCTTATTCTGTTTCCTCCTGGTGGGGGGCGCGCCAGCCCCTTGTGGGCTGCTGTGCCTGCCTCCTATGGCCTAGATGGCCAGTATCTTCCACCAGCGGGTTCTGGTAACCCCTCCGGTACTCTGGTATGTACCCGATACACTCCATAACCCTTTCGGTGTCCAAATACTACCTTCCAATATATCGATCTTTACCTCTCGACCATTTCAAGACTCCTTGTCATGTCCGTGTTCTCATCCGGGACTCTGAACAACCTTCGGTCACCAAACCACATAACTCATATAATACATATCGCCATCGAACGTTAAGCGTGCGGACCCTACGGGTTCGAGAACTATGTAGACATGACCGAGACACCTCTCCGGTCAATAACCAATGTCGGAACCTGGATGCTCATATTGGTTCCCACATATTCTACAAAGATCTTTATCAGTCGAACCGCTATGTCAACATACGTTATTCCCTTTGTCATCAGTATGTTACTTGCCTGAGATTCGATTGTCGGTATCTCTACACCTAATTCAATCTCGTTACCGGTAAGTCTCTTTACTCGTTCTGTAATGCATCATTTCACAACTAACTTATTAGTCACATCGCTTGCAAGGCTTCATATGATGTGCATTACCGAGAGAGCCCAGAGATACCTCTCCGATACTTGGAGTGACAAATCCTAATCTCGATCTATGCCAACCCAACATACACCTTTGGAGATACCTGTAGAGCATCTTTATAATCACCCAGTTACGTTGTGACGTTTGATAGCACACAAGGTATTCCTCGGTGTCCGGGAGTTGCATAATCTCATAGTCGGACGAATATATATTTGACATGAAGAAAGCAGTAGCAATAAAACTGAATGATCATTATGCTAAGCTAACGGATGGGTCTTGTCCATCACATTATTCCACTAATGATGTGATCCCACTCATCAAATGCCAACACATGTCCATGTCTAGGAAACTTAACCATCTTTGATCAACGAGCTAGTCAAGTAGAGGCATACTAGGGAGACAGTATTTTGTCTATGTATTCACACACGCATGAAGTTTCCGGTTAATACAATTCTAGCATGAATAATAAACATTTATCATGAATAAGGAAATATAAAATAACAACTTTATTATTGCCTCTAGGGCATATTTCCTTCATGGTATCCCATCCTTACCCTTTTGGGAGGCCAAATCCCGTAGAGATTGTATATGACTGTCCCTTGGCTCAAATGTTTCATAGTATAGAATCCAAGCTCTTTTGTAGTGGTATCTGGTTACTGTTTGGCCACCAATATCTTTGATGTTCGTTTACTATTTCATGTATTAGCTAACAAAACAAAAGCAAACAACCCATGGGGCACTATTTCACAAGGAAAAAGAGAGATCTAACAATATGGCGACGACTTAGCACATGAGATGTAAATCGTATAGCCTTCCCTCTTCACCCCTCATTGATCCCACCATGTGAGTACAGATATAATCAGACACATATGTCCTTAAGTGCATAACGTATTGATCATCTATCGCTCTTGTTTCCTGTAGCCAGTCGAAGCTGATTCTAGTTTCACTAGCATGTGGACTCCAAGCAAGCTTAACCTCACCTAAGGGTTTATTTGCTCTAGCTTTTGTAGATTCAAGATTTTGAAGCCCGAGGATAAAGTACAATAATACATAAATTGTAAGATGATGTATTCAAATGGATTATTTAGCTAGGGAGAGGGGGTAAATTTACTTTTGAGTTTTCTCCATGCCAAGCAAACACTAAGTACCAAAACACTACTTCCTAGAACTGGCAACACAATCCTCACAATATTGCTCCTTGCCCTCATCCTCGTTCGTCGTCGGTCATCACCGCCGCCGGAAAGTACTCGGCGTCGGGTCTGGGCCAACAAACAATTCAGGCATAACCTTTACAATGGTTGCGCATACCAGGTGGAAGAAGTTGACAAGAGGAGGAGGTACATTACTCTTGAAGAGGTGGACGAAGGATGCTATGGGCATCTTTCCCCACCACCTAGCACAAATCAACCTTTCATGGGGAGGAGCTCGACGATGTAACTCCACGTGATGGACCTTGTTACGTTTGGGGATGCATTGGTGGCATCTTATGAGCTCATGTTGGGTCGAATGAAGGAGCTAATAGTAGAGGCAACATCCCTTGCTAAAACAAGGGATGGTCTTGGTATCGAGGAGGTGCAAGTTTGCTGAATTGGCTCAGAGGAAGAATGCGGAAATGGGAGCGATTGAGGGTGTTGATCGAGAGATCGTGGATATGAGAACATTATGTAACTTTCAGGGAATTGGGATGCGCTTGCTGGGCTTGCAGCTCCGACCAAGAAGCGGGGCCGGTCCTGGCATTTCGGGGGCCCGGGGCGAAAGTAAAACCCGGGGCCCTTTAATATAAACATAAAAATAAGAATTTATGTTTCAGCCTCGGTTCTTGAACAACCGAATGTATATGTTTAAATATCTCCCAGAGCTATCCCATTAATTCTTTTTTTACCCGAAACTATAGGTATTTCTTCCCACAGTAATTTTTTTTAATTTCTCTAAGAAAAAACATGTACAAAGTAAAGGGGAAAGCAGAAGAAAAATAGGAAAGTAAAACTAGGGCCTATGTACAAATAAAGATACAAAGAGGAAAGGGGAGCAGCAAGCCTGGTTAGCCATCACATACCTTGAAATTGATAATTATTATTATTAGGTAAATATATAATCATACCTTGGTTTCTCCCTTCAATATGAACTCCAAAGCACGTCATATGCGAATTTATAGGCCACAAATTGTGATCCATTTTATGAAATGAAGAAAAGAAGCAAGTCAGGATATTCAACATGAAGTTATCTATGTCTTTCATGTTGTAATCAAAAACTGATTATGCCTAAATATAGACTAGTTCTTGCAAACAGAAATCTACTAAAAATCGCAAAAACAATATTTGCTGAACTTTTAAAATATACTTGTGCAACAACACCGTTCTGATGATACCTCGGCAACCATTAATCCAAACTGAGAAATTGGGATCGATTGGATTTGGAATGCAATCCACTACCATTACAAAGTTGATTTTTGTGTCATCTCGAGGTTAAGCACGGATAGTGCAGTTTTCAACACAGTAATCCTATCCAATGATTGGATTATCAAAAACAATTCCCGGCTTCGATTTCAATTAATGAACAACAAATTTAGGAACTACAGACTACCAGAGAGATTACCTTTAAGCTCTAGATCATTGATTTAAAAATCAACTGATAGATTCTGATGATCTGATCCAACGTAAGCTGCCCTTGTCTGTTGTTGTCCTTCGCTCCTGGCTGTTGTTGTGCATGAAGGTAACAATGCGAGGCGAGGGCGCGAGATCAGATGACGATCAGGAGGCGGCAAAGGCGCTCGGCGCTCGGCGAAATTCTTCCCTCTCCAGCCGTCCAGCGACGTGCGTGATACATCGCCCCTCGATCTGATCTGATATGATCTGATCGATCAGCGCGTGCGGTTTTCTTTGTGAGAAATCGTGCGTACATGCATAGTCAACCTACTAGGGCCATATCACAAGTTGTACACGGAAAAGGCCTGAAGCCATATCAAGTTACCAGTTACTTTTTTTTTTTCAAGAGAAGACCTGGGCTACTTGCAAACCTGAGAGGGGGCCCCGGGATTTTGGGGGCCCGGGGCGGCCGCCCCCACTGCCCCCCCTCAGGGCCGGCCCACCAGCTACAAGTCGGGGAAGGCGCCATACGAGGGTCTGTGTAAGCAGACAACTACACCGGACTTCTGCAAGCGCCCTGGGCATAAGAAGACTACATGCCCAAATAGGGGGATTTGGCGAAACAGCCTCTGAAACCGCGAGATGCAAGATTTATGGAGTCTCGGGGCACCACCGCAACAACTACACCAGACTCCTGGGGCTTGTTGTGCCTTAAGGAATTATGGTTGAATTGGTAAGTTGAGGATTTTCAAGTGTGCAATTACGCATGTTCGGCCTGAATGTACAATATGTGTGTTCTAGTTCAGACTGTATGCTGTTTCAGGTGTTTATGATGCCGACCAGCCCTGTTTCGACACTCGGCTGATAGTCAAAGTGAATTATGATGCCGGTCAGCCCTGTTTGACAGTGGGCTCATAGTTAAGCCGAGTAGACGACGAAAAGCACTCTACTTACATCTAGTTGCCAACGTGGCATAAGCTGAGTCGTCGAAGCCAAGTGTTACACTCGGCCTACAATTAGCCAGGTAAATTTTTGCCCTTAGCCAAGTATACTGTGCACTCTGCTTTAGCTATTATTCATGCAGTGTATTTTGTCAGTTTTACAAAATCACGTCACTATTTTGTGAGCCATACAATTTACAGTGGCATTTCGGTACATCAAAAGCTGAGGACTTACAAAAATATTTCATCGCCCCTCTATCTCAGTAAGAGTAAAAGTACTGACAGAAGTTTGAATATTTTGTCTTATTTGATCCACTTCAGTACTTCGTCGTGAAATGTAGGCGGGGCGATTGGGGGATGTAAGTGTGCTGCTTCCATTCTCTAGGACGAACACAACAGATGACATGAGTGGTCTGTCTTCTGGGTTGTCCTGCACACACAAGAGTGCTACATGGATGCAAAGAAGAACTTCATCTGGTGAAGTATCTATGATAGTTGAGTCTTGCAGTTCCTCGGTCTTCTGTTCGCTCCACATGTTCCATGACTAAAACAAGCAAGAACATCATATCAATATTCATGTTATCTCTCAAAAAAAAACTTGATAGAAGTCTTGTATGTACTTACATAAACTGCGAGGCTGGAAAATCCCATGGTTTCACAATTGGAATTTCTCCTTATACCGGTTACAACCTCCAATAGTAATATGCCGAAGCTGTAGACATCAGATTTGGTAGAGAAGACACCTTCCATTGCATACTCAGGAGCCATGTAACCACTGCTTGATCATACTAAAATTGTTTGAATTTATCTAACAAGTATTGAACTTACTAATACGAGTTTTTTCAATGAATACTCACTATGTTCCAACTACGCGTTGGGTATTTGCATTTTGCTGGTTATCACCAATGATCCTCGCCATACCAAAATCTGCTATCTTGGGTTTCATATATGCATCTAGCAAAATATTTCCAGCTTTTAGGTCCCTATGAATTATGGTGAACCTTGAGTCTTCATGAAGATATAGAAGCCCTCTTGCAACCCCTTTGATTATACTGAACCGTGTTGCCCAATCCAACAACAATTTTCTTGTGTCATCTACAAAGAAACAAATAGAAGAAAACTGTAATTTTTGGGTTATCTTAGGAAATTATTGCTTGTTATTAGAATATGTACTGAAAAGGGTTGCATCTAAGCTCTTGTTAGGAAGATACTCATATATCAAGAGCTTTTCATCTCCTTCATCACAACACCCAAGAAGTCGAACCAAGTTTCTATGTTGCAATTTTGCAATTAGAATTACTTCGTTCCTGAATTCTGTTGTTCCTTGTTGAGAATCTCTACTTAGCCTCTTGATTGCGACTTCTTGACCACCTAATAGTCCCTAGGGAAACATAGAGTTGAGTTTTACATATGAATAAGCTAGTCTCCTAATTTAGAAAGAATAACATGCACTACATATTGAACAAGCTACCTTGTAAACTTTGCCAAATCCTCCATGTCCAATCTTACATGCTTCAGAGAAACTGTGGGTCGCAAGAACAATTTCTTCTAATCTGACGAATGGAAAATCTTGATCATGCAGAGGGCCTTCTCCGCCATGTTCTTCGGAGGTACTTAGACCATCCAATCTTATATTCTTGTGCTTTCTCCAATTTTTATTCTTGCCTGCTCCCACAATGTAGTAGTCATTTCCCTTCCAATAAGCATACCGTACGCATAAGAAATAAAAGTTATATGTGACCCCATGAATTTTTTATATTGTTGTTATTCCCTTTATGAACTCACATAACAAGATGAAATTACCCATGAGGTAAGTTGCCGCCATGTTAAAATCATAGACCAGAAAGTACCTATATTACAGAAAATGAGGTCCAAATGTTTGAAAAAACACACTTAGGATCCCCTCTAGAAGAAAACAAACATGTATGTGTGCGCGCACACACACAACCCATTATTCCATAGCACCGTGACCTAACCTCACTCTGGTTTTTTCTAACCTCACAAAGTATTTCTAAAGCAAACTTTCTTGAGCATGGGAAGCAACAATCACTATGATCGATGTGTGGAAAAACTTGCAGTAGTTAGGGTTGCCAGTTATCGTTACATTGATCCCATGATGGCTAAACCGCACAAAAAAAAAAACCACCTTGAAATATTATTTGCTCTAGTTCGCTATTCAAGTGGCTTAGAGGATACTTGAAACTGAGGGCATATTGTGGTAGTAGACGACGAATTCCAAGTTTATGTAGTTAAACTGGCATTCTCATAATGACGTCAAATAAAACATGTTTAAGTAGATTCAACTAAACATACCTTTGCATTTTAACCATGCGAGAGAGATGCATACGAGTACGAGAAAACTACTGCTTAGAACTGGCAGCATAATCCTAATTGCATTGCCTTTTCGTCTTTTACCTGCGCCATACATACATATACTATAAAAGAAAAGGAGAATGATTGATACAACTAGAAGTATATTAGCAAAGTTAAAAACGGCAGCAAAATGGCAAAACTAGTAGTAGAAAGAGACAAAATGGAAGTTTGTTGCCACCTGCTGCATCTATACCTGCAAGTCGAAGATAGAGCGTCTCCCCACCGTTCTCGCGTAATTTTCCCGTGTCAATCAAATCCCCAGCCCACAGCAAGCACATTGTCGCAGCTCCTCCGGACATGCTGCTACTGACATTGCGATGCACATACCCCTCACAGGAGCAGTTGCGGTTGCACTCCTCCAGACACTCGTCAGACGTACTTCTGCCCCCTCCGACGAGCGCAAATTTATCTGGTGACTTCATCCCCAACATGGCCAAGTAGCGACTGCCGCACCCATGCAGCAGCTCCTTCCGCCGGCACCCCGCCAAGAACCTGCCACTAGTCCACTCCTCCTTGTTTGCTGGCTCGAAGCCATCTAGACACTTGCAAGTTGGGGTCGGCACCACTGTCTCGTCGCAGTAGCCATACGGGCCACAGTATCCATAGCGATTGCATTCAGCAGACCAGATCGAAACGGCAACCCAGATAGAGGACATGCTGCTCCAGATCTGAATCAGATACTGACCAGAATAGGTCAACACTATCCTTGTGGGTGGGGCGCCATCAGAGAGGCTATATGTGACATAGATCTCATCACCATTGTCGATGATGGCCATGTACATGATAAGATCACTAACGTTGATTGCCCCTACTAGCTGTTCTTTGCTAAAGCTAAACACTTGGTTCCCCGTCCATGGGTTGCTACGGATCATCAAGCTCTCCCCGTCCCTCAGGAATGCTTGGAGGGGTGTGTCTGGGCCGCCACCGAAGGAGAAGCGCCCCGGTGAAGGGTCGCCGGGGCCCTTCCAGGATACTAGACGATCACCAGTGTCGCCCGGTCTGTATTTGATTCGGGACTTCATGCTGGGGAGGACCGTGTCCGTGGGGTGGTCGAAGCTCTGCCACAACGTGGTACCGTTTGCCGACCGGATGACGAGGTTGCCGGTGTTCAAAAGCACCGCCGTTGAGGAAGACGAGCCAATGGTTGTGGTTATGTTGGCCGTTGTCCAAAGGACACGGCCGTCACTATTACCTTCGGAGATAATGAGATTGGAGGTGTTGGTGAGGGAGAGCATCGGTGCAGAGGAAGTGTTATTGGAGATTGGGGTTTCACGGTTGGCAACCCAAACAACTGTGAGCTCAGATATGTTGTTGTACCATATGCCAAGGTACAGCTTGGCTGGAGTGGAGTTGGAGGGGTTGAAGAAGCCCAAGGCGAACATGCCACCCTCAGAGACGATGGTTGTGCCAGGGGATAGCGGCTTACCGGGGACAAGCCGGTCGTCGGAAGCACTCAATGGCAGAAACAAAACGATCAGAGCTACAGTGCAGCAGAGGATAGCCTTCGACTCCATTGATCGATCAGGCCAAAATCTTTGTTACTAAGCTGTAACTACCTATACCCTATATATAGATGCTGGCAAATGCGAGAAAGTGGTTGCTTTAATTGAACCTTGGTCTACAAGTAGGAACTGTTTCCACGAGGGAAGCACCCACGAATGTTCAATCACGGAAGTAGATGATTATATTGAATAATGCAAAATTTCGAAATTCTAGAAGTGTTTGTGTCGGAGTCAAGAGTCAGTTGGAGTTAACATTTCAGTTGTCCATGTCAGAGTTGGGATGCCACCATCACT
Source organism: Triticum dicoccoides (assembly GCF_002162155.2). Lineage (NCBI taxonomy): Eukaryota > Viridiplantae > Streptophyta > Magnoliopsida > Poales > Poaceae > Triticum > Triticum dicoccoides. The sequence continues at coordinate 548,562,284 of NC_041389.1, forward strand.
GCAAGAACGTCACCTCCCACCGAAAAAAAAACTCTAGATTAGTGAGACATGGGTGAGCATCAAACCTGGATTTCGATCCACTTATGCATCTTTTGTTATCCGAGCGTTCCTTTCACAGAAAGCCTTTTCTTGTACGGAATCAGTCTGATCCTTGAGCTATTCAGTTTTGACCATTAGATGTTTTACTACCCTATATTTTACCTGCTTATTTTGATCTCAGCCAACAACTACAGTTGATTTCTGCTCTAGGCACGACAATTTCTCGTTCAGACATGTGCTTGCTGTGTGAACTTGCAGAGGAAGGCATGCTCTTCGGTCTTCACATCGGTCAACGTGCTTATGGAAACTCAAAACATTACCCGCAAAAAAAAGGAAACTCAAAACGTTGAATGTCACACCCTAGTTTTGTCTGACTGTCATTCTGTCCTAAAGCTTTTTCTTCAAGTGAACAAAAATTTCCATTCTGAGAGCGAGAATGAAGATTCAGTTCATTGGAATGTAATGATGGTTTTGTGATGTTTTCTTTTTATCTTTTGAAAAGGGAATAAACCTGGCCTCTACATCTTGCGATGCACACAACCATTTTATTAACATAATAAATCAAAGTCACTGAGTACCAAAAGGTTTACATAAAGAGAAGACTACAACGGACGGTTATGCTATATTCTTGGTTCTAGTGTTTATAGTTGTTGTTATATGACCTACGGATCTAAATGTAATTATTATTATTATTTTTAGTGTTCACTATATTATTATGATTAATAATGAATAGATAAAAGATAATCATAAATAAAATTTTGTTTTGCAAAGTGACGTGGCTAGCAGCCTATCACTGCCTACCACGAAAGAGAATAAAAACATTGGAATATAACGACTTCCAGCCAACTGATGCACGCGGTTTTGTTTCTCCGAGAGCATGATGGTCTCAACCTATTAGGCAGTTATTAAAGGTATCTTCAACACTGACCCGTAAATTTGCGACAGCATCCGCCCGCAGTCCGCGGATCGGCGGACCAGTCCATGGGCATGAGTGTGGGAGGCGGCCATTCAACTTTGTCCGCGTACATTTCGAACCAAGTTTAAATTAATCGGACGGACTCCATGCAAAACACGGTGAATTTTCATATAAACCGGAGCACATTCATTATAGTTTGGACATTTTTCATATAAACCGGACAAACATTACATTTTGGTTAATTTTATACTAAATCCAATCTAAATGATCGCCGCTGCCCGTTCCTCATGTCTGGCCGTGAGCCCCAAGAACTGAAGCTCCGGCTCTTGCCTTTTACTTCTCCAGTTCCGCCTTGGGGCTCTCCAGCTCCGACTCCGCAGCCTGCGCGGCTAATAGTCCGTTGATTTTCAGCCCGCCAAGCTTGGCTTCAATGGGAGGGGAAGAGCGGTGGCCTTCCAAGGACCCAGCGACAGCGACCTACCATGCACTACTCTTTCCTCGGTGCCGGCGGCACCCTTCGACGTGACGGCTTCATGGTCGTGGCGGTGGGGCACGGCCTTGGCGGAGCCAGCGATGTCCTCCTCCTCGTCGCACTTGCCGAACAACTCGCCCGATGCTTTGTCAATCTCCTTGTAGGCGGTCTATAACTCCGTCTGATATTGGCAGTACTGCCGGCGGTCGCGGCGGATGTCACAAGTAGAGTGGTAGGAGTTGAGCAATCTCGCCTGCTCTGCCACGTGCGCGTCTAGCGCAATGGTCATGCCGGCGGCGAGTTGCTCCTCCGTCTACCGGTGCTCGTCGAGGAGATAGAGGTAGTAGGTTTGGTGGGCCTGCGCATCAGTGGGCACAGGCCTCGCCGATGATGATGCTGCCGACATGCACCAGCGTGGAGGATGGCACCGGCTCATCTTCAGCATCGTCCTCCATTGGGACGTCATTGACCTCTGTCTGTCTGCCGGCCTGGTAGTCGGCAGCAATGGCAGCCATCTTCTTCTCGTCAGACAAGAGGCCGTCCCAAAGAGATTTGGAGCGCGAGGAGGCCATGGTGGGTATTATGCAGAGAGGAGAAAGGGACCGGAGATGGATGACTGCGACTATGGCTGGGGCTGAAGTTTATATAGCGGCCAGATGACAACGGTGGGCGGCAGACGGATGGACGAGTGGCGTCAGAGTAGGTTCCTCGACAACCGAGTATCATAAATTTAGGGCGACGGACCACCGTGGTGTCGAGCAGTCGTGTGCACCAGGAAGCGGCGCAGGCAGTGATTTCTCGACATGGTGCACCACTTTAATGTCGGCGACAGTGAGAGGTCGCATTCGCTCTGGCCGGGCATGAATTCAGCAGTGATGCTCTGGAGTGGCGATGATTGTTTCGCGCGGGCGAGGAAGGGGGTAGGAGGGGTATTTGGTGGGCGAGGGCAGTCAGAAGTGGACGTGGCAGCGGTCTGAACGCCCGCGAATCCTCCTAGTTTATCTATTGTTTACGAGAAAAATGCGTCCGGACCGCCGAGCAGACCGATATAGGTCCGGGTTAGATTGCAAAACACGTCTGAACCGCGTGGTCCGAATTGTATGCGGGTGGTTTGACAGTTCATATTGGAGATGCCCTAAGAGCGAAAGAAAGATAGCTCAACGATGCGCAGTTAGGTGCTAAAAGAGTGGCAGTTCCTAACAGAACCAATTCTGCATCCCCAGAAATTACCTGAACAATCAACAATTCTGGAGGCATTTAGGTAATTTTATTAGTATTGCGAATGCGATAGGATTGCACTATATCTGAAAATCTTGGGGAAGAAGGGAACTCAGACATCCGAGTTTCTCTGGATCGAGTTGCATGCAGCTGTGCCGCACGAGGTCTTGTTCCCACCGCGCCACACGAAGGGGCACAAGAGGACTGTTCCCGCCACCTTTCACCATGCTAGTAGTCAGCGAGATGGATGTAAGGCCGAGCTGGGCGGGGACGATGGGGTCTGGCTAGGAGAGCTCGGTCTACGCGCAGGCGCGCACCCGGAGGAGGTCCTGGTCGAGCGGCGACGGATAGCAACGGAACGCTTCGGCGGCAAAAAGAGCCGCCGCTTCGAAACAGGAGTCGATCCGACTCGGTTGCGCCAGCCGCTTCCCCTGGTCCATCCGCCGCCGCCGCTCCCTTAAAGTAAGTACAATAAGGTGACATAAGCAGGTTATAAGAACTAGAATATTATATTTTTGCTTAGTTGAAGAAGATAGAAAAGGAAAGAGAAAAGAAGCGGGCTTTTAGTTAGGCTAATTCCAATGCATTGGTGCTTACATGAGGTGCTAAGCACATTTAAAACTTTAGCAACTAAAATCCCCAATGCGTAGATGCTTAATTTATTGATGCTAAGCATCCTTCATTTAATAATTTTATAACTAAAGTTCTTCGTGCATTGGTGGGATCCTTCAAATTTAAGTGTTTTACCTAGGTTCTCGCGCTTGGCATTTTTTCTTTCTGGGGTCACCGCACTCATCTCTCTCTTATTAATTACCTTGCCACATCAGACTTTTTGCTTACATGGCAGCCTTAGCACCTGTACAAGGTGGAGCATTGGGAGGGGCCTTAGTAGCCGGCTCTGGCACGAGACCCAAGACGTTTTGTGAGGTTGTAAGGTGGGCCAACTATTGTCTCAAAAAAAAGGTGGGCCGACTTACATAGTACACATATAAAACTTACTAGTATTGTACATGCCCCGGCTATAAGACTGGCTATAAATGACATGACTACTCTTAATTGTTAACCATTGCTATTAGCGCTGAATCCTAAAAAAAAGTTCCTAGCACCCTCGCAAGTCTCCGGCTCCATCATCCTCCTCTTCCCAAGAGCAGGTCGCCGTGTCCGCCACCCCACGGCCCAAACAGCTCGTCCAGATCCTCTCAAATCGTCTGCAAGGAAACTGAAACTGCGCTCTTCTTCGGTCCAAGACGGACCGAGCAGCAGATCAGAGGAAGAAGCAGTAACTCTCAGCCCTGTTGTGTTCGCACAACAACATGCAGACAAACCTCGGCATCGAGCAGGTAATGTATATATAGTTGGATTGCTCTGTAAGGCTGACCTTTGTAGCAGTTACGCCTACAATGTGCTCGATGAATTGCCTTGCCGGCCCTGGGATTTTAATTTGAGATCCCGTACTAGTTACCAATTGTTTTCCTAGGATGATACTGTTGTATTTAGATTCCCAGGTGTGTACTGAATGATTCAGAGTGTGCTTTACTCACTGGATGTAAAAAATTGTTGGACGTTTTCTTTTGCCATGTTATGCTCCGGTTGTCTGCACTTTTTGGCACTTCTTCGTGCAATCTTTAAAGATACTGCTCCACTTTTGGGTCGTGCTCGATCGCCAGCAGGACGAGAGCACCACATATACATAGTTCATTCATTACATAATACTCCTATATTGTTCACTAGATACTACTCCCTCTGTCCCGAAATAAGTGTCTTATGCTTAGTACAACTTTGTACTAGCTCTAATACCGAAAAAGGCTTTCGCCCCGCTTTATAAATAAAGCAAACTGCCAAGGACATACAAACAGAGTCAAGTCCACACACACTCACGCACCCAAGTCTCACGAACAAGTACACAGGTTCTGCTGAGGGCACAGCTCAACAAGCCCAAACAAAAAAAATAAAAAAGGCAGCAAAAGCCGGACAAAGAAGAAGTCTAGTCCGGCTCTGGCGGAGGCGGCGGGGGCGGCGGTGACAGGCGGACGGTCATCGATCGGAGGTCGGTGATGAAGGCTGAGATGGCGTCGCGGTCCGGGGGGCGGCTAAGCGGCCGCCAAAGCTGCAAGAAACCCGAGAGTTTGAAGAGAGTGTCAGTGGACCGACGAAGAGGAGTGCGCTGAATCACGAGCTTATTGCGAACAGTCCAGAGGGTCCAGGCGCTGAATCACTAGCTCTAGTACAAAGTTGAGACACTTATTATGGGACAGAGGAAGTAGTTTGCAAAAACGTTTTATATTGTGGGACGAAGGAAGTAATTTACTTTACCTATATGCTGGTTTACCCATGATGTTATCGTCATGCGCGGGAAAAAGCTTTCATGATGGAAACACAATTAGAGCTTCCAGACAGGGTAACGTAGCTCAGTCAAGCTGAAGGGTTCGGTGGAATGCCTGCATGACCGTTGATTTTGCACAAGTTGCAAAATGATGAGGTAAATTGATGGTGACACCCTCCCTGTTCGTCATACTTTTTGCACAACTTTCATTGTCTATCAGACCTTACCAATCAAGTGGATGCGCCCTTGTATATGTAGTCAAAATACAGAAAATGTACTCAATGGTCCACACTATGGTTGTTGGGGGGAAACTGCAATAGAATCTGCGGTAGAAAAATAGAAAAAGTGCATCTGGACAATCGGATGTGAGATTGATGCCCCAGATTAGAGTGGAGCGATTTGTGCGCACAATTTGGTCCCTCTGTCATCGTCGTTCAAGCCCAAGTCCCTTACGCTGCAGCAGCACAGCCCTCGGATGTTGGCGGTGACGGCAGCCCAGATCCCTCATCAAAGCTGGGCGAGTATGCTGGGTGGAGGTGTTGCCCCCGCATGAAGCACCCTAACTTTGGCCATCTTGTCATTTCGGACATTTTTCTTTTAAACACAGTACGGACGCAAGCGCTCATATACATGCGCATACACTCACCCCTATGAACGTACACACGCACACCCTACCCCTATGAGCACCTCCGAAAGACTGAGCCGGCATATCATCTTGAAACTTACGAAGTCACCGTAGGCACCTCGTCGTCGACGGGAACGTCTCCTCACTGAATGTGCATCGCCAGAAACCCTGAAATAAATCCAGGATAAATGTGAGCACCATGATTTGAACCCTGGTGGGCTGGGGATACCACAGTCCCTCTAACCATCCAACCACAGGATGTTGGTGCAGTCGTGCGCCGGAAATAAGACGTTATTGACATGGTGCAACACCAGGTTTACCAAGACCGGGAACACGTCGTGGACGAAAGCACACGTCTGTGTTACAGCATCGAGCATGCGTAGATGGTAAGAAATCGAGGTCGATGAGGCGCTACGACACAATGCAATGATAGCGCACGTGTTGGGGCGACGGCGGGGAAGACCTCTGGACGCTTGTGGGAACAACGTACCGCGGCGCTATGGCCCAAAGGAGTGACGCAGCAGTAGCGCGTGTGGCTCCAACCGCGGGGATGACCTCGGGCGGCGACGTGGACCTTTTGTTGCGACGCCACGGCCTGAATAAGTGACACATCTGCACCGCACGTGTTGGTGCAGCCATGGGGAGAACCACGGGGTGAGGCAGCGGCTGCCCGTTGCTCGATCGGTGGAGAGGCGCATATACTCGAGGACGATCTTCACGGGAACACGCGGAGGCGCACGCAAACGGCTGGTCAGGTCGACCGCGCGGTGCGGATGGAGCGTATCGTTGGCAGTCGGGTGATCAATCCAAGTCTCATGAGGTCGTGGATGCTGCTCGGTGATGAGTTCAGAATTATGCAGGGTGGTGGAGGAGTCAGAGCAGAACAAGGCAACGACGGCGGCGGGGAACGACGTGCTCATGACACGCGTCCGGCAGGATAGTGGCAGCGCTGGAGTGGCCAACGCAACACGTGAGGTGGTCATATGTACACGGCAGAGGTGGGAGGTGATGGACAAGTCCCGATCGGAGCACGATGACGGTCGGCGTAGAGCGTCGGACGACTAGACGCGCGGAAGATGACCATATCGGGCCGCCGCCGTCACGCGAAGGCACCTAGATGGTGAAGAGGTCAAGCAGACGACGGCCGTTATGGGTCGCTGTGTGGAGCACGAGGCCGCGGTGTCGGAGAAGAGGCTGGGTAGTCCCGCCGATGTCGGAGTAGAGGCGCGTGATGGTCGACGGACGGCGGCGGGCGATGCAAACCTGTCTTACATCTAAAAACCAAAAAGAAACACGATCATGACGACCGGTGTGTGTGTGTGAGAGAGAGAGAGAGAGGAGGGAGGGAGGGAGGGAGGGAGAGAGAGAGAGAGAGAGAGAGAGAGAGAGAGAGAGACAACAAGATCGGCGAATGAACCCGAGGTACAGGTTGCGCGCCCCTGGTGGAGATCATGGAGATCGACTTCCCGAGGGCGGCCCGGTGTGGTAGCAGTGGCGGCTAGAATTTAGGATCGGGATAAGGCTGATACCATGTAATAGTATTAAAGAACAATTGGTGCAATTAATTATTGTATTGCTTGAGTCTCTTGGGTATAAATATAAGACCACATGATCCTTTTGGAGTACAAGACAAACTAGAATAAATACTAGTCTATCCTATATTTCCTAAACAATGACGATACTCGAATAGCCAGAAACGGAATATCATTCAGATCGTGACTACTAAACACACATGATACATAATTATTGTGTCTTGGTCACAAAATTAAGTCACTATTTGGTGTGCCACAGAGTTATGTTATGTACATAAAAACCTAAATAATTAAAAAAAAATCACCGGCCATCTATCTCACTAAGAGCCAAACTATTCACGGAAGTGTGGATATCATTTCTTAATTCATCCACCTCAACATTGCGCCGTGAAAAACAGGCAGGGCGATTGGGGGTTGCAAGTGAGGTGCTTCCATTCTCTAGGACAAACATAACTGATGACATGAGCGGCCTGTCGTCTGGGTTCTCTTGGACACATAAGAGTGCTAGATGAACACAAAGCAAAACTTCTTCTGGTGAAGTATTTTCGATAGATGAGTCTGGTAGTTCCTCGGTCTTCTCTTCGTTCCACATATTCCATGACTAAAACAAGAAAGAACATCATATCATTACTAATTTTATCTCTCAAACAAAAAATTACTTCAGACTTTGATCTATTTTTAGAAATGAAACTTGATAGAAATCTTGTGCGTACTCACATATGCGATGAGGCTAGGGAATCCCATGGTTTGACTATTGGAGTTTCTCATTATACCAGTTACAACCTCCAGTAGTAACACGCCAAAGCTATAGACATCGGACTTGGTAGAGAATAAACCTTCCATTGCATACTCAGGAGCCATGTAGCCACTGCTTGATCACACTAAAATTGTTTGAATTTATCTAACAAGAATTGAACTTACTAATATGAGATTTTTCAGTGAATACTCACTATGTTCCGACTACGCGTTCGGTGTTTGCATTTTGCTGGTTATCACCAATGATCCTCGCCATACCAAAATCTGCTATCTTGGGTTTCATATATGCATCTAGCAAAATATTTCCAGCTTTTAGGTCCCTATGAATTATGGTGAACCTTGAGTCTTCATGAAGATATAGAAGGCCCCCTTGCAACCCCTTTGATTATACTGAACCGTGTTGCCCAATCCAACAACAATTTTCTTGAGTCATCTACAAAGAAACAAATATAAGAAAACTGTAACTTTTGGGTTATCGTAGGAAATTATGGCTTGTTATTAGAATATGTACCAAAAAGGGTAGCATCTAAGCTCTTGTTGGGAAGATACTCATATATCAAGAGCTTTTCATCTCCTTCATCACAACACCCAAGAAGTCGAACCAAATTTCTACGTTGCAATTTTGCAATTAGAATTACTTCGTTCCTGAATTCTGTTGTTCCTTGTTGAGAATCTCTACTTAGCCTCTTGATTGCGACTTCTTGACCACCTAATAGTCCCTAGGGAAACATAGGTAGAGTTTTACATATGAATAAGCCAGTCTCCTAATTTAGAAAGAAGAACATGCACTACATATTGAACAAGCTACCTTGTAAACTTTGCCAAATCCTCCATGTCCAATCTCACATGCTTCAGAGAAACTGTGGGTCGCAAGAACAATTTCTTCTAATCTAACGAACAGAAAATCTTGATCATGAGGAGGGCCTTCTCCGCCATGTTCTTCGGAGGTACTTAGACCATCCAATCTTATATTCTTGTGCTTTCTCCAATTTTTGTTCTTGCCTGCTCCCACAATGTAGTAGTCATTTCCATTCCAATAAGCATACGTACCACAGGCATAAGAAATAAAAAGTTATATGTGACCCCATGATTTTTTTATTGTTTCTATACCCTTTATGAACTCACATAAATTACCCATGAGGTAAGTCGCCGCCATGTTAAAATCATAGACCAGAAAGTATCTCATCACTTGACCTAGAAAATGAGGTCCAAATGTTTGAAAAAGCACACTTAGGATCCCCTTTAGAAGAAAACAGATATGTATGTGTGCGCGCGCACACACACACCCATTATTCCATAGCACCATGACCTAACCTCACTCTGTTTTATAGAACTCCATTGATACAAAGTATATTTAAAGCAAACTTGCTTGAGCATGGGAAGCAACAATCACTATGATCGACGTGTGGAAAATCTTGTAGCTGTTAGTAGGTTGCCAGTTACCGTTACATTGATCCCATGATGTCTAAGCCACACAAAAAAAGAAACCTCAGCTTGAAATATTATTTGCTCTAGTTCACTATTCAAGTGGCTTAGAGGATACTTGAAACAGAGGGCATATTGTGGTAGTAGACGACGAATTCCAAGTTTATGTAGTTAAACTGGCTTTCTCATAAGGACGTCAAATGAAACAAGTTTAAGTAGATTCAACTAAACATACCTTTGCATTTTAACCATGCAAGAGAGATGCATACGAGTACGAGAAAACTACTGCTTAGAACTGGCAGCATAATCCTAACTGCATTGCCTTTTGGTCTTTTACCTGTGCCGTACATACATATACCATAAAAGAAAATGAGAATGATTGATACATCTAGAAGTATATTAGCAAAGATAAAAACAGCAGTAAAAATGGTAAAACTAGTAGTAGCAAGAGAAAAAATGAAAGTTTTTTGCCACCTGCTGCATCTATAGCTGCAGGTCGAAGATAGAGCATCTCTCCACCGTTCTCGCATAATTTTCCCGTGTCAATCAAATTCCCAGCCCACAGCAAGCACATTGTCGCAGCTCCTCCGGACATGCTGCTGCTGACGTTGCGATGCACATACCACACACAGGAGCAGTTGCGGTTGCGCTCTGCCTGACACTCCTCAGACGTACTTCTGCCCCCTCCGACGAGCGCAAATTTATCTGGTGACTTCATCCCCAACACGGCCAAGTAGCGACTGCTGCACCCGTGCAGCAGCTCCTTCCGCCGGCACCCCGCCAAGAACCTGCCACTGGTCCACTCCTCCTTGTTTGCTGGCTCGAAGCCATCTAGGCACTTGCAAGTTGGGATCGGCACCACTGTCTCGTCGCAGTAGCCATACGGGCCACAGTATCCATAGCGATTGCATTCAGCAGACCAGATCGAAACGACAACCCAGATCGATGACCTGTTGCTCTAGATCTCAATCAGAAACTGATCAGAATAGGTCAACACCATCCTTGTGGGTGGGGCACCATCAGAGAGGCTATATGTGACATAGATCTCATCACCGTTGTCGATGATGGCCATGTACATGATAAGATCACTAACGTTCATTGCCCCTACTAGCTGTTGTTTGCTAAAGCTAAACACTTGGTTCCCCGTCCATGGGTTGCTACGGATCATAAAGCTCTCCCCGTCCCTTAGGAATGCTTGGAGGGGTGTGTCTGGGCCGCCACCGAAGGAGAAGCGCCCCGGTGAAGGGTCGCCGGGGCCCTTCCAGGATACTAGACGATCACCAGTGTCGCCCGGTCTGTATTTGATTCGGGACTTCATGCTGGGGAGGACCGTGTCCGTGGGGTGGTCGAAGCTCTGCCAGTCTGCCACAACGTGGTACCGTTTGCCGACCGGATGACGAGGTTGCCGGTGTTCAAAAGCACCGCCGTTGAGGTAGACGAGCCAATGGTTGTGGTTATGTTGGCCGTTGTCCAAAGGACACGGCCGTCATTATTACCTTCGGAGATAACGAGATTGGAGGTGTTGGTGAGGGAGAGCATCGGTGCAGAGGAAGTGTTATTGGAGATTGGGGTTTCACGGTTGGCAACCCAAACAACTGTGAGCTCAGATATGTTGTTGTACCATATGCCAAGGTACAGCTTGGCTGGAGTGGAGTTGGAGGGGTTGAAGAAGCCCAAGGCGAACATGCCACCCTCAGAGACGATGGTTGTGCCAGGGATAGCGGCTTACCGGCGACAAGGCGGTCGTCGGAAGCACTCAACGGCAGGAACATAATGATCAGGGCCGTGGTGTAGCGGAGGAAAGCTGGCGAATCCATTGATCGGTCAGCCAAAATCTTAATCACTAAGCTGTAAGCCTATAACTAGCTATAGGCTATATGTATATCCTGCTAAATGGAGAAAGCACTGGCGTGGAACCTTGATCTTACAAAGGACAAAATGCTCGCAGAAACGCAGCATCCACGAATGTCCAATTGCGGAGGCTGAAGATTAACTAATGCAAAGTTGCCCAGTTTTAGAAGAGTTGGTTTTCGAAGTCTGCGTGCGTTGGGATTTATAATTCAGCTTCCCACGTCGGAGTTAGGGTGCCAACATCAGTGCTAACTACTCTCTCCGTCCCAAACTAAATGTCTCAACCTTAGTACTATAACTTTGTACTATTTGTACTGGAATTAGTATAAAATTGAGACATTTATTTTTGATCGTAGGGAGTACTATATAGATAGATTTGTTTATCATTGTTCTTTAGGTCACCGTGGTTGCCGAGAGCATTGATTCCCACAAAAAGGCTACATTAGCGAGACACACCGGTCGAGCTTAAAATTATATTTCGGAACGTGGTGGGCGTGAGTACAATTATACTGGGTCATAGTCATACTGACCCGGCCTGAGATTAGTTGTACCCATCTAACCAATTATATATCGATTTTCGACTAGTGAATCAGTTACTGAGGCATTAAACAATACTGACCCGGCCTGGGTCATATACTCAGATGGCCGCGCGGTTGAATCCCTGTATTTCAATTGTTGGACAAACTTGTCTACACGCCGATGTACGATCCACTGGACGTTGGTGTTGCCAGTGGAGAGCAGCTTGCCGGGGACCAGCCGGTCGTCGGACATGCTCAATGGCTGGAGGATTAGAAGGATCAGAACTGCAGTGCGGGTGAAGCATGGGTGAGCCGGCCAATCCATCTGTAGCCAGTAGGCTATTGGTGCTGCTACAATGGTGAGCTTTCATCGAGCATCGGTCACAAGCAAAACAAAAAAATTGCTCCAACGAATCGTTCCGTTCAGCATCTGTCCACATGTCGAATAAGATGATTCAATGATGCAAAGTTTTTTGGAGTCACGGTAGATTAGCTTGGAGTGGTTGAGAGTGCGTTGGATGGAGTTGACTTCTCAGCTGTTCACGTCGGAGTTGGGATGCCATCGTCACTTGCTTACCAGTCAGGCTAGTGACTGAAATATTAGGCTATTACCGGCCCGGCTGCTATGGCCCTGATGCGTTGGTTCTTGTTAGAAATAAAATCATTTTATTTAATTCCAAACTGTAATATGTATACCCTGTAAATCTAGCTAGTACTTAAACGAGTAAGGGGAACTTGATCTTTAAACCCAGCTTTGGTGTGGCCTTGATGATTTGCTCTCTCTATCATTGTAACTGCTTTTTGGGCAGCTTGTTGCCGTATTGGGAGATGGGAAAATATCAAGTCTTCTCTGTATGTGATCTTGTTGGCCGACAACTGCAGTTGATTTTCTGCTTTTGGCACGAGGATGCGACCATGTCAACACACCAGATTGGTAGGTAAACTTTTTTTTTAGAAAAGGGGTAGAACCCCGGCCTCTGCAATTGGCAGGTAAACTTACCTCGCAAAAACAAAAGTAAACTTCTAATTGATGATCAAAATCTGTCGTGCTAATCGCACGTTTGCGATGCAGATTTGTGCTTGTGATCTTCAAATTTTCGGAGAAGCATCAACTACCGTGGTTTCACAATCGTAGCTAATCTGTGTACATCATCTTCTTTTTTTTTTACCGAAAAAGGGTTTCCCCGCTTTGTATTTCAAAGCAACCAACACCGATACAGGATCGCTGGGGCGAAAAACACAACAAGCCCAAGAAAAAGAAGAAGAAGAAGCAAATGCCAACAACGGTAGCTCGACAGAGCGCGGATGACCCGCCACCGCTACACCCACCAGAGACAAACCACTACAACCCGAGGCTCCGGACCACCGCGTACAAAACAACACCTTGAAGAAGGAAAGCGACACCGACGACGCTGCTGCCCGGACATGTCCTAGGGTTTCCCCGGCACGCGGAGGGAGGTGGGGGATGGATATCACCGACACCCTCCAGGAAGGAATGATGGCACCCGCAGGTGTCACCGTATCGGGGCCGAAGACCGGCAAGGATTTCTCCCGTACTCCAATCCCCACCGCCCAACGCACCGGAGCATACCAGCCAGACCGCCGCCCACCACCATGCGCCATCGCGGTTGCGCCGTCACCCACGCCGCCTCACTGTGAACACCAACACGAGGCCAAGAGGACCGGAGAGAAGCGCCCCGCTGAGGGAGAAGCAGCACCGAAGCCGAACGGGAGGGAACCACCTCCACCGCCGTCGTGCGGGAGGCCAGAGCCTCCGGCACCGTCACGAGTAGCCGTCTGGACGCGGCAGCAGGGCATGTCAGGCCACCCCAAGCCCGGCTAGGCCCAAAACGGGCCCGCTAAGCCCCGCCGCCACGCTGCAGCAAGCCGGCGATGGCGCCGCTAGCATCCTACCGCTCATCGCCTCTCCCCCGCCTCCCGGAAGCCATGAAGTAGACCCACCCCACCGCCGGCCCGCCCAGGCCCAGATGTGGCCTGAAGGGCTCAGATCTGGGCCGAGCGGGCGCCGCCAGACCGCGCCGCCGCGTCGCCCCGCCGCCAACCAGAAATCCGCCCCCACTCGCGCCAGGAGCCCCTGCCGCCCCGCTGGACCGCCGCCGCCTAGAAGCACCGCCCGGGGTCGCCCCGTCCCGCGCCGGCGGACACCCGAGAGGGGAAAAGCCAGGGGGCCGCCGCCACCAGCGTCACCCGGGCCAGGCTCGCAGCGGACGCTGGCGACGGCGGCAGAGAGGAAGAGGGAGGGAGAGGCGCGCGGGGGAGAAGGCTGGGCGCGGCCGGCCGCCCGTGGGGGCGGCGCGGTCGCGGGAGAGGAAGGGGGCAAGTGGGTCTCACATCATCATTTTTTTACTATGTCTCCTCTCTGAATTCGAATGAAGTGTTCAAACCAGGCTTTGTGCTACCTTTTTCTTGGAAAAGGGGTGAAACCCCGGCCTCTGCATCAGAACGACGCATATGGTCTCCTTTATTAGAACGCAAATAAGTTCGACAAGGTCAAGAGGTCTTAAATAAAGGAGCCAAAAAAGCTCACGAAGAGCAGAAAATAAAAGCCACAGCCAGCCCGCAACATATATAGATATGAAAACTAATTGCCTATCCTATTACATGACCACCATCCAAACCGGCAGAATATAGCCTGAGCTACCATCTCCCATCGGGTAGATCCAGTAACCAAATGCTCCCGGCCTCCGTCTGAGTGAGTAGCGACCACATATGGATCAATGTAGTAGCTCAGAAGATAACCTGCAAAAAATGAGTATTTGATGTTGTGTTAAAACCAAATCATTCTTGCAGTTCCACACTGCCCAAAGTAACGCACATACTCCTACACAAATGTGTCTCGCTGTTTGGGACTCTATCCCGTCCAACCACATCCCAAATAATGTATTGATATTAGTCGGAGGAGTAATATTAAATGCAATGTGAACAATACGCCATATAACCATTGCCATCGGACAATCAAGAAAGAGGTGTTTGATGGTCTCATCATGATCACAAAAACTACATCTCGTGGAACCAGTCCAGTTGCGCTTTGTCAACTTGTCCTTAGTCAAAAATGACTTGTTTGTGCACAAACCACATGAACACTTTAACTCTCAAAGGTACCTTGACATTCCAAACATGTTTGGAACTAGGAATAGAGCTAGAGTTAATGACATCTAAATACATAGATTTAACCGTGAACTCTCCATTCTTAGTTAACTTCCAGCACAACGTGTCTGGCTGTTGAGAAAGCTGCACATCCATTAGTCTTCTCACCAAATGGAGCCATGCTTCCCAACAGGCTCCAGAAAGTGTTCTTCTAAATTGGATATTGAGGGGAGTGGACTGAAGCACGGTATTAACGAAGGCGTCTCTTCGTTGCACAATGCTATAAAGGGAGGGATAATGCAGCGCGAGAGGGGTGTCTCCTAACCATGTATCCTCCTAGAATCTCGTGGTAGTACCCTTTCCGACTATAAACTTTGTTCTGTTGAAAAAAGTTGCTTTAACTCTCACCAGCCCTTTCCAAAAAGGTGAGTCTGTCGGCCTCACTATTACTAGTGACAAAGTTTTGGAATGAAGGTACTTATTATGCAGAATCTGCACCCACGTGGCCTCCGACTCTATAGATAACTTATACAGCCACTTGCTGAGAAGACACCTATTTTTCACCTCATGATTTTCGGATACCTAGACCCCCTTGGTCTTTCGGTCGACAAATAATATATCCCATTTAATGAGTCTATACTTCTTTTTCAGGTCATCACTCTACCAGAAAAATCGTTATTAATTGAAATCTAGTCTTTTCCGGACTCCAAATGGTATCTCGAAAAATGACAAAAGAAACATAGGCATGCTCGTGAGTACCAAATTAATTAGAATTAGACGGCCCCCATACGACATCAGCTTGCCCTTCCAGGAACTCAATTTCTTCTTGAATCAATCCTCAATACACTTCCACTCTCTATTTGTTAGCTTACGATGGTGAATTGGTATATGTTGGAAATATGCCCTAGAGGCAATAATAAATTAGTTATTATTATTATATTTCCTTGTTCATGATAATCGTTTATTATCCATGCTATAATTGTATTGATAGGAAACTCAGATACATGTCTTGGTACATAGACAACACCATGTCCCTAGTAAGCCTCTAATTGACTAGCTCGTTGATCAATAGATGGTTACGGTTTCCTGACCATGGACATTGGATGTCGTTGATAACGGGATCACATCATTAGGAGAATGATGTGATGGACAAGACCCAATCCTAAGCCTAGCACAAAGATCGTGTAGTTCATATGCTAGAGCTTTTCTAATGTCAAGTATCATTTCCTTAGACCATGAGATTGTGCAACTCCCGGATACCGTAGGAATGCTTTGGGTGTACCAAACGTCACAACGTAACTGGGTGGCTATAAAGGTACACTACGGGTATCTCCGAAAGTGTCTGTTGGGTTGGCACGAATTGAGACTGGGATTTGTCACTCCGTGTAACGGAGAGGTATCTCTGGGCCCACTCGGTAGGACATCATCATAATGTGCACAATGTGACCAAGGGGTTGATCACGGGATGATGTGTTACGGAACGAGTAAAGAGACTTGCCGGTAACGAGATTCAACAAGGTATCGGCATACCGACGATCGAATCTCGAGCAAGTATAATACCACTGGACAAATGGAATTGAATACGGGATTGATTGAGTCCTTGACATCGTGGTTCATCCGATGAGATCATCATGGAACATGTGGGAGCCAACATGGGTATCCAGATCCCTTTGTTGGTTATTGACCTGAGAATGTCTCGGTCATGTCTGCATGGTTCCCGAACCCGTAGGGTCTAAGCACTTAAGGTTCGATGATGCTAGGGTTATAGGGAATAGATATACGTGGTCACCGAATGTTGTTCGGAGTCCCGGATGAGATCCCGGACATCACCAGGAGTTCCGGAATGGTCCGGAGGTAAAGATTTATATATGGGAAGTCATGTTTTGGTCACCGGAAAAGTTTCGGGTGTTATCGGTAATGTACCGGGACCACTGGGAGGGTCCCGGGGGTCCACCAAGTGGGGCCACTGGCCCCAGAGGGCTGCATGGGCCAAGTGGGGGATGGGGCCAGCCTCAGATGGGCTGGTGCGCCCCCCCCACAAGGGCCCAAGGCGCCTAGGGTTTGGGGAGGGGGCGCCCCCACCTTGCTTGGGGGGCAAGTTTCCCCCTCTCCCCCCTTGGCCGCCACCCAGATGGGTTTTTGGGGCAGCCGCACCCCTTGGGGTGGGAACCCTAAGGGGGGTGCAGCCCCCTCCCTCTCCCCTATATATACTTGAGGTTTTGGGGCTGCCATACACAAGAGTTTCCACCTCTCCATGGCGCAGCCCTTCCTCTCTTTCTCCTCCTCTCCCGCGGTGCTTGGCGAAGCCCTGCAGGATTGCCACGCTCCTCCATCACCACCACGCCATTGTGCTGCTGCTGGATGGAGTCTTCCTCAGCCTCTCCCTCTCTCCTTGCTAGATCAAGGCATGGGAACTTCACCGGGCTGTACGTGTGTTGAACGCGGAGGTGCCGTCCGTTCGGCACTAGGATCTCCGGTGATTTGGATCACGACGAGTACGACTCCTTCAACCCCGTTCTCTTGAACGCTTCCGCTTAGCGATCTACAAGGGTATGTAGATGCACTCTCCTTCCCCTCGTTGCTATTCTCTCCATAGATAGATCTTGGTGACTCGTAGGAAAATTTTGAATTTCTGCTACGTTCCCCAACAGTGGTATCAGAGCTAGGTCTATGCGTAGATTCTATGCACGAGTAGAACACAAAGTAGTTGTGGGCGATGATTTTGTTCAATTTGCTTACCGTTACTAGTCCTATCTTGATTCGGCGGCATCGTGGGATGAAGCGGCCCGGACCGACCTTACACGTACTCTTACGTGAGACAGGTTCCACCGACTGACATGCACTTATTGCATAAGGTGGCTAGTGGGTGCCAGTCTCTCCCACTTTAGTTGGATCGGATTCGATCAAAAGGGTCCTTATGAAGGGTAAATAGCAATTGGCATATCACGTTGTGGCTTTTGTGTAGGTAAGAAACGTTCTTGCTAGAAACCCATAGCAGCCACGTAAAACATGCAAACAACAATTAGAGGACGTCTAACTTGTTTTTGCAGGGTATGCTATGTGATGTGATATGGCCAAGAAGAATGTGATGAATGATATGTGATGTATGAGATTGATCATGTTCTTGTAATAGGAATCACGACTTGCATGTCGATGAGTATGACAATCGGCAGGAGCCATAGGAGTTGTCCTTATTTATTGTATGACCTGCGTGTCATTGAACAACACCATGTAATTACTTTACTTTATTGCTAACCGGTAGCCATAGTAGTAGAAGTAATAAGTTGGCGAGACAACTTCATGGAGACACGATGATGAAGATCATGATGATGGAGATCATGGTGTCATGCCGGTGACGATGATGATCATGGAGCCCCGAAGATGGAGATCAAAAGGAGCAAAATGATATTGGCCATATCATGTCACTTTTTGATTGCATGTAATGTTTATCATGTTTATGCATCTTATTTTCTTAGAACGACGGTAGTAAATAAGATGATCCCTCATTAAAATTTCAAGAAAGTGTTCCCCCTAACTGTGCACCATTGCGAAAGTTCGTCGTTTCGAAGCACCCCGTGATGATCGGGTGTGATAGATTCTAACGTTCACATACAACGGGTGTAAGCCAGATTTACACACGTGAAACACTTAGGTTGACTTGACGAGCCTAGCATGTAAAGACATGGCCTCAGAACACAAGAGACCGAAAGGTCGAGCATGAGTCGTATGGTAGATACGATCAACATGAAGATGTTCACCGATGATGACTAGTCCGTCTCACGTGATGATCGGACACGACCTAGTTGACTCGGATCATGTAATCACTTAGATGACTAGAGGGATGTCTATCTGAGTGGGAGTTCATAAGATGAACTTAATTATCCTGAACATAGTCAAAAGGTCTTTGCAAATTATGTCATAAGCTCGCGCTTCAGTTCTACTGTTTAGATATGTTCCTAGAGAAAATTTAGTTGAAAGTTGATAGTAGCAATTATGCGGACTGGGTCCGTGAACTGAGGATTATCCTCGTTGCTTCGTAGAAGGCTTATGTCCTTAATGCACCGCTTGGTGTGCTGGACCTCAAACGTAGTCTGTGGATGTTGCGAACATCTGACATACATGTTTTGATAACTACGTGATAGTTCAGTTAAATGGTTTAGAGTAGAGGCACCAAAGACGTTTTCGAAACGTCGGGGAACATATGAGATGTTTCGAGGGCTGAAATTGGGATTTCAGGCTCGTGCCCACGTCAAGAGGTATGAGATCTCCGACGAATTTCTTAGCCTGCAAACTAAGGGAGAAAAGCTCAATCGTTGAGCTTGTCCTCAGATTGTCTGAGTACAATAATCACTTGAATCGAGTGGGAGTTGATCTTCCAGATGAGATAGTGATGTTTCTCCAAAGTCATTGCCACCAAGCTACTAGAGCTTCGTGATGAACTATAACATATCAGGGATAGATATGATGATCCTTGAGATATTCACGATGTTTGACACCGCGAAAGTAGAAATCAAGAAGGAGCATCAATTGTTGATGGTTGGTGAAACCACTAGTTTCAAGAAGGGCAAGGGCAAGAAGGGATACTTCATGAAACGGCAAATCAGCTGCTGCTCTAGTGAAGAAACCCAAGGTTGAACCCAAACCCGAGACTCAGTGCTTCTGTAATAAAGTGAATAGCCACTGGAGCAGAATTACCCTAGATACTTGGTAGATGAGAAGGCTGGCAAGGTCGATAGAAGTATATTGGATATACATTATATTAATGTGTACTTTACTAGTACTCCTAGTAGCACCAGGGTATTAGATACCGGTTCGGTTGCTAAGTGCTAGTAACTCGAAATAAAAGCTACAGAATAAACGGAGACTAGCTAAAAGTGGGCTGACGATATTTGTTGGAAGTGTTTCCAAGATTGATGTGATCAAGCATCGCACGCTCTCTCTACCATCGAGTTTGGTGTTAAAACTAAATAATTGTTATTTGGTGTTTGCGTTGAGCATAGACATGATTGGATTATGTCTATCGCAATACGGTTATTCATTTAAGGAGAATAATGGCTGCTCTGTTTATTTGAATAATACCTTCAATAGTCTTGCACCTAAAATGAATGGTTTATTGAATCTCGATCGTAGTGATACACATGTTCATGCCAAAAGATATAAGATAGTAATGATGGTACGACCTACTTGTGGCACTGCCATGTAAGTTATATTGGTATAAAACGCATGAAGAAGTTCCATGTTGATGGATCTCTGGACTCGCTCGTTTTTGAAAAGTTTGAGACATGCGAACCATGTCTATTGGTGTATATGCATGAGGAAACTCCATGCAAATGGACCGTTTGAACTCACTTGATTTTGAATCACTTGAGACATGCAAATCATACCACATGGGCAAGATGACTGAAAGCCTCGTTTTTCAGTAAAATGGAACAAGAAAGCAACTTGTTGGAAGTAATACATTTTGATGTGTGCAATCCAATGAGTGCTGAGGCACGCAGTGGATATCGTTATGTTCTTACTTCACATGATTTGAGTAGATACTGTATATTTACTTGATGAAACACAAGTCTGAATTATTGAATAGTTCAAGTAATTTCAGAGTGAAGTTGAAGATCATCGTGACAAGAGGATAAAATGTCTATGATATGATCATAGAGATGAGTATCTGAGTTATGAGCTTTGGCACGCAATTAAGACATTGTGGAAATTGTTTCACAGTTAATGCCGCCTGGAACACCATAACGTGATGGTGTGTCCGAACATCATAGTTGCACCCTATTGGATAAGGTGCGTACCATGATGTCTCTTATCGAATTACCACTATCGTTCATGGGTTAGGCATTAGAGACAACCACATTCACTTTAATAGGGAACCACGTAACTCCGTAGAGACGACATCGTATGAACTATGGTTTGGAGAAACCTAAGTTTTCATTCCTTAAAAGTTTGGGGTTGCGACGCTTATGTGAAAAAGTTTCAGGTTGATAAGCTCGAACCCAAAGCGGATAAAATGCATCTTCATAGGACACCCAAACAGTTGGGTATACCTCCTAATTCAGATCCGAAAGCAATAGGGATTGTTTCTTGAATCGGGTCCTTTCTCGAGGAAAGGTTTGTCTCGAAAATTGAGTGGGAGGATGGTGGAGACTTGATGAGGTTATTGAACCGTCACTTCAACAAGTGTGTAGCAGGGCACATGAAGTTGTTCCTGTGGCGCCTACACCAATTGAAGTAGAAGCTTATGATAGTGATCATGAAGTTGGATCAAGTCACTACCGTACCTCATAGGGTGACAATGATGCGTACTACTTCAGAGTGGTACAATAATCCTGTCTTGAAGGTCATGTTGCTAGACAACAATGAACCTACGAGCTATGGAGAAGTGATGGTGGGCCCAAATTCCGACAAATGGTTAGAAGCCATGAAATCCGAGATAGGATCCATGTATCAGAACAAAGCATGGACTTTGGTGGACTTGCCCGTTGATCAGCAAGCCATTGAGATAAATGGATCTTTAAGAAGAAGACGGA
Source organism: Triticum dicoccoides (assembly GCF_002162155.2). NCBI lineage: Eukaryota > Viridiplantae > Streptophyta > Magnoliopsida > Poales > Poaceae > Triticum > Triticum dicoccoides. Next base: position 548,583,597 of record NC_041389.1, read on the forward strand.
CGTGGACGGTAATCTTACCGTCTATGAAGCTCGACTTGTGGCGAAGAGTTTTTCACAAGTTCAAGGAGTTGACTACGATGAGATTTTCTCATCCGTAGCGATTCTTAAGTCCGCCGGAATCATGTTAGCATTAGCTGCATTTATGAAATCTGGCAGATGGATGTCAAAACGAGTTTCCTTACCAGTTTTCGTAAGGAAAGGTTGTATGTGATACAATTAGAAAGGTTTTGTCGATCCTAAGGATGCTAAAAGGTATGCTAGCTCCAGTGATCCTTCCATGGACTGGAGTAAGCATCTCGGAGTTGGAATATGCACTTTGATAAGATGATAAAAGATTTTGGGTTTAAACAAAGTTTATGAGAAACTTGTATTTCCAAAGAAGTGAGTGGGAGCACTATAGAATTTCTGATGAGTATATGTTGTTGATATATTGTTGATCAGAAATGATGTAGAATTTCTGGAAAGCATATAGGGTTATTTGAAAGGTGTTCTTGAATAGAAAACCTGGATTAAGCTACTTGAACATTGAGCATCAAGATCTATGAGGATAGATCAAAAACGCTTAATGGTACTTTCAAATGAGCATATACCTTGACATGATCTTGAAGTGTTCAAGATGGATCAGTCAAAGAAGGAGTTCTTGCCTGAGATGTAAGGTATGAAGTTAAGACTTAAATCTCGACCATGGCAGAAAAGAGAGAAAGGACGAAGGTTGTCCCCTATGCTTTAGACGTGGGATCTATAGTATGCTATGCTGTGTACCGCACCTTATGTGTGCCTTGCTACATATCTGGCAAGAGGTTACAAAGGTGATCAAGGAGTGGATCACCAGATAGCGGTAAAAATTATCCTTAGAGGAATAAGGATATGTTTCTCGATTATGGAGGTGATAAAGAGTTCGACGTAAAGGGTTACGTCGATGCAAGCTTTAACACCTATCCGAATGACTCTGAGTAGCAAACCGGATACGTGTAGTGGAGCAACCATTTGGAATAGCTCTAAGTGGAGCGTGGAAGCAGCATTTACAATATGACCTAGAGATTTGCAAGTACATACGGATCTAAATGTTGCAGACCCGTTGACTAAAACCTCTCTCACAAGCAAAATATGATCAAACCCAAGAACTCATTGAGTCTTAATCACATGATGATGTGAACTAGTTTAGCGACACTAGTAAACTCTTTGGATGTTGGTCACATGGCGATGTGACCTGTCAGTGTTAATCACATGGCGATGTGAACTAGATTATTGACTCTAGTGCAAGTGGGAGACTGTTGGAAATATGCCCTAGAGGCAATAATAAATTAGTTATTATTATTATATTTCCTTGTTCATGATAATCATTTATTATCCATGCTATAATTGTATTGATAGGAAACTCAGATACATGTGTGGGTACATAGACAACACCATGTCCCTAGTAAGACTCTAATTGACTAGCTCGTTGATCAATAGATGGTTACGGTTTCCTGACCATGGACATTGGATGTCGTTGATAACGGGATCACATCATTAGGAGAATGATGTGATGGACAAGACCCAATCCTAAGCCTAGCACAAAGATCGTGTAGTTCGGATGCTAGAGCTTTTCTAATGTCAAGTATCATTTCCTTAGACCATGAGATTGTGCAACTCTCGGATACCGTAGGAATGCTTTGGGTGTACCAAATGTCACAACATAACTGGGTGGCTATAAAGGTACACTATGGGTATGTCCGAAAGTGTCTGTTGGGTTGGCACGAATCAAGACTGGGATTTGTCAGTCCGTGTAACGGAGAGGTATCTCTGGGCCCACTCGGTAGGACATCATCATAATGTGCACAATGTGACCAAGGGGTTGATCATGGGATGATGTGTTACGGAACGAGTAAAGAGACTTGCCGGTAACGAGATTGAACAAGGTATCGGCATACCGACGATCGAATCTCGGGCAAGTATAATACCACTGGACAAAGGGAATTGAATACAGGATTGATTGAGTCCTTGACATCGTGGTTCATCCGATGAGATCATCGTGGAACATGTGGGAGCCAACATGGGTATCCAGATCCCGCTGTTGGTTATTGACCTGAGAACGTCTCGGTCATGTCTGCATGGTTTCCGAACCCGTAGGGTCTACACACTTAAGGTTCGATGATGCTAGGGTTATAGGGAATAGATATACGTGGTTACCGAATGTTGTTCGGAGTCCCGGATGAGATCCAGGACATCCCGAGGAGTTCCGAAATGGTCCGGAGGTAAAGATTTATATATAGGAAGTCCTGTTTTGGTCATCGGAAAAGTTTCGGGTGTTATCGGTAATGTACCGGGACCACCGGGAGGGTCCCGGGGGTCCACCAAGTGGGGCCACCGGCCCCAGAGGGCTGCATGGGCCAAGTGTGGGAGGGGACCAGCCCCAGGTGGGCTGGTGCGCCCCCCCCCACAAGGTCTCAAGGCGCCTAGGATTTGGGGAGGGGGCGCCCCCACCTTGCTTGGGAGGCAAGTTTCCCCCTCTCCCCCCTTGGCCGCCACCCAGATGGGTTTTTGGGGCAGCCGCACCCCTTGGGGTGGGAACCCTAAGGGGGGTGCAGCCCCCTCCCTCTCCCCTATATATACTTGAGGTTTTGGGGCTGCCATACACAAGAGTTTCCACCTCTCCCTGGCGCAGCCCTACCTCTCTTTCTCCTCCTCTCCCGCGGTGCTTGGCGAAGCCCTGCAGGATTGCCACGCTCCTCCATCACCACCACGCTGTTGTGCTGCTGCTGGATGGAGTCTTCCTCAACCTCTCCCTCTCTCCTTGCTGGATCAAGGCATGGGAGATGTCACCGGGCTGTATGTGTGTTGAACGCGGAGGTGAAGTCCGTTCGGCACTAGGATCTCCAGTGATTTGGATCACGACGAGTACGACTCCTTCAACCCCGTTCTCTTGAACGCTTTCGCTTAGCGATCTACAAGGGTATGTAGATGCACTCTCCTTCCCCTCGTTGCTAGTCTCTCCATAGATAGATCTTGGTGACTCGTAGGAAAATTTTGAATTTCTGCTACGTTCCCCAACAGTATACCCAAATACGTAAAAGGTAGATTCCCAAGTTCACACCCGAACAATTTCTTGTAAGCCTCTTGTTCCTCTTTGGCTCTTGTGAATTGTTCGAATAAGCATAATAGCAGCTTCATATTTCTCGCTTTTGCCAAGTTATGCTCTATGAAGATGATAGTATCATCAGCGTATTGAAGGATAGACACCCCTCCATCAACCAGATGAGGTACCAGGCTACCTACTTGACCAGCATCCTTTTCCCTACCTATTAGAATGGTCAACATGTCAACTACAATGTTGAACATGATAGGTGACATCGGATCTCCTTGTCTCGGGCCCTTATGTGTCTGGAAATAATGACCTATGTCGTCATTCACCTTGATTCCAACACTCCCTTTTTGCGTGAATGATTCAACCTGGTTCCTCCAAGCCGAGTCGAAACCTTTCATGCGCAAGGCCTGTTGCAAAAATGCCCATTTAACCTGATCATACGCCTTTTTGGAATCCACTTTGAAAACAACCCCGTCTAGCTTTTTCGTATGGATCTCATGGAGCGTTTCATGAAGGACCACAACCCCCTCTAGGATATTTCCGTGTATGAAAGCAGTTTGGGTCGGCAGCACCACAGAGTGCGCAATCTGTGTGAGTCTATTAGTCCCAACCTTGGTAAATTTTTTGAAACTAATGTTAAAAAGGCAGATAGGCCGGAACTGCTCAATTCTCACAGCCTCTGTTTTCTTCCGAAGTAAGGTTATTATTCCAAAATTCAAGTGAAACAACTGAAGCTGTCCAGAGAATAGGTCATGGAACATCGGTAACAAGTCCCCTTTAATGATGTGCCAACATTTCTTATAGAACTCCGCCAGAAATCCATCCGGCCCCAGAGCTTTATTATTCTTCATCTGTGAAATTGCTTCAAACACGTCTTTCTCCGAGAATGGTGCAGTTAATACATCATTCTCAACGGCAGCCTGCTGAGGCACATCCTCAATCCTCGACTCATCCAAGGACACAAAATTGTCCTTTGGTAGCCCAAACAGCTGCTTGTAATAATTGGTTATGTATAATTTTAAATTCTCCTGCCCTAAGATCGTCCCTTCGTCTTGCTCAAGCTGAAAGATTCTTTTCTTTCTATGCTTTCCATTGGAGATCATATGAAAGAATTGAGTATTAGCGTCCCCTTGGACAACTTTGCGAACCTTCGCTCGCAGAGCCCACTTCAACTCCTCTTCCCGCAACAACTCTTTCAATCTCATCTCTGCATCTATTTTGATGTGAAGCTCTGAGGATTACAGAATTGTGGACTCAGCTTTTACATATAGCGACTGAATAAGTGTAAGGAGCATCTCCTTTTCAACCTTATAAATCGCACTAAGATGCTTAGCCTACCCTTGCAAGAAAATTCTCAAGTTTCTAATCTTATTCTGCCATCTCTCAATGGAAGACCTACCTCCTGCGTCTAACGCCCATTCTCTGGCTATCAGATCCAGGAAACCTTCTCTTTCAAACCATGCAAGTTCAAAGGAAAAGGTATTTTTTGAGGCTTTGTGCTACCTTGGGGAGTTTCTTCTGATGATCAGATGGAAATTCACTTCATGGTCATTCTGATGGCTTGCAGTTTTCTTTTTGAGGGATGATAGCTTGCAGTTTAGATTCCAAAGCTACTTGCGAAGACATGCACTACACGGCAGTCAACATGCTTGCCTTACATATACATGATGGTGCACCTTGGTTTTTTTTGTCTCACTACCTGAACACCTTTTGTTTGGAGCACCACATAATCATTTATATCTGATGTACAGAATAGAAACACATTCAATGGTAATGACTTCTAAACAAAGCATAATCCTGTTGATAGTGCGCAATGCATTATCTCCCAGATGTGTATGGTGTGCGATACATATGAAGTTGCTATTACAAGAATATTTTAATATATCTAGAAATAAAACAAATATTATCTCATCGCCCCTCTATCTCCGTAAGTGTAAATCTATTCACAGAAGTTTGAATATAATTTTTGATTTGCTCAATATGAGAACCTTGTCGTGCAAAGTAGGCGGGGCGATTCGGGGTTGGAAGTGTGGTGCTTCCATTTTCTAGGACGAACACAACATATGACATATGTGGTCTGTCATATGGGTTCTCCTGGACACACAAGAGTCCTACATGGACACAAAGTGAAACTTCATCCGGTGAACAAGTATCCATGATATCTGAGTCCAACAAATCCTTGGTCTTCCCTTCCTTCCACATATTCCATGACTGAAAAACCAAGAACATATCAATATTAATTTGTTTGAAAAACTAAAAACTCTCAAAAATTGGTCCACTTGCATTAAATAGAACTCTAGATAAGCCTTGCGCATACTCACATAGATAGTGAGACTAGGGAAGCCCATGGTTTGACTATAGGAGCTTCTCCGTATTCCAGTGACAACCTCTAGCAGTAACACGCCAAAGCTGTAAACGTCAAACTTGGTAGAGAAGACACCTTCCATTGCATACTCAGGAGCTATTTAACCACTGTTGATCAATTATATTAGTTATTGAATGAGAGGTTAATTAGTCAGAATTAACATTAGGTTTCCATTGTACTCACTATGTTCCGACAATGGGTTGAGTATTGGCATTTTGTTAATAATCACCAACAATCCTTGCCATACTAAAATCTGCTACTTTAGGTTTTATACCCACATCTAGCAAAACATTTCCAGCTTTGAGATCTCTTTGAATTATAGTTAGTCTTGAATCCTGGTGGAGGTAGAGAAGTACCCTAGCGACCCCTTTAATTATATTAAATTTTTTGCCCAATCCAATAAAAAATTTCTTGAATCATCTGTAAAGAGAAGCAACCGTAAGAAAAATAAAACAAATTTTTGGTTGTTTAATGGAATTATGTTGTGTTTCCGCAATATGTACCAAAAAGGGCAGCATCTAGGCTCTTGTTAGGTAGATACTCATAAATCAACAACTTTTCATCCCGCTCCCCACAACATCCAAGAAGTCATACCAACTTCCTATGCTGCAATTTGGCAATTATAATAACTTCATTCTTGAATTCCTCTGTTCCTTGTTGAGAATCCTTACTTAGCCTCTTGATAGCAACTTCTTGACCACCCTGTTGGAAATATGCCATAGAGGCAATAATAAAATGGTTATTATTACATTTCCTTGTTCATGACAATTGTCTGTTATTCATGTTGTAATTGTATTAATCGGAAACAATAATACATGTGTGAATACATAGACTATAATATGTCCCTAGTAAGCCTCTAGTTGACTAGCTCGTTGATCAATAGATGGTTGTGGTTTCCTGACCATGGACATTGGATGTCGTTGATAACGGGATCACATCATTAGGAGAATGATGTGATGGACAAGACCCAATCCTAAGCATAGCACAAGATCGTGTAGTTCGTTTGCTAAGAGCTTTTCTAATGTCAAGTATCATTTCCTTAGACCACGAGATTGTGCAACTCCCGGATACCGTTGGAATGCTTTAGGTTTACCAAACGTCACAATGAACCTGGGTAGCTATAAAGGTGCACTATAGGTATATCCAAAAGTGTCTGTTGGTTTGGCATGAATCAAGACTGGGATTTGTCACGCCATATGACGGAGAGGTATCTCTGGGCCCACTCGGTAATGCATCATCATAATGAGCTCAATGTGACTAAGGAGTTAGTCACGGGATCATGCGTTACGGAATGAGTAAAGAGACTTGCCAATAACGAGATTGAACAAGGTATGGGGATACCGATGATCGAATCTTGGGCAAGTAACATACTGATGGACAAAGGAAATTGTATACGAGATTGATTGAATCCCCGACATCATGGTTCAGCCGATGAGATCATCATAGAGCACGTGGGAGCCAACATGGGTATCCAGATCCCGCTGTTGGTTATTGGCCGGAGAGATGTCTCGGTCATGTCTTCATGGTTCCCGAAACTGTAGGGTCTACACACTTAAGGTTCAGTGACGCTAGAGTTGTTATGGGAAATTGTATGTGGTTGCCGAAGGTTGTTTGAAGTCCCGGATGAGATCCCGTACGTCACGAGGAGTTCTAGAATGGTTCGGAGGTACATATTTATATATGGGAAGTCCAGTTTCAGTCACGGAATTGTTTCCGGGGTTATCGATATTGTACCGGGACCACCGAAAGGTGTCCGTGGTTCCATCGGGTGGGGCCACCTGCCACGGGGGACTTAATGGGCTGAACAAGGGAGGGAACCAGCCCCCTAGTGGGCTAATGCGCCCCCAAGGGCCCAAGGAGCCTAGGGTTGGAAACCTTAGGGATGGGGGCGCCTCCCACCAAACTTTGGGGGCAAGTCCCCTCTGGCCGCCGCCCCCCTTTGTAGATGGGATCTAAGGGGGCCGACCCCTCTCCCCTTCTCCTATAAATAGTGGGGGTGGGGGTGGAAGGGCTGTCACACCCTTCCCGTGGCACATCCCCTCCATCCTCCAACACCTCCTCCTCCGTAGAGCTTGGCGAAGCCCTGCAGGAAAACCGCAAGCTCCACCACCATGCCATCATGCTGCCGTAGCTCTCCCTCAACTTCTCCTCTCCCCTTGCTGGATCAAGAAGGAGGAAACGTCCCCGGGCTGTACATGTGTTGAACGCGGAGGCACCGTCCTTTCGACGCTAGATCGGATCTTCAGCGATTTGAATCGCCGCGAGTATGACTCCATCAACTGCGTTCTTTTAACGCTTCTGCTTAGCGATCTTCAAGGGTATGAAGATGCACTCCCTCTCTGTCACGACTGGTTTTTCCGGGTATTAAATTCCAGAAAATGGTCGTTGTGCTCACCAGCCCCAGGATAACTGTAGCTGATGAGGCACCTACTTGATACAGAAATCCAAAGCAAAATACAACATATGTAGTACAAGACCATTCTGGCCTGTGAGTACAACAAATGGTTTCTAGTGGTTGATGGCGGAAGCGGTTTGTGGATCGTCAGCGTATATGGGACTCCATTTCCCACAGGAACAGCTGACCAGGTTAACTCCTATCTTCGCGAGGCTGCTAGCACCGCTGCTTAGGTTCCGGGACTGTCGGCACGGTCGCTCCTCTCCGCGCAAGAAAATCTGGCCAAGACAATAGTCAGGGACAAGCCAGTGAGTACTTTGAATGTACTCGCAAACATTACGAACACCGGTATAATATAACAATGATGTGCCAACAAAATTTTATGCTCATGACGTCAGTCACAAAAGATAATGAAAACTTTGAGGCATGTAAGCATGTTATTTATGAATATGCAATGTCATAGTGGTATTTAAATAAATAACAATCATGCCACAATCGGGCGTCTTAGCGACACCACATAAAGGGCTTTAAAATAAATGCCACAGTCGGACGTCTGAGCGACATCACATAAAGGGCTTATAAAAGAAATGCCACAGTCGGGCGTCTCAGCGACACCACATAAAGGGCTTATAAAAGAAATGCCACAGTCGGGCGTCTGAGCGACATCACATAAAGGGATTATAAAAGAAATGCCACAGTCGGGTGTCTCAGCGACACCACATAAAGGGCTTATAAAAGAAATGCCACAGTCGGACGTCTGAGCGACATCACATGAAGGGCTTATAAAAGAAATGCCACAGTTGGGTGTCTCAGCGACACCACATAAAGGGCTTATAAAAGAAATGCCAAGTCGGACGTCTGAGCGACATCACATAAAGGGCTTATAAAAGAAATGCCATAGTCGGGTGTCTCAGCGACACCACATAAAGGGCTTATAAAAGAAATGCCACAGTCGGACGTCTGAGCGACATCGCAGAAAGGGCTTATCTCAATAATAAATAACAAGTGTGCCACAATTGGACGTCTGAGCGACATCACAGAAAGGGCTTATATCAAATGTAAATAACAAGTTAGTCCATAACAAAAATAATAATCATAATTATCACAAGTCACAAGTCGTGATTCCAGTTCTGGTTTAATAGTTTCACCTTCGAAGACTGACACTAAGACCGACACTTGACCCATCCCAGACTGTAGTCCTTACCCATGGACACGGCTATTCGAATAGGTTTAATCTCTGTAGAGGGTGTACTCTTTACCCACGAGTAATGGATTCCTTTAGTCCATCGGGACTAATTCCGTCTACGGTCTTTTAAATGAAAATGCACCTGACTTGCACACACCAGCTTAACTCACCGGTGTCTGGAATCACCCATGACACTCATTAAGCAAAACTCTAAGTGGGGAGGCTACAACCTCGATTAGCATGGGATCACAAAATTTATATCGCACGCAAAACTGGGGAAGCTACCCCCTCGGCTACAACCGAAACACCCATGCCCCCTGACCGGATGACTGGCTTTAATCCATGGCCGTGGTACCCTCATCCCGGCCCCTCTGTACGGTGTGTGCTAGAAAGGGGTTGAAAAATTACTGAACCGTACTCTACTTGTTGTAGAGACGAGTGGTAGTACGAAACAAGTATGGGGGTTACTGGAACAAGACTCGATCTACGGTCGACTCAGGAGGTTTATAAATTTCCCTGCATGACATGTATAACAAAAATATTTCAACCAACAGAATCACCGCTCACTATACCTCACAATGCCATACCGGACATTACCGTCCCGATGGAGACCGGCGACAAACTCATGCCTACCCAAGGCAGAGGTTTTCCCGGATTCCTTCCGGCATGCATGCAAGGCACATGAGGATGATTATCATCACAAGTGTGTTCATTTCCAACAGCATGGAAATCACTAATATGCATTCATGCATATGATCATATCACATGAAATAACAAGTTCTCCGAAATGAGGTGGTGTTATAAACGTGTCAACGAACACAGCAGAAATATTATGCCGGGGTTCAGAATGCTTGGCTTCAAGGTGTGGAAAGGCAGGGTGCACTCCAAAACTTTTGAAAGTTTTCTTCTCTCTCTCCAAAGTCCTATTTTAAAATAAATTTGAATTAACACACAAATTCAAAAATAGCACAAAAAGTTGTTTGAATTTTTTTTCAAATAAATCTTGAAATAAACTAGGTTAAATTTGAGAGAGGTAGGAAAAAGAATCAATTCATTTGGAGTTATATTTAAAAAGTTATAGCCAGTCAAAGTTTAGTCAAAAATCTGGTTTTAAAATAAAATAGAAAAGAAAACGGTTTGAATACACACGTATACGTTGAAAGCGTACTTTGGATTTATGCTTCCACTTACTCCAGCATGGACGGTGCGCGTGTCACTGACAGTGGGCCCGCCTGGCCCACTGGTCAGGTTTGACCAGTCTATCTCTCCCTCCTCTTCCTCTGCCCGAACGGAGGCGAGGCAACGACGATCAACGCCGGCGAACGGCGGCTCCCCGCGTGCTCCAGAGGGTCGGGATGGATCCGCAAGACTGGGGCGGTCCTCCCGGTGGTCGTTGGGTTGGCGGGGGCAGAGAGAGTCGCCGACGGTGAGCTTCGCGGCGGAGGAAGCTTCGGAAGCAAAGTGGTTTTGGGGCTGCGGTGGTTCTCGATCAAAATCGAGCAGCGGGATGTGTTCACGGGAGGAAGAGAGAGCTTCTGGTGGAGAGAGTCGAGAGGGGGAGGCCCTGGTGGCGCCGGAATGGCCGGGGTAGTGGCGGTGGCTGCGGTTGCCGGAGATGGGGAAGGAGACCTCCCCGAGTCGATGGCGAGCTAGGGAAGCGCCATTGAGGTGGCTTGAGGTTGCCTGCGTGCGGGGACGGGCTCGGGGCTTCCTTAAATAGGCGAGTCGAGGCGGTTCAGCGGCTGCCACGGATAAGGTCGCCGGCGACCGTCTTTCTGTAGCTTGGGCGACGTGGCGGCGACGAGCGCTAGGGGACACGCTTGCGGATGGGCTCGCACTGCTCCAGGAGGCAGGTGGCAAGCGCTGGCGGCTTGGGCGGCACCGACCTGGCCGAGACGCGCTGCGGACGCCGGCGTGCCACCAAGAGCTCCGATGGCGGTGCTATAGGCTGCCAGGGCGGCTTGGCGCGTTGCGGGAGAAGGTTAGTGAGTGGCGTGGCTCCGCAGGGCGGTGGCAAACCAGGGGCGCGACGCGTTAGCTCGGGCGCGGCACGTGCAATACGCGTGCTCTGCTCGCGCCCAGAGCACGCCCGGGACGTGTTCGACGAAATGCTGGGGCATGCTAGGGGTCTCGGGTGAGGTTGGCAAGCAACAGAACTAGATTAGTGATAGAGGGAAGATCAAGGGACAAGGTGGTTTGGTCAGGAGACCAAGTTCATAATGCAAACAAGACTCATGCCAAATCAGTTCATGCTCTCAAGGTGTTTGACAAAATGCCACAGGCACCTAGGCATTTCTTGGAGTGGCCAAATCTTCCAGAGTGGGGTCTCTTTAGATGGAAGAGAGGGTGGTGGGGTTAGTTTGTCAAAAGAAGAAACTTGTTAGTGCAAGTTTTGCAAAACTTCAATTCTGGACATGGAGTAAATGGCATCATTTCATGAACCAAAAAATGATCCAATGGGTGCATGCTCCTGGACTTAGGGGTTTAGCATGGAGGACTATAAGTAGGAGAAAGCTCATGGGTGGAGGAGCAAGTTAGCAGACGGTTGTAGTACAAATCACCAAGTTGCACCAAAATGAAGATGAGGATGATTCACTCAAATTTTTCAAAGAACATCACTGTGTTTTTGCATAAAGTTGAATCGTATGCTGCTACTAACATCCCATAATTTTGGTGGAGGCTAGAAAGAAGTATTTAAATGAGTTGCAGTGCAAAAATGCCCACTGGACCAGAGAAGAAAAATTGGTGTAGAGCTCAAAATATTTCATGAATAAAATATATTTTTGCATAAAAGTGTTTTAAAAACATCACCTGATATCTCCAATTTTAGGTTGGAATTTTAAGTGAATTTATCAAATGGTTGTAGTTCAAATATGGCCATATAACCTTGGAAAAACCATTTTTCAAGGAAATAAAGATCAAAAAAATTAATTTTGTAATTAGTTCTACTAATAAAAGAATTTTCTTTCTTGAGAGGTTAAACAAGTCCAATAACATATTTGAAAAGTTTTCATTTTGGGGAAAACTCCATAATAGCAAGGGAGAAAAAGGTTCAAAATTCAACAGGGAGCCCCAGAAATAAAAGTTTTAATTTCCTGGCAAAAATTTAATTAACAAAACAAGGTTAAAATTTTGGGGTGTCACAACACTACCCCCCCTTAAGAAAAATCTCGTCCTCGAGATTTGCTAAGAGCCATTGTGAAAAACAAATACTCCACGGTTACGGGTTTTTGCAAGCAGTGTATGTGTTCGAGTGGTTGTGAGTCTGCTGCCATGGTGCTATGTGAATAAAAATAATCCATGATGCAGGAACTCAGGGAAAAGAAATCTCATTCCAGGATTTTTCGTGATTACAATGGTTTATCACAATCAAAACTACTCATATTAGTAGGAACTAAATACTCGACTCATCGCACAAATTCGAGGTACCATGCATAAGTTACAACGTAATAATAAATGCTGAAATAACACACATAGCAGTGACGTCTAAAATGAGAATGGTAACTGGACAGGGTCTCAAGAAAAAGTCTCTGGCAATGGAATACACTCCTCTTCTATCGGAGGAAGTGGATTGACCAGTCGATGTATGTGTCTCTCCGGGTCGGGCCTCAGTGGTCTGCCGATTGAAATCTGAGGATTCAAATCAGCGAGACTCTGGAGATAATCCATCACTCGCTGGTTCAAATGCTCTTGAGCGATGATGTACTGGATAAGGTTGGCTAGCATTGGGTCTCTCTCAATCCGCCCACTGGGAAAAGATGTTACTCCTCCGGGCGTTGCACGACTCGGAAAGTAATAATATCCTCGTTCACGGGCATAGGGTACCGCGAATCGAAGACGAGCAATCACTTCGTACGCAGCAGCTTCTATGGCCATGCATGGGGTCGACATAGATTTCCCCACAAATGAGACCTCCGTTGGATCTTGGTTGGGGTCCACGGGAGGGATGTGTACTGCTGCCCAATATTCCGAGGTGGAAGGGGTGATTCTTGATTTGAACAGCTCGTACTGGGGTGGCTGGGTAGAACCCATGGTACTGCAGGTAAAGTCCCACAATATTTTGACAAAGCTACCTGGGGTTGCATCTGGGGTTCTCCGATAAATACTAGGGCTCGTCATGGCAAGAAATGGTTGTGAGAGTGGTGCACGAGGTGAGGGTTGTTGGGTAAGGTCACAAGGTGGCCTTTCTTATATAGCATCTGGGTTGGTTTATTTACAGTAGTGAAAGGTAATAAATTTGCCAGATTAGCTCCAAAGGTCGGGATCAGTGTCAGAGATACACATATCTCATAAGAGACGTGTTACTGTGGGTGTCGTCGGGGTTGGTTTTGGTAGTTGTGCCCGGAAAATGTGCAACTACGTGCTGACAAAAAATATGCAAGGCTACTATTAAAGCAGAGGCACAACAACAGGCTGCGTTTATTCACAAGGTTACATGATTACAAAGCGAGGATACACTGAGACTCGGTACTATTTGTACGACTTAGTCTAAATCGTTTATGTCTAAACGGGCGTGCCTGGTGGATGTCGAGGCTTCTCCACGTGTCTCACTATCGGGATTAGTCGGAGATGGTGGAGGGACTGCAGGGTCGGGGTAGCGATGATGAACATTGCGGGGATTGTTGGACACAATCCCGTTGGAGTGTGTTCCCAAAAGGCGACGAAGCACTTCTGGGGTCATCAAAGTATCTTGGTTGATGGCTGGGGCTGATCTCAAGGTCTCGATCGGGTGTCCGAACAACACGACTAGGTTGTCGGTGTCGGGCTTGTCTTCTCCTCTCGCTGGGGCTCGACGAGCCAGCTCTCCATGAGCTGCGATCAGATCAATGGTGATTTGATCGAATAGTGCCTCTAGTGCACCTACATAGCGCAACAGGTGCAATAATAAAGGATCCGTCTCATGATCTTCGTTGGCAACTTGGGGTGGTCTACCATACCCTTCGCGTCTGGGGTAGTAGTAGAACGAGCGACAGTTAACTCTGGGCGACAACTGCTGGAGTTGAACTATAGCCTCTCGAGCAGCTAGCTGGATGGCTTGTGGCTCGAAGGAAGTTGTCCTTCCGGTGAACCTGTAGGGGCGTTCTGGCGACAGACCCCTACCGTAGATGTGCACAGTGGCCCAGAATTGACGGCTCTCACCGCCCATGGGTCCTTGGTACACAACATATTCTGGGGGCTCTTCTAACGCATAGGCACGACGGGCGAGGTTTGCGAGTATGGTCACAAAACCTCCAAGGTTGGTTGTTGTGGTTTCATGGTGCATGACGGGGCCAGGCATTATGGCTCGGTTTGGGGTAGAGAATGTGTTGTGCTGGGTTGGGGCTAGCGTGCCCTTTTTATAGAAAAAGGGGACGGAGTCTTCCTTCGCACGCTTGTGAAGGAGACCTCTTGGATGCTGGTCACTGGTGCGTGATCGACAGGCTAGGTTGATAGGTTGGGCACCGACTGCCAAAAGTGTCGGGGTCACTATGTGGCTATCTTGCACGAGAAGCTTGGCTGGGGTTTGGTTAAGGTCTGGTGGGTTGGTTTGCCTAAGTTTTTCGACCTAGCTAAGATAGGACTAGCCAATGGTTAGCCTGGCTCTGATACCAAGTTTGTCACGACCGGTTTTTCCGGGTATTAAATTCCAGAAAATGGTCGTTGTGCTCACCAGCCCCAGAATAACTGTAGTTGATGAGGCACCAACTTGATACAGAAATCCAAAGCAAAATACAACATATGTAGTACAAGACCATTCTGGCCTGTGAGTACAACAAATGGTTTCTAGTGGTTGATGGCGGAAGCGGTTTGTGGATCGTCAGCGTCTATGGGACTCCATTTCCCACAGGAACAGCTGACCAGGTTAACTCCTATCTTCGCGAGGCTGCTAGCACCGCTGCTTAGGTTCCGGGACTGTCGGCACGGTCGCTCCTCTCCGCGCAAGAAAATCTGGCCAAGACAATAGCCAGGGACAAGCCAGTGAGTACTTTGAATGTACTCGCAAACATTACGAACACCGGTATAATATAACAATGATGTGCCAACAAAATTTTATGCTCATGACGTCAGTCACAAAAGATAATGAAAACTCTGAGGCATGTAAGCAAGTTATTTATGAATATGCAATGTCATAGTGGTATTTAAATAAATAACAATCATGCCACAATCGGGCGTCTTAGCGACACCACATAAAGGGCTTTAAAATAAATGCCACAGTCGGACGTCTGAGCGACACCACATAAAGGGCTTATAAAAGAAATGCCACAGTCGGGCGTCTCAGCGACACCACATAAAGGGCTTATAAAAGAAATGCCACAGTCGGACGTCTGAGCGACATCACATAAAGGGCTTATAAAAGAAATGCCAAAGTTGGGTGTCTCAGCGACACCA
>NC_041389.1:548599097-548644986 GCF_002162155.2 Triticum dicoccoides
TCAGCGACACCACATAAAGGGCTTATAAAAGAAATGCCACAGTCGGACGTCTGAGCGACATCACATAAAGGGCTTATAAAAGAAATGCCACAGTCGGGTGTCTCAGCGACACCACATAAAGGGCTTATAAAAGAAATGCCACAGTCGGACGTCTGAGCGACATCACATAAAGGGCTTATAAAAGAAATGCCACAGTCGGGTGTCTCTGCGACACCACATAAAGGGCTTATAAAAGAAATGCCATAGTCGAACGTCTGAGCGACATCGCAGAAAGGGCTTATCTCAATAATAAATAACAAGTGTGCCACAGTCGGACGTCTGAGCGACATCACAGAAAGGGATTATATCAAATGTAAATAACAAGTTAGTCCATAACAAAAATAATAATCATAATTATCACAAGTCACAAGTCGTGATTCCAGTTCTGGTTTAACAGTTTCACCTCCGAAGACTGTCGGTGTACTAGAGTAGGGGTACCCTAGTATCCCGAACTTGTGCACGGGCAATTGCAGCACCCCGCAGCAAGGCTTGCCAGGTGACCGCCAAGGTCATCCGTGGTTCCTTTGGAGCCATTCAAGAACAAAGTATTCAAGCCAAGGAGACAAGGCCCCGGCAAGATGAGCTTGCCGGGAAGGCCAACCAAGGCATTTCAAGGAACTTGCCGCGACGCGCCACGCGTCCCGGCGAGGCCCGGTGAGCGACAAGCTTCCGGACATGACAAGACAACGACCGCGGCAAGGCGCTTGCCGCGGCAAGCTACCACTCTGTACCCGCGCTCCAGCACATCCACCAACATGTCGCCCAGGGGCCTTTCGAGGCGCGCGTGGCAAGAGGCTGTGCAGCCAGCGGTGCGCGGTGGCAAGTGACGCTGACCAGATTGCCATCGTTGCGAGCGGTGGCGTCCCTGACGGTCCCTTTTTGCACTATTTGGGCGACATAGACGGGCATTTAATGCCTTTGTCCCCTGCCGTCAGGGTTAGGTATGATACACTGTACAGGTAGTTGTACCAACCGCAATTCCTTTTCCATTTTTACCCTTGTCTACGTTGCCACCTGTCGGAGACCCCTTTAGCATATAAAAGGAGGCCCATGCGCAACGTAGAAAAGGTTCGAAGGCTGAAAAACACTCACGCTCGGTCTCGTTAGCAGCTAGTGTGTACTGTAGCACTCAGCGCTCCCGAGCAAGAACTCAATACACTCAGACATGCAGCAGTAGGAGTGTTATCTCTCCGGAGAGCTCCGAAGCTGGGTAAACTGCTCGTGTGCTTCGCCTCGATCCGCTCTTCGTGCGATCTCCGCCCCCCGCCAAACCGAAAGGGGCTCGGTCCGCCGGTCCCATAGGTGTTCGTGGATCAGTTTCCCCGACATCTTTGGCGCGCCAGGTAGGGGGGATCGAGGTTGTGTGAACCTGATCCGGCGTTCACATGAGCTACATCTTCATCTTCTTCATCGACATGCCACCGAAGAAGAAGGCTTCGGCGGCCGCTGTTCCGTCCACGTCGATCCCACCACCACCGGAGCAAACGGGTGGTGGGGTAGACACCGGCGGAAGAACGGACATCGACGAGGGAGTTCACGGTGCTGCCAGGTCCAAGGACAAGGCCGCGCAGACCTCGGCGTCCGTACATGCACCGCGCCCATCTCAGGAGGCGCAGGACCAACAGCGTCATGGTATTCGCCGTGCCATACTTTCGTTGGACCAAGATCAAGCTGGTGGATCTCGGGGTGCTCAAGACCAGCATGCACGCCAACATGCTGGCACGAGCGAGACACGGTCGCCTGGACGGGATATTACTCCTTCTAACATAGTTAGAAGTCCGAGCATATCCCGCTCCTTGCACCGTTCGCCACTGCCGCCCACCACTCCAGCAGAAGCTTTGGCGCGAGCTCAACTGCTCCTGGATTACCCTCCAACGGCAGACAAGATCGATGAATGGAGGGCCACCATTCAGAGTCTCATCGGCTTCGCCAACGGCGACACTCCGCGGCAGCCGAATACATCGCTGTCGCGGCAGGACTGCCAGGCACGAGCCGATGGCGACGAGACCGGTGGGGGTGCAACCACCATGCACTCTCCACCCCGAAGGCCAAGATCGCTGACTCGCCGGATCCACCTCGACAGCGACTCCACCGCATCATCAGATCCATGAGCTCGTCGCGATCAGTGCCAAGTTCTTCACGAACGACAACAAGAAGACGCTCGAACTCGCATCGAGCGCCGAAGAGATGCGCGACATCAATCGGACCAGCGCGCTGGGCCCTCTGTCGACATGCATGCACCAGTGGAACCAGGCGACTTGCCGTACGCGGTAGGTTGCCCTGCGTTCACTCGTGAGCTGCGGCAAGTCCAGTGGTCCAGCACGAAGAATTTCAAGCCAGACGTACCAGAGAAGTACGACGGCAAGTCGCATCCGTCGGAGTTCCTCAGCATCTACACCATCGCGGTGCAAGCTGCCGGGGGGCGGGACGACAAGATCCTGGCCAACTACTTCCCGCTGGTGCTCAAGCCCAATGTCAGATCCTGGCTCATGCACTTGCCGGACAACTCCATATCCTCCTGGGCAGACCTATGCCATCAGTTTGTCGGCGCCTTTACAGGCGGCCACAAGCCTCATGGACAAGAGAGCGACCTTCATCTGCTCGCCCAGAAGGAAGGAGAGCCCCTGCGCAAGTACATTTAGAGATTCAGCCGCGTACAGCACAACATCCCAGATGTGCACCCTGCCGCGGTAATCAGCGCGTTCCATCAGAACTGCGAAACCATAGGATGCGGGAGGAGATGGCGATGTGCAAGATCAGAGACATCAGTGAGCTATATGCCCTGGCCGACAAGTGTGCACGTGCTGAGGAAGGGAGGAAACTCCCCAGAGAGAATACAGAAGCAGGGGGATCTGATAGTGAGGAGGCTGCCCCGGCAAAGAAAAACCGGCGGCGGAACAACAGGAAGAAGAAAGGCAAAGATGTGCTAGTCGTTGAGCAGTCCGGCAACGGAGGTGGCGCCAAGAAAGCCAAAGCTGGTAGCTCCGGCGAGGAGATTGCCGCAGGCACCAACTACCAGGCTGTGGCAGTCGCCGATAAGCAGGACGACACCAATAAGCAGTACTGCAAGATCCACCGCACCAAGGGCCATGACCTCCAGAGCTGCAAGAAGGTCGAGCAACTTGTCGAGCAGCAAAAGGCTGAATACGAGCAACGCGACAAGGAGAAGGCCCAGGAAGGTGCTGGAGGAGCCGGCAAGAAACGCCCCGGCCGAGGAGGATGCCGCGGCAAGGCCAAGCAGCGGCCAGGAGGCAGACCTGCTCGCGGCCGCGACAAGGATGAAGATGACGATGATGATGAAGATATGGATGATGACGAGACCGATGAGCAGGAGTTCCAGAAAGCCATAGAGGTCTTGTGCGTTGACGGCGGTGCTTCTCTGCATACTTCACACCGCCCGCTCAAGCAGTGGGTGCGGGAAGTCAATGCGGCAGAACCACCCGTCGAGTCCCGCAAGCCTCTGAAATGGTCCAGCACGCCTATCATCTTTGATATTGAGGACCACCCTGATCGCATAACTGCGGTCGGGTGCTTGCCGATGTTGGTTTCACCAACTATCCGCAACCTCAAGGTCACTAAGATGCTAGTTGACGGCGGGGCCGGCTTGAACCTAATCTCCTCCGCGGTACTCCAGAAACTCCAGATCCCTGATGGCGAGCTCGAAGAGACCGGCACATTCCAAGGAATCAATCCGGGAAGGAGCAAGCCGAAGGGAAAGATCACGTTGCCGGTGACATTTGGCAGCGAGTTGAACTTCAGGACTGATAGGGTCACTTTTGACGTTGCTGACTTTCCATTGCCTTACAATGGGATACTCGGCCGTCCAGCACTCGCCAAATTCATGGCAGCCTCCCACTATGCATTCAACATGCTGAAGATGCCAGGCCCGATAAGTGTCATCTCTGTCCCTGGCGACAAGAAGGATGCTCTTATCTGCGCCGACAAGATCTACCGGGAAGCAGCAGCCGCAACAGATCGCAAGTCACTTGCCGTTGAAGCTCCCGGGGCGAAGAAGAAGACCAAGTCCGGCAAGAGTTCTGATGCCCACTCCGGCAAGCCCACCTCTTCGGAGTGTTGCGCTACCGTCGAGGACGCAACATCGAGCTCCACCGGCAAGTGTAAGAAGACAATGGCAGCTCCACCAGAGACCAAGAAGGTGTCCGCCAAGGAGGATGGCACTGGTGGTACCTTTACCATCAGTGCCACTCTCGACCCTAAATAGGAAAGCGCGCTCGTTGCTTTCCTGTGGGCGAACGTCAACGTATTTGCGTGGCAACCGTCTGACATCCCCGGTGTTCCCAGGAAAGTAATCGAGCACCATCTTGCCGTCTGTCCTCATGCGCGGCCCGTCAAGCAGAAAGTCAGGAAGCAGGCAGTGGAACGCCAAGAATTCATCGCAGAAGAAATCAAGAAATTGGAAGCAGCAGGCCTTGTCAGAGGAGTGCTCCATCCTACGTGGTTGGCCAACCCTGTAGTCGTGCGCAAGGCAAACGGGAAATGGAGGCTTTGTATCGACTTTACCGATGTCAATAAAGCTTGTCCCAAAGACCCATTTCCCTTGCTGCGCATCGACCAGATTGTTGACTTCACGGCCGGATGTGACTTGCTTTCATTTCTTGATGCATACTCAGGATACCATCAGATCTTCATGGCAGAAGAGGATGAGGAGAAGACCGCATTCATCACCCCATGTGGCACATACTATTTCGTACGGATGCCTTTCGGTTTAAAGAATGCTGGTTCAACATTTGCAAGGGTAGTCCATGACTCTTTTTATCCGCAAATACACAGAAATGTGGAAGCCTACATGGATGACATAGTGGTCAAGAGCAAGGACAAGGCGACTCTGATTCAAGATTTAGACGAAACCTTTGCAAATCTGCGCAAGACCAACCTCAAGCTTAACCCCGAGAAGTGTGTGTTTGGAGTCCCCTCCGGCAAGCTTCTTGGGTTCTTCGTGTCTCAGCGGGGAATTGAAGCCAATCCCGACAAGATCAAGGCCATTGAGCAGATTGAAGCACCAAAGCGCGTCAAGGATGTACGAAGACTTGCCGGTTGCGTAGCTGCTCTCAGCAGGTTTATCTCTAGGTCTGCTGAGCGCGCCCTGCCATTTTTCAAAATATTGAAAAAGGCAGGTCCAATGAAATGGACTCCGGAAGCGGAGGCTGCACTGCAGGACGTAAAGAGATACCTGTCCTCCACTCCAACACTTGTCGCACCTAAGCCACAAGAGAAGTTGCTGCTATATATAGAGGCAACCAATCAAGTGGTTAGTGCTGCGTTAGTAGCGGAGAGGGAGGCGGATGATGAGCCAGCAACCATGACAGATGCATCCAGCGACAAGCAAGGGACTTCACCGGCAAGCTCTGGTCCCGACAAAGATGGATCTGCGCAGGCGCATGAGAAGATACAGAAAAGAATGGTGCAGCACCCAGTTTACTTTGTCAGTTCCCTTCTGCAGGGGGCTAGGTCAAGGTACTCTGGTGTGCAGAAATTGCTTTTCGGCCTTCTCATGGCCTCGAGAAAGCTGCGCCATTACTTCCAAGCACATGAGATCACAGTCGTCACTCGTTTTCCGCTGAAGAGGATACTGCAAAATCCAGAAGCAACAGGCAGGATTGTCGAGTGGGCACTGGAACTGTCAAGCTTTGGCCTCAAGTTTGAGAGCACTTCAACTATCCAAAGCAGAGCATTGGCGGAGTTCATAGCAGAATGGACGCCAACACAAGATGAAGAAATTCCAGAAACGAGCATCCCCGTCAAGGAAGCAAGCAAAGAGTGGCTGATGTACTTTGATGGTGCCTTCTCGCTGCAAGGCGCCGGTGCGGGCGTGCTACTTGTTGCACCCACCGGAGAGCACCTCAAGTATGTAGTCCAGATGCACTTTCCCAAGGAGCAAGCAATGAACAATACCGCAGAGTATGAAGGTTTACTTGCCGGTCTCAGGATCGCAGCAGACCTTGGGATCAAGAAGCTCATTGTCAGGGGTGACTCACAGCTTGTCGTCCGCCAAGTGAACAAGAATTATCAGAGTCCGTTGATGGAAGCTTACGTTGATGAAGTGAGAAAGCTAGAAGAGCACTTTGACGGCCTATAGATGGAACATGTTCCAAGAGCTCAGAACGACATTGTCGATGGCCTGTCGAAGTGCGCCGCACTTAAGTTACCTGTGGAACCAGGGATGTTTGTGCTCAAACTGACTCAACCGTCTGTAACACCATCAACTGGACAGAGCAAGAAGAGGAAGTTGATTTCTGGTGACTATTTTCTGGCAGAGCTCCCCGAAGCCGCCGCCAAGAAGGTCCTCAAGATCAGCACCAAGGGTGATGAGGAGCAGTCTGCTCCGGCAAGCCCTAGGGTTTGTTCCGTTGAAGCAGACGCTCCCGACAAGTTTTGCTCCGGCAAGCTTGCCGGGGAATGTCAAGCTCTGGCTGAGCCGCAGGTTCTCGCCGTAGAAGCGGATGTTCCCGCAGCAGCAGATGTGCCTTTAGTCCTTGTTGTCGAGCCGCAAGCTCCAGCATGGGCACAGCAGATTGTCCGTTTCCTTCAGACAGGAGAACTTCCCGAAGAGCAAGAAGAAGCGGAAAGAGTAGCCCGGCAGTCAAGTATGTACCAGTTTGTCGACAACACACTGTACAGAAGAAGACTCAACGGCGTGAAATTGAAGTGTATTCATCGGGAAGACGGACAAAAGCTGTTGGCAGAGATACATGGAGGCATATGTGGTCACCACATTGGCGCAAGAGCACTTGCCGGCAAAGCGTTCCGGCAAGGTTTCTTTTGGCCGACAGCCCTCTAGGATGCAACTGCACAAGTAACCAAGTGTGAAGCGTGCCAGTTCCATTCCAAGCAGATACACCAGCCAGCTCAAGCTCTCCAGACGATCCCTTTATCCTGGCCATTTTCAGTCTGGGGGCTCGACATCCTCGGCCCCTTTCCCCGAGCTGTCGGGGGCTTTGAGTACTTGTACGTTGCAATCGACAAGTTCACAAAGTGGCCGGAAGTGGAAGCAGTGAGGAAGGTGACAGCACAGTCAGCAGTCAAGTTCTTCAGGTCGATTGTTTGCCGCTTCGGGATCCCTAACAGGATCATCACCGACAACGGCACGCAATTCACGAGCCGCACCTTCATGCAGTACGTCCAAGATCTTGGCGCCAAGGTCTGCTTCGCTTCTTTTGCTCATCCGAGAAGTAACGGTCAAGCGGAGAGGGCGAATGCTGAAGTGCTGCACGGGCTCAAGACCAGGACTTTTGACAGGCTGCACAAGTGCGGAAAGAACTGGATTGAGGAGCTGCCAGTGGTTCTTTGGTCGATCAGGACGACGCCAAATCGAGCCACTGGCCAGACACCTTTCGCTCTAGTCTATGGAGCAAAGACAGTTCTCCCCACGGAACTCGTATACGGATCACCTTGAGTGCTCGCTTATGATGAGCTTGAGCAAGAGCAGTTGCGACAAGATGACGCGCTGCTCCTTGAGGAGGACCGTCTTCAGGCCGCTGTACGAGCTGCTCGATACCAGCAAGCTTTGCGCTGCTACCATAGCCGCAAAGTTAATGACATAAGTCTCGAGGAAGGCGACCTTGTTCTTCGGCGCGTTCAGTCCGCCAAGAATTCCAACAAGTTTACGCCGAAGTGGGAAGGACCTTACCGGGTGAAACGATTCACTAGGCCTGGCACTGTCCGCCTTGAGACCGAAGATGGCATTCCCGTGAGCAACTCCTGGAACATTGAGCATCTTCGTAAGTTTTACCCGTAGGGCGCGGTTGCCGGAACCTGTTCTGGCAACCACCTTTTGTACAAGTCTTGCCGATGTTGCATGTAATCCTTTGTGCGAAGCCGGGCGCAGACCCCGTGCATAAGTAAAGCTCATGTGCTCCGCACATCTTGTCAATTTCATGCTTTCTACTTTGCATGCGTTATCTGACACTTTGTGCAGCGCCTACCCCCGGTA
Organism: Triticum dicoccoides; assembly: GCF_002162155.2. Lineage (NCBI taxonomy): Eukaryota > Viridiplantae > Streptophyta > Magnoliopsida > Poales > Poaceae > Triticum > Triticum dicoccoides. The sequence continues at coordinate 548,607,088 of NC_041389.1, forward strand.
AGCAATAACGAGCCGTGAGGCTCCATATCTTTATTTTCTCTTCTTTCTCTTTCTCAAAGAAAGGAAGGTTCCCTCGCCCACAAGTTTGCCGGGGGGAAAGGAGAAGATAATGGTGTGGACCAAGCATCGTTCAAGGAAGTTTCGCCTTACCTGGAAGCAAACGACAGAAAAGCTAAGTTGCTAAAGTTTGAGCAATCGGTTTTAAATTTTTAAGTTATCTTCCTCGAACGACCGTGCTTTGTATGGAAAACCTGTGCGCGGAGGAACCAACTCGTAGCTAGTTGCGCCCTTACTTTGTTTCGAGTCCGCTCAACAACTTAAGTGAGCTGCGACTAGTTGCGACAAGGTTTCTTGTCGGTAGCGGCACCGCCAGCAGGCTGCTGACGTCCCGCACTCAGCGCTCGCGACTAAGGTGCCTGCACCGACAAGTTCCCTAAAAGCGTAGGGCAAAAACATACAAAGGAAGGAATCAAGTAAAAGAAATAACATAGCAATCGCTACCCAAAATAGAATCATATTATAAGATAACTTGTCGCATCTCTAACAGATTGTTCTCATGACATGACCAGCAGCGACAAGAAAAAGAGAAAACGGGCGGCCTAATCTACGCGATCGCCCTCAACCCTCTTGATCCTGCTCACCTTGTCCACAATGGGTGCGACAAGGGTCTTGAGCGCTTCCAGATCAGCATCCGGCGGCAAGGTCCTGAGGACGTTGGTGAGGTTGAGGCCTGGGTTGCGGAAGGCCACCTTCACCAGCACCTTTTGAAGAGCTCCCGCGCAGATCTTGCGTGACTCGTCGGCCAGCTGCTTTGGGATCTTCTCCCGGAGTCGCTGGAGGGTCGTCGCCATGCCTTTGAAGAACAAGCTGAGCTTGGCACTGGGTTGGAGGTGCTCATCGGAGGAATACCCGAGATCCTCCATCCCCAGCTGTGCCAGCTCCCTGTCGATGGCTGCGGCAACATTCACGAGACCCTCGGTCCAGTACTCCACATTCTCCCTAAAAGTGTTCTGGGCGGCAGCAGCATTCGCCAGAAGCACCTCGTCGGCCTTGATCTTCTCCTTCAAGGCCACCTCCTGCTCCCTGGTGCCGTCCAGCGTCTTGGTCAAAGTAGTCAGCTTCAACTCAAGATCTGCGTTGGAGTCCTTGGCGGCTCTAAGCTCCTTGCTCCTCTCGCTGAGACGACCCTGCAGCTCGCCATGGGTGTAGGCGTCCTTCTCATGCTCACGCTTGAGCGCAGCAAGCTCCTCGCCGCTCACCTTGAGATCGGCCTCCAGCTGCGCCACCTTCGTCTCTAGCTCCTTCTTGGCGGCCTCGGTAGCTGCGGCGGCATCCTCTGCTTCCTTGAGAGCCCCGCCGAATGTTTGCTCGCGCGCAGCAAGCTCCTCCTCGTGGCTGTCAAGATTAACCTTCCGCTGCGCCAACTCGACTTTCTGCGCAGACAGCTTCTCGGCAGCAAGCCGCCGTTGCTCTTCAACTTCAGCCTTCTCAAGGAGGAAGGCTTTCCGCTCCTCGGCGAGTTGCTCCCGCTCCTTTGCCAGGGACCGGAGAGCTTCCTGGTTGAGGCCCCGGAGCTCCTCCGCGCGCTTCTCAATGTCCACTCCCGCCTTCGCGACAAGCGCTTCTCGGGATACCAGCTTGGCCTGTCGGGCGCGGTAGAGCGACAACAGCTTCCGCAGCAGCTGCTCCTCCTCAGGCTCGCCGCTGCTACTGCTCGGCGCGTCGACCAGCGTCAGCCCAGCAGAGGCGAGCAACTCTTCATCAAAGATTTCTCCTTCGATCGGAGCCCTGGAGCTCGACACCCAGGGGAGCTTGATGAAGACGCCATCGCCGGCCTTCAAATAGGCGTCGGGCTGGGGCTCTTCGGAGCCTGACGCTGCAGCAGCGGCGGAGGGGTCGGCGGTCGGCGTAGCGCCTGACGCTCCTGCGACCTCGGGGCCGTCAGTGCGATCACCGGACCCCTCGCCAGCTTCTGCGGCGGCAGCCTTGGCAGCCTCTCCACCGGCGGGATCATCAGCGCCGGCTTCTTCTTCGGTGACAGCGGCATCGTCGGTACTGCCGCGCGCGTTCTCCTCGCCGGCGACCCCGGTTTCCATCGGCTCCGTGGCAGATGGACCTGACGACCGGAAAAGGGAGAAAAGTCAAGCAAATGTTCAAAAAGAAAATTAGAAGAAGAACCCAAGGGAAGTTTTCAAGCAAGAGGATTACCTGTACTAGGATCTACAGTCGTGGTCTCCGCCACCGGGGGGTGGCTGGTGCTGTTCGTTGCCGGAGAACTGTCCCTTGTCGGAGACTTCTCCCTTACCGGAAAATTCTCCCTTGCCGGGGAATCCTCCCTTGGCGGTGTAGTCGAAGCAGAGGGCAGGTCGGGAGCGGCTTCCGGGCACTCCTGGTGAGACTGCTCTGCTCCTACGCAAACCAATAGTCAGATGTCAGCAAAGAAAGAGCACCCATGCGTGCCTAACAGCAGGAAGTAAACCATATACTTACGCTAGGGGCTGCACTGGGGGCTGCTTTGGGGAATAGTCGCCGGGTCCGGCAAGGTGGTCTCGGACACACCCCCTGCTGTCGCGGTGGGTTCGTCCTCGATGACAATCACCGGGACCTTGGCTCTCTTCGCCGCTCTCTGGGCCAGAGTCCTGAAAAGGAATGGGTTCGGAGTAAAACAAATCAGATACAAGACAAAACAGCAAGAATTGAAGAACTACAAGTACAACGAAGAATCTTACTCTTCCTCTTCCTCGTCGGAGCTGAGCGCGGAGAGGTCGAAGTCCGGCCAACCTTCGGCGCAACAAGGCGGAGGAGTAGGTTCCCTTAGCCGCTTGGCGGGAGCAGAAGCGGTGGTCCGGGAGGGCCCCGCTCCAGTTGCCGCAGCGGCGTGAGGTGCTCCCGCGGCAACAATGCTTGCCACGGTGGAGCGCATCGCGCGGCGCGGCGGCTGTTGACCCGTCTGCCGCCCCGCTACGTCCACGGCCTTGCGGAGACGCCTTCTTGGTGGAGCTGGGGGCTCCGCTTGCGGCGAGCTGTCTGAAGGTGAGAAAGAGGAGGAGTCGATCTTCAACGAGTCGCTCGCGCCCTCGGCGGGCTCGCTCGACTCAGCTTCAAGTCCGACAAGCTCTCCCTCGCCGGCAAGCTCCTCTCGCTCGGCAAGGCTTGCCGCCTCTGCTGCCTCTGCCTCCTCCACGGTGAAACCAAACTCGCCCGCGGCAGCGGCTGCCGCCGCCTCTTCCAGCCTAGTGCCGATGCGCTGCATCTCCGCATCGGTGGTGTCGCGAGTAAGGCTCTTCTGTTCATCAGAGCGGACCGGCACTTCTACCAAGCCGTCAAAGAACTCCTGCATGACGTCGTCTGCGGGCTCTTGCCAAGTTGGGACAATTCCATGCGAATCGCACAGCGGCATCATTTCACGGATGCGGTCGAGCGAGGAGTTGTTGCACAGCGGAACGACACCCCGCGTCAACATGAACGCTTCGGGATCTTGAGGATCACGCTTGAACAGTTCCAGGAGCATCGCGTCCAGTTCCAGGACAGTGAAGTTGAAGTTGAGGCCCGGGCGTAGCCTCATGATATCCGCCGCATTCTGGAACTCCCAGGCGGGTCTCCTCCTCTCCTGCAGGGGGGCGATGCGACGGCGAAGAAAATCTGCGCCAACGGCGCCTACGGTGAGCCCGGCAAGCCTGAGGCGTAGGATCCGGGTGACGGCAATCTTCAGCCTATCGTCTTCTGGGGCCACGTTGCTCCAATCATTGTCGCGCGCTACTGGGGCTTGGCGCTGGGCGGTAAATGGCTGCGGGTTCTCCTCGACAATCCAGCACCGGTCTGCTCTCCATTCATCCCACTTGCTGCGGAGCTCTCCCTCCAGATAAGCTTCCTTCTTGCCAGTTCTCGAGATCCAGGCGATTCCGCCGGATAAAGGCTCCCCTCTCTCAACTCGGGGCATAAAGAAGTGGCGAAAAAGAGCTACATTTGGATAGACTCCGACAAAGTTTTCGCAGAGATGTGCGAAAACAGCCATAGTCAGAACGGCGTTAGGGGTGAATTCAAGGAGGCGGAACCCGTAGGTGTTCATAATGTCACAGAAAAACTCAGAGAAAGGCGGGCAGAGCCCGCAGTTGAAGAAAAACGCGAAGAAGGGATATCCATTCGGAGCCAGTTCCGAAGCGGCAGCCGAGAGTACCTTCGTGCGCGGATGCGCTCGCGTCTCCGTCGACCAGAAGAGGTAGTAATACTCCCTCAGCTCCTGCGGGGCGAGCTGAGGGGGGAAGGTTGCCCGCTCCTTTCGCAGCGCCATGAGCCGCTGCGCCTCGGCCGACTTCACAACCTTCTCGGCTTTCGGAGCCATGGCGGAGGTGGTGAGAGAGATCGACGACATTAGTGGTACCGGTGGCGATGGGGGGCGGAGCGCTGCTCTATTTCAGCTTTGGGAAGAAGGGGGGGGGGACGGCGGAGATTTTTGAGATTGGAATAGCAACCGGCGAGATGGGCGAACTGCCCCCGTTTCCCCTGCTTATAAAGAGGGAGGGGGCAGACGTTCCGTCTTTCCGAATAAAGAAACCATCCACGATCTCTCCCATGATGCCGCATTCGACGCGTGCCATTCGGGGAGGGCGCGGTGGATACAGAGTGAGATATGGCGTAACCCAGGTCGCGCGTGCCCGTGCCCTGTTTTGGGCCTAGCCCAACAGCGCTCGGCACCGTGTGTGGCCCAGGCCCGGGGGCTCCTGTCGGTGTACTAGAGTAGGGGTACCCTAGTATCCCGAACTTGTGCACGGGCAGTTGCAGCACCCCGCGGCAAGGCTTGCCAGGTGACCGCCAAGGTCCTCCGTGGTTCCTTTGGAGCCATTCAAGAACAAAGTATTCAAGCCAAGGAGACAAGGCCCCGGCAAGATGAGCTTGCCGGGAAGGCCAACCAAGGCATCTCAAGGAACTTGCCGCGACGCGCCACGCGTCCTGGCGAGGCCCAGTGAGCGACATGCTTCCGGACGCGACAAGACAACGACCGCGGCAAGGCGCTTGCCGCGGCAAGCTACCACTCTGTACCCGCGCTCCAGCACATCCACCAACGTGTCGCCCTGGGGCCTTTCCAGGCGCGCATGGCAAGAGGCTGTGCAGCCAGCCGTGCGCGGTGGCAAGTGACGCTGACAAGATTGCCATCGTGGCGAGCGGTGGCGTCCCTGACAGTCCCTTTTTGCACTATTTGGGCGACGTAGACGGGCATTTAATGCCTTTGTCCCCTGCCGTCAGGGTTAGGTATGATACACTGTACAGGTAGTTGTACCAAGCGCAATTCCTTTTCCATTTTTACCCTTGTCTACGTTGCCACCTGTCGGAAACCCCTTTAGCATATAAAAGGAGGCCCATGCGCAACGTAGAAAGGGTTCAAAGGCAGAAAAACACTCACGCTCGGTCTCGTTAGCAGCTAGTGTGTACTGTAGCACTCAACGCTCCCGAGCAAGAACTCAATACACTCAGACATGCAGCAGTAGGAGTGTTATCTCTCCGGAGAGCTCCGAAGCTGGGTAAACTGCTCGTGTGCTTCGCCTCGATCCGCTCTTCGTGCGATCTCCGCCCCCCGCCGAACCGAAAGGGGCTCGGTCCGCCGGTCCCATAGGTGTTCGTGGATCAGTTTCCCCGACAAAGACCGACACTAAGACCAACACTTGACCCATCCTAGACTGTAGTCCTTACCCATGGACACGGCTATTCGAATAGGTTTAATCTTTGCAGAGGGTGTACTCTTTACCCACGAGTAACGGATTCCTTTAGTCCATCGGGACTAATTCCGTCTACGGTCTTTTAAATGAAAACGCACCTGACTTGCACACACCAGCTTAACTCACCGGTGTCTGGAATCACCCATGACACTCGTTAAGCAAAACTCTAAGTGGGGAGGCTACAACCTTGATTAGCATGGGATCACAAAATTTATACCGCGCGGCAAACTGGGGAAGCTACCCCCTCGGCTACAACCGAAACACCCATGCCCCCTGACCGGATGACTGGCTTTAATCCATGGCCGTGGTACCCTCATCCCGGCCCCTCTGTACGGTGCGTGTGCTAGAAAGGGGTTGACAAATTACTGAACCGTACTCTACTTGTTGTAGGGACGAGTGGTAGTACGAAACAAGTATGGGGGTTACTGGAACAAGACTCGATCTACGGTCGACTCAGGAGGTTTATAATTTTCCCTGCATGACATGTATAACAAAAAATTTCAACCAACAGAATCACCGCTCACTATACCTCACAATGCCATACCGGACATAACCCTCCCGACGGAGACTGGCGACAAACTCATGCCTACCCAAGGCAGAGGTTTTCCCGGATTCCTTCCGGCATGCATGCAAGGCACATGAGGATGATTATCATCACAAGTGTGTTCATTTCCAACAGCATCGAAATCACTAATATGCATTCATGCATATGCTCATATCACATGAAATAACAAATTCTCCGAAATGAGGTGGTGTTATAAACGTGTCAACGAACACACCAGAAATATTATGCCGGGGTTCAGAATGCTTGCCTTCAAGGTGTGGAAAGGCAGGGTGCACTCCAAAACTTTTGAAAGTTTTCTTCTCTCTCTCCAAAGTCCTATTTTAAAATAAATTTGAATTAACACACAAATTAAAAAACAGCACAAAAAGTTGTTTGAATTTTTTTTCAAATAAATCTTAAAATAAACTAGGTTAAATTTGAGAGAGGTAGGAAAAAGAATAAATTCATTTGGAGTTATATTTAAAAAGTTATAGCCAGTCAAAGTATAGTCAAAAATCTGGTTTTAAAATAAAACAGAAAAGAAAACGATTTGAATACACACGTTCACGTCGAAAGCGTATTTTGGATTTACGCTTCCACTTAATCCAGCATGGACGATGCGCGTGTCACTCACAGTGGGCCCGCCTGGCCCACTGGTCAGGTTTGACCAGTCTATCTCTCCCTCCTCTTCCTCTGCCCGAACGGAGGCGAGGCAACGGCGATCAACGCCGGCGAACGGAGGCTCCCCGCGGGCTTCAGAGGGTCGGGATGGATCCGCAAGACTGGGGCGGTCCTCCCGGTGGTTGTTGGGTTGGCGGGGGCGGAGGGAGTCGCCGATGGTGAGCTTCGCGGCGGAGGAAGCTTCGGAAGCAAAGTGGTTTTGGGGCTGCGGTGGTTCTCGATCAAAATCGAGCAGGGGGATGTGTTCACGGGAGGAAGAGAGAGCTTCTGCTGGAGAGAGTGGAGAGGGGAAGGCCCTGGTGGCGCCAGAATGCCCGAGGCAGTGGTGCCGGCTGCAGTTGCCGGTGATGGGGAAGGAGACCTCCCCTAGTCGATTGCGAGCTAGGGAAGCGCCATTGAGGTCGCCTGAGGTTGCCTGCGTGCGGGGACGGGCTCGGGGCTTCCTTAAATAGGCGAGTCAGGGCGGTTCAGCGTAGGCCGCGGATAAGGTCGCCGGCGACCGTCTTTCTGTAGCTTGGGCGATGTGGCGGCGACGAGCGCTAGGGGACACGCTTGCGGATGGGCTCGCACTGCTCCAGGAGGCAGGTGGCAAGCGCTGGCGGCTTGGGCGGCACCGACCTGGCCGAGACGCACTGCGGACGCCGGCATGCCGCCAAGAGCTCCGATGGCGGTGCTGTAGGCTGCCAGGGCGGCTTGGCGCGTTGTGGGGAGAAGGTTAGTGAGTGGCGTGGCTCCGCAGGAAGGTGGCAAACAAGGGGCGCGACGCGTTAGCTCGGGCGCGGCACGTGCAATACGTGTGCTCTGATCGCACCCAGAGCACGCCCGGGACGTGTTCGACGAAATGCCGGGGCATGCTAGGGGTCTCGGGTGAGGTTGGCAAGCAACAGAACTAGATTAGTGATAGAGGGAAGATCAAGGGACAAGGTGGTTTGGTCAGGAGACCAAGTTCATAATGCAAACAAAACTCATGCCAAATCAGTTCATGCTCTCAAGGTGTTTGACAAAATTCCACAGGCACCTAGGCATTTCTTGGAGTGGCCAAATCTTCCAGAGTGGGGTCTCTTTAGATGGAAGAGAGGGTGGTGGGGTTAGTTTGTAAAAAGAAGAAACTTGTTAGTGCAAGTTTTGCAAACTTCAATTCTGGACAGGGAGTAAATGGCATCATTTCATGAACCAAAAAATGATCCAATGGGTGCATGCTCCTGGACTTAGGGGTTTAGCATGGAGGACAATAAGTAGGAGAAAGCTCATGGGTGGAGGAGCAAGTTAGCAGATGGTTGTAGTACAAATCACCAAGTTGCACCAGAATGAAGATGAGGATGATTCACTCAAATTTTTCAAAGAACATCACTGGGTTTTTGCATAAAGTTGAATCATATGCTGCTACTAACACCCCATAATTTTGGTGGAGGCTAGAAAGAAGTATTTAAATGAGTTGTAGTGCAAAAATGCCCACTGGACCAGAGAAGAAAAATTGGTGTAGAGCTCAAAATATTTTTGCATAAAAGTGTTTTAAAAACATCACCTGGTATCTCCAATTTTTGGTTGGAATTTTAAGTGAATTTATCAAATGGTTGTAGTTCAAATATGGCCATATAACATTGGAAAAACCATTTTTCAAGGAAATAAAGATCAAACAAATTAATTTTGTAATTAGTTCTACTAATAAAAGAAAAGTTTTTCTTGGGAGGTTAAACAAGTCCAATAACATATTTGAAAAGTTTTCATTTTGGGGAAAACTCCATAATAGCAAGGGAGAAAAAGGTTCAAAATTCAACAGGGAGCCCAGGAAATAAAAGTTTTAATTTCCTGGCAAAAATTTAATTAACAAAACAAGGTTAAAATTTTGGGGTGTCACACTCTCTCTATCGTTTCTAGCATATCCTAGATTCATCTTGGTGATACATAGGAAAATTTTGAATTATTACTACGTTCCCCCACAGTGGTATCAGAGCTAGGTCTATCTGTAGATTTTATGCACGAGTAGAACACAAGTAGTTGTGGGTGATGGTTTGTTCAATTTGCTTACCGTTACTAGTCCTATCTTGATTCGACGGCATTGTGGGATGAAGCGCCTCGGACCGACCTTACACGTACGCTTACGTGAGATAGGTTCCATCGACTGACATGCACTTGTTGCATAAGGTGGCTAGCGGGTGTCTGTCTCTCCCACTTTAGGCGGATCAGAATCGACGAAAAGGGTCCTCATGAAGGGTAAATAGCAATTGGCATATCACCGCTATGGCTTTTGCGTAGGTAAGAAACATTCTTGCTAGAAACCCATAGCAGTCACGTAAAAACATGCAACAACAATTAGAGGACGTCTAACTAGTTTTTGCAGGGTATGCTATGTGATGTGATATGGCCAAAAGGATGTGATGAATGATATATGTGATGCATGAGATTGATCATGCTCTTGTAATAGGAATCACGACTTGCATGTCGATGAGTATGACAACCGGCAGGAGCCATAGGAGTTGTCTTAATTTATTGTATGACTTGCGTGTCAATGAAAACACCATGTAATTAATTTACTTTATTGCTAACCATTAGCCATAGTAGTAGAAGTAATAGTCGGCGAGACAACTTCATGAAGACATGATGATGGAGATCATGATGATGGAGATCATGGTGTCATACCGGTGATGAAGGTGATCATGCCGTGCCTCGAAGATGGAGATCAAAGGCACAAGATGATATTGGCCATATCATGTCACTTTATGATTTGCATGTGATGTTTGTTGTTTTTACATCTTATTTGCTTAGAACGACGGTAGCATAAATAAGATGATCCCTCACTAAAATTTCAAGAAAGGTGTTCCCCCTAATTGTGCTCCATTGAGAAGGTTCGTTGTTTCGAAGCACCACGTGATGATCAGGTGTGATAGATTCTAACATTCGCATACAACGGGTGTAAGCCAGATTTACACATGCGAAACACCTAGGTTGACTTGACGAGCCTAGCATGTACATACATGACCTCGGAACACAAGAGACTGAAATGTCGAACATGAGTCGTATAGTAGATACGATCAACATGGAGATGTTCATCGTTGATGACTGGTCCATCTCACGTGATGATCGGACACAGCCTAGTCGATTCGGATCATGTAACACTTAGATGACTAGAGGGATGTCCATCTGAGTGGGAGTTCGTTAAATCATTTGATCAGATGAACTTAATTATCATGAACTTAGTCTAAAATATCTTTACAATATGTCTTGTAGATCAAATGGCCCACGCTAATGTTGCCCTCAACTTCAACGCGTTCCTAGAGAAAACCAAGCTGAAAGACGATGGTAGCAACTATACAGATTGGGTCCGTAACTTGAGGATCATCCTCATAGCTGCCAAGAAAGCATATGTCCTTGAAGCACGGCTAGGTGATGCACCCATTTTCTCAGCAACTCAAGACGTTATGAATGCCTGGCAGTCGCATAGTGATGATTACTCCCTGGTTCAATGCGGCATGCTTTATAGCTCAGAGCCGGGGCTCCAAAAGCATTTTGAGCAGCACGGAGAATATGAGATGTTCCAAGAGCTGAAAATGGTTTTCCAAGCTCATGCCCGGATCGAGAGATATGAAGTCTCTGACAAGTTCTACAGTTGTAAGATGGAGGAAAACAATTCTGCTAGCGAGCATATACTCAAGATGTCTGGGTTGCACAACCACTTGTCTCAGCTGGGAGTTAATCTCCCAGATGACTCAGTCATTGACAGGATCCTCCAGTTGCTTCCACCTAGCTATAAGAGCTTTGTGATGAACTACAATATGCAAGGGATGGAGAAGTCCATTCCTGAGTTATATTCAATGCTGAAATCAGCGGAGGTGGAAATCAAAAAGGAACATCAAGTGTTGATGGTGAATAAGACCACTAGTTTCAAGAAAGGCAAGGGTAAGAAGAACTTCAAGAATGACAACAAGGGAGTTTCCGTGCCCAGTAAATCAGTTGTCGGGAAGAAGCCAAAGAATGGACCCAAGCCTGAGACTCGGTGCTTTTATTGCAAGGGAAATGTTCACTGAAAACGGAACTGCCCCAAGTACTTAGCGGATAAGAAGGCCGGCAATGCCAAAGGTATATATGATATACATGTTATTGATGTGTACCTTACCAGCACTCGTAGTAGCTCCTGGGTATTTGATACCAGTGTCGTTGCTCATATTTGTAACTCAAAACAGCAGGTGTGGGACAAGCAGAGACTGGGCAAAGGAGAGGTGATGGTGCGCGTTGGGAATGGTTCCAAGGTCGATTTGATCGCTGTTGGTATGCTACCTGTCGTGGAAATATCACGTCAGATGTCCTAACGGAAGGACTTAGTCGTGGAGCCATCGCAACGAGATTAGCTTGAAGGGGTTAAACCGGACAAGGGACACGAGAGTTTTATACTAGTTTGGCCCCTTATGATGAAGGTAAAAGCCTACGTCTAGTTGTAATGGAATTGATTGGGTTTTGATGACCAGGGAGCGAATATGCTTTGCCTGAGTCTCGAGTTGTTGTTTCTTGTCCCTGAACCGCCGTCGAGTCGTCCCTTTATATACAGGTTGACGCCCGGCCGGTTTACGGAGTCCCGAGGCCGGCTCATACAAGTGTCCAGCTCGGTCTCTCCCTTTTCCCTGACTTACAATACAAGTTATACAGCTATGGCGGTTTACAACTATGGGCCCTAATCCGCCTTTGGGCTCTGGGCCTCTAAGCTTTATTAGTAAAGTGCCATCTTCTTTGTCTTCATGGGCTTCAGTATAGTTGAGTGTGAACCGGCCCCTCCTGGGCGGTTTACACTCAGTAGTTATATCCTCAACATTAGGCCCCAGATTGATTTGAACCTGTTCATGTCAATCTTCAATACTTAGAAAAATTCTGTGAACATCTTCTTACGATCCTCGTAAACCGCCATGATGTCTTTTCCCTGTAAACTTTGGTAAACCGCCATTACGTCATCTTCTGCAATTGCAATAAATTGTCATGATGTCATCTCTGTATAAAAAGATTATAAAGATTCCCTTCATTAATTAACTTCCAAAGATCAAGGCAACAGTTGTGCCCCATTTTACCGCTTCGGGCTCCTCGATTCTCGCGCTCGCCTACTTTATCCACTCAGGGGTTCTTCACTTTTTCCCCTTCCACACTTCTTCTTCTTCCTTTCAACGCTCAAGCCCGACAGCTCCGCCGCCGCCGTCAACCTTGAAGCTCTGCATCATCCCTGGCCGCTGAATCAACCTGAACGCACAAGAGATCCGCGGTTCTGCTCCGCTACTCTTGTGAATCCGGTAAACTTTCTTCCTTCAACCCTAGATCTCCATTAGGGCTTCGTGTTCATCCATGTTCATCGACGTTCATCTGTGTTCATTGCTTTACCCCTATACCCTCGTCAAATCTAGACTAGCTTGATATTTTCCTTTTGCGGATGAATCCATAGTTTTAATTTGCCGTACTACAACATCTTGCTGTTCCTGGATAGATCCCATCTGGACCTTCTCTGTTCTGCTTGACGCCATTGTAGGGCTCAGAAAATTTTCTTTACTGAACCATGGTAGATCCAGAATTATATCACCATTTTGTGAAACTTGTTTCTGCAACACTTAGTAGATTTCAGATCTGCTTCTTCCGTTAAAGGCGGTTTAATCTTTAGTAGTTGATAATCCGCCAGATACCATTAGCCCTCACTTAAACCGACATCTTGACTTGAGTAGCAGTATCCAGTTTAACTTACATATATGCCCTGATTAAATTCCCCGGTTTAACACCGGTTAGTGCACATCAACCTTGAATCATAAACCGGCCTTCACACTTCTTTTATAGTTTGTCTTCCAAAATGACCAAGCAATTCGACGCTTGCAACTGGGTTCCTTCCCGGATAACAAAAACACAACTCAATGGATATGTTCTAACTGGCGCTTTGGCCAAGAAAAATGTCCTTCATTGGCGAGTCCCTGGCCCTGAATGCCCTCCTAAACCTCAAGATGGAGAAGTGATTGTGTTCATGCAGCATCTAGACCGGGGGTTTAGCCCTCCCGGATCAAAGTTTTTCCGAGATGTACTTGCTAGCTTCCAACTCCATCCTCACGACATTGGACCAAACTCTGTGTCCAACATATGCAATTTCCAAGTGTTCTGTGAAGTTTACCTTCAAGAAGAACCAACTGTTGAGCTCTTCCCGGATTTCTTCCACTTAAACCGCCGAACTGAATTCTCTGACGGCCCCAATACTGAACTTGGTGGAGTATCGATTCAGAAGAGGAAAGAAGTCGATTTTCCTCATGCCAAACATCACAGCCATCCTAAAGACTGGAATCAAACATGGTTCTATTGTCAGAACACCGCTCCTACTGATGAAAACCCTCTGCCGGGTTACCATGCTCACTGGCTCAGTAATGGCCATCTACTGCCTCAACGGCTCACTGCCAAAGAATGACAAACTTATGCACCTCAACTTGCTAAGCTCCGGGCTTTCCTAGCAAACGGCTTAACCGTCATTGACCTTGTTCGCTGGTGGGTTTCATGGGGTATCCTGCCTTTAAGCCGCCACACCAGGTTGATGCATGAGTATACCGGGGACATCAAGGACCCTCAACGGTATCATGAAATAGAGATGACTGATGATGAAGTCACTGAGTCTGTCAAGAAGGTGCTGGATGAACTGATCGCTGAATGCGGCAAAACTGGGCTGCGTCCTTTTTATACCTCCAACAAACCGCCAGCGGTAAAAAAAATTAACCTTGTGCTTTTTGATCTGTCTCTGTTTTACCACTGTTCTAATAATACTTTGTTTAATTTTACAGGCCAAAGATCCTTTCTGTAAGAGGAAAGCTCAAGACAAACCGACGAGGGCTCCTCGTGCAAAAAGCAAAGTCACAAAGAAGCCAGCCAAGAAGAAATCCGCCGAGTCCTCTGATCCGCCCGAAGATGTCGATGAATCAGAACAGGAGGTAGAACTTGACTCCCTTGGCTCATTTTTCGTACACCTTATTGACAATGACTATTACCAGGATGATGCGGAAGCCAGTCATGCTGACCATGTAGAGGTAATCTCCCTTTCCTCCGATTCAGATCATGTGCCGGTTCAAAAACTTCGCCGTGCAGTTCGGAAAGTAAAATACTCTCACCCTCTTGCTCATTTGGATCCACAATTTTCTTTGAAGACACATCAACCGGAAGGCCATCGCACAACCCGGCACAGTGGCCAGCAAGTGACTTCTTCCGGTTTACCAGACACTCCAAACTGGAAATGTCGTCCAAAGGTCTCTTGCTCTTTTATTAAACCATATCCCTTGGCGGGTTGCTTCCGATACCCACTTAATCCGTCTGATTCGAATTATCAGGTGACTTCCAATTCTTCATCTGGCGACTCATCAACCACCCAAATACCTCCCCTCAAGACCATCCCTGGGTAAGTATACTGACTTTTTAGCTTTGCCTTCATGCGCCGGTTTATCAATTAATCTCTGTTTGCTTTTACAGCGCCAAAGCCCGTCTGAGCAAGAAAGCAAAAACCAATATCCCCACTAATGAGGTTGAACCGGACATGACCACAGAAGGTGCTGGTGGAGATGCTGACATCGCTATGGATGATCCTTTACCCCAAGGTCAAGATACCTATGTTGTGCCGCCAGAAGCCAATCCGGCTAGTCCTCATGCTGATCCTCCAAGCCCAGCCAAGGAAAAGGACCTGCCAAGCCCAGCCAGGGATATTGTCAATCTGCCAAGCCCGTCAAAAGGTGGCGATGATGATGTTATCATCACCGATACTGGTCACACCGTCCCTGGCAATCCGGTTGCCTTATCAAAGCATACTGCCAAGGAAGAATTTGTCGCTATGGGCAAGGGAAAAGAGAAGACAGATTTATCCAGCTATGTTAACCTTACTGCCGTGGAGCTCCATTCCGGATTCCTAAACCGGCTATAGACAAGCGGAGATTATGAGGCCGGTTTGGTGAACATGATGAAGGAGCGCTATGAGGTAATCTTCCAAACACTTTAATCTTTGTTGTTCTGTATATCAAATCCATTGTAGCCCTAAGGGCCGGTTTGTCTCTTGAAGACAAACCGGGACTTTTGGGATAAAGAACACTTCAACTGAGTAGCCCCCAAGGGCCGGTTTATCTTATCAAGATGAACTGGGACTTCATGTTCCAAACTGTATTTTGTCAATTCCTTTGCCTTTTTACTTTCTGATCAAATACACATTAGCCCCCAAGTGCCAAGATCAATACATGTATTGAGCCTTGGGACTTTAAAGAATCAGCAAGAAAGAAGCAATACGCATTAGCCCCCAAGTGCCAAGTGTATAACTGGTTATATGCTTGGGACTTTGTGAAAAATATTAACATCTTCATTATCTGACTTTTGCAGGCCAATATAAACAACAATGATTCCCAAATTGCCGATCTTCAAGAGAATATCAAGTCCCAGCAAGCAGAGACCTCCAAGGCCAAAGATGAACTAAAAGGCGCTTTGACAACCATGGAACAACTGAAGGATGGCTTCAAGACTGAACGTGCCAACTGGGAAACTGAAAAGGCTGCTTTGTTGAAGCGAGACGAAGACGCTGAGGTAGCTCTTAAACCTGTGGCGGAAGAACTAACTGGGTTAAAGCATCAAGTAAACGCTATGACCTCTGCGATATTTGGTAAGTACCTTGTGTAAATAGCTGGAACATCCATCTTTGAAATATCTGGTTTAACAACAAATTCTTAAACCGTTATAGGTAGCCGTGTTGCTCATCTGGGCTCGGATATGTGGATGAAGCTAAAAGCAATATGTACGTTGATAGAGCAACTGTATACCGGTGCCCAACGAGTTATCTGTGCGCCTCATACAACAAACAGGCACCAACATTGATCAAGGATACTCTGACCAAATTGTCGATGACACCGGCGCAGATAGAAGAAATGAAGCGATCTGCTGCTAGGGCTGGCGCTTTGTTAGCACTAACTCGGGCTAAAGCTTGGATAGCTGACCTGGATCCGGTTGATATCGCCAAGGGCTATCCGGGTGAACAAGAAAACAGGTCAGCATTTGATAATGAAGCCCTTAAAGCCCTGACAAAGGAGATGTGTTCGCTGTCAAGAAAATTGGCTGAAGAGGTGAACTTGACTATTCATTGGTCCTTCTATGATGCAAACAACCAACGGGTTGACACTGATGTGAAAGAAGTGCAGAATCTTATCCCGCCAACCTGTAAGCACACTTATGCCCCTGACGTTGAACCGTCCAATCTTATAAGTGAAGAGGTTGTCTTTCAAGCTTTAACCCGGATTGACTAGACCACCGTTGACTTCCAGCCACTGGGTGGGGAGGAGGAGGTTGAACCGACGCCAGAAGATCCATCAACCTCATGTCAACCTGGCAATGAGTCTTGGCAACCGGGTTGATTTTCACAGACTGTGTTCTGTGTAAGAACAATCATTATTTTGGGCCTCAAAGCGCCTTGTAATAGGCTAGTTGGAATACTTTGATCTGCTGCCATCGTGCATCGATACATGACTTTGTTTGATTCGCCATGATATTTGCAGCGCTGGCTTATATATCTTGATAATATTATGCAATCCTTGTATCTGCATAAAAAAGATATGTGATATGAAACTATATTGTTGGTTTACCAACTTGATTGTAGTAAGGGTGAAAACCCAACTCTTTGAGTGTTGATAACTCCCACCATGCCGTGCTGGTGTGTAATAAGTCATACCGGGTTACGATGAACACCGGATGATCATACCGGCGACATGTAGTCCAAGCCAGACCAGGTTATGAAATACCAGTTTAATAATGAATATGGTCTGACAGCTTGTAGCTGAAAGCCAAGCCGGGTTAACAAACACCGGGTTATTATGATGACTGGTAGCCATGCCGGGTCAATAGACACCGGTTCAACATAAAATGTGAAAAGAGAAAAATCTTGACAAAGGCAAATAAAATAGTGTAGTCGAGGCTTTTCAAGGGCTGTCAGGCCCAAATTCGAGGCTTTTCATGGGCTGCCAGGCCGCTGAGTTAAACCATTTGACAAAGCCTTTTAAGGTGGACCTCCAACTAACCCATTGTCGTTTTAACGTTGACAAGTTCAGGGTCTGTGTAATATTGACTTGTCAAACGTTCGGCGGGTGATGCCAGGATTACCTGGATAGGAGTGGCTTACTTGATGAAGGAAGGTTAACCCGGGGTTTTAGGTGAATACACTAGGCTTCCAAGTCGTGCTTGATAGCATATTACAAGGGTCCTTTCAAACTCTTTGTTCAGTACACAAAGAGCCCCCAAGTAACTTTGTGAGCTGTGCTCAATGGGTGCCTATGTTTGAGATGTGCATAGCATCCAGACTCTCTTTGGCCCCTTGGGTGTGAAGCTCCCAAGCTGTATTGTGGCGTGATAGCTGGTTTAACAGGCAGAACTCCGCTTTGTCAGCTGAAGCCCCCATGTAATCAAAAGATAATGGAAAAAATGGCAGAGGCCCTGCTTATAGCAAGGATGTCGGTTTATTATATTGATCATAATATATACATTGTCGAAATATGTACATAAGAGGAGCCTATAGCTCAGGTGTAGTAAGGACGAAGGAGAGCTATGTTCCACAGCCGCCGGGTCTCCTCCTCAGAACTGCGTGAGTCTTCTCGGACGTCAATGAGGTAGTATGATCCGTTGTGCAGATTCTTGCTGACCACAAAGGGCCCTTCCCAAGGTGGGGATAACTTGTGCATATCGGTCTGATCCTGGATGAGCCGGAGTACTAAGTCGCCTTCTTGAAAGGTTCTTGTTTTAACCCGGCGGCTGTGATAACGCCGCAAGTCTTGCTGATAAACCGCCGAACGAGCCAAAGCCATGTCCCATTTCTCATCTAACAGGTCCAGTGCCTCCTGGCACGCTTGCTCATTGTCCGCTTCAACATAATTGGCAACCCGGGGTGAGTCATGACGAATATCACTTGGGAGGACTGCCTCTGCCCCATAAACCATGAAGAAAGGTGTATAACCCGTAGATCATTTTGGGGTGGTGTTTATGCTCCATAAAACAGACGGTAATTCTTCCACCCAACAACCCGGCATCTGTTTCAAAGGAACCATAAGCCGGGGCTTGATACCCTGAAAGATTTCTTGATTATCTCTCTCAGCTTGACCATTAGACTGGGGGTGAGCCACGGACGCTACATCAAGCCGGATGTGCTCTCGTTGACAAAATTCCTCCATCTCACCTTTGGAAAGGTTCATGCCATTATCTGTAATGATGCTTTGTGGAAAACCGAAACGGAAGATCACCTTCTTGATGAATTGAACCGCCGTGGCTGCGTCACATTTGCTTACTGGCTCCACTTCAACCCACTTAGTAAATTTGTCAACCGCCACCAAGAGGTGGGTCTTCTTATCCTTGGACCGGTTAAAAGGACCCACCATATCAAGCCCCCAAGTAGCAAACGGCCAAGTGATTGGAATCAACCGTAGCTCTTGAGCCGGGACATGAGCTCGGCGAGAAAACTTCTGACAAGCATCGCACCACTTTACCAGGTCCTCAGCATCGGCATGAGCCATCAACCAGTAAAAACCATGACGAAAAGCTTTAGCAACCAAGGATTTTGAACCGGCATGGTGACCACAATCGCCATCATGGATTTCACGCAAGATGTCTTGGCCCTCCTCAGGAGAAACACAATGTTGGAATACGCCTGAAACACTGCAGCGACGTAACTCGCCATTATGAATAACCATGGACTTTGATCGCCAGACTATCTGTCTGGCCAGAACTTCATCTTCTGGTAACTTGCCTCGATTCATATACGCCAGATATGGAACCGTCCAATCCGGAATTATATGTAAAGCGGCAACCAACTGTGCCTCCGGATCAGGAATAGCCAAATCCTCCTCTGAGGGCAACTTTACAGACGGGTTATGCAGGATATCCAGAAAGGTATTGGGCAGCACCGGCTTATGTTGAGACCCCAGCCGGCTCAAAGCATTTGCTGCTTCGTTTTTGCGCTAATCAATGTGCTCAACCTGGTAACCTTTGAAGTGACCAACCACAACATCCACCTCTCACCTGTAAGCCGCCATGAGGGGATCCATAGAGTCCCAAGTGCCAAAAACTTGTTGAGCCACCAGATCAGAATCTCCAAAGCAGCGAACCCGGCTTAAGTTCATTTCCTTGGCCACACAGGGACCGTGTTAGTACAAGGAAACATTAAGCGGAGAACATAACAAATTTTATCACCTCGAGGGGAAGTAAGGACAACTCCAGCCCCCAAGCCTTCCAATTGTCTGGACCCATCAAAGTGGATAGTCCAGTATGTGTTGTTCGGTTTGTCTTCTGGTGCCTGCAACTCTGTCCAGTCATTGATGAAATCCACAAGAGCCTGGGACTTGATGGCTGTGCGAGGCATGTATTTCAAACCGTGTGGTCCAAGCTCAATAGCCCACTTACCAACCCGGCCAGTTACCTCCCTGTTCTGGATTATATCCCCCAAAGGAGCAGAACTGACCAATGTGATGGGATGGCCCTGAAAGTACTGTTTAAGCTTCTGACTTGCCATGAAAACCCCATACACTAGCTTCTGCCAATGCGGATATCTTTGCTTTGACTCAATTAACACCTCACTGATATAATAAACCGGCCTTTGAATAGGATATTCCTTCCCAGCCTCCTTGCATTCCACTACAATGGCGACACTGACAACCCGAGCATTACCAGCCACATATAATAACAGTGGTTCCTTATCAACTGGAGTAGCAAGAACTGGCCGTTCAACCAACTGTCTCTTCAAGTCCTCAAACACCGCATTAGCTGCGTCACTCCAGAACGAATTGTCTATTTTCTTCAACATCTGATACAGAGGGATCACCTTCTCTCCCAAACGGCTGATAAACCGGCTTAGAGCTGCAATTTGACCTGCCAATCGCTGAACATCATTGATGCATGCCGGTTTAGCCAAAGATGTAATCGTTTTGATCTTTTCCGGATTAGCCTCAATGCCTCTATTAGACACCAGAAAGCCTAAGAACTTGCCTACCGGATTGAGCATCATTTTATAAACCCGAAGATTGTCAAAGGTCTCCTTGAGGTCATCTATCAATGTCTCCTTCCTGGATTTTATCACAATGTCATCCACATAAGCATGAACATTGCGCCCAATCTGAGTATGAAGACAATTCTGCATACAACACTGATAAGTTGCCTAGGCACTCTTGAGCCCAAAGGGCATAGACACATAGCAGAAGGCTCCAAAGGGAGTGATGAAAGTTGTATTCTCCTGGTCCTTAACTGCCATTTTGATCTGATGATAACCAGAATAAGCATCCAAGAAACTCAAATGCTCGCAACCCGCTGTTGCATCAATGATCTGATCAATATGCGGGAGAGCAAAAGGATCTGCTGGGCAAGCTTTGTTCAAGTCTGTGTAGTCCACACACATGCGCTAAGTGCCGTTTTTCTTAAGAACTAGCACCTGATTAGCCAGCCACTCCGGATGAAAAACTTCAATGATAAACCCAGCAACCAACAGTCAGGCTACTTCCTCTCCAATGGCCTTGCGTCGTTCCTCATTGGAGCGGCGAAGAAACTGCCTGGCCGGTTTAAACTTGGGATCAATATTGAGAGTGTGCTCAGCGAGTTCCCTCATTACACCTGGCATGTTAGAAGGCTTCCATGCAAAAATGTCCTGGTTCTCACGGATGAACTCGATGAGCGTTTCCTATTTCGGATCCAGATTTGTGCTGATGCTAAACTGTTTGGATGAATCGCCAGGAACGAAATCAACAAGTTTAGTCTCATCAGCCGGTTTGAACTTCAGGGTCGAGTCATGCTCTGTGGTGGGCTTCTTCAGAGGAGTCATATCCGCCGGATCAACATTGTCCTTGTAGAACTTCAACTCTTCTGTGGCACAAACTTACTCAGCATAAGCCGCATCACCCTCTTCATAGTCCAAAGCGATGTTACGACTCCCGTGCATCGTGATGGTCCCCTTATGACCTGGCATCTTGAGCTATAAGTAAATATAACAGGGCCTTGCCATGAACTTTGCATAAGCCGGTTGTCCAAATAGGGCGTGATATGGGCTCTGGATTTTCACCACTTCAAAGGTTAATGTTTCTGACCTAGAATCATGCTCATCACCAAACACCACTTCCAAAGCTATCTTGCCAACTGGGTATGCCGATTTACTTGGTACTACACCATGGAAAATAGTGTTTGACGGTTTAAGAATCTTATCTGTCAATCCCATGCGATGAAAGGTTTCATAATACAGGATGTTGATGCTGCTCCCTCCATCCATGAGCACCTTGGTGAATTTATATCCTCCCACCTGAGGTGCCACCACTAAAGCCAGATGACCCGGATTGTCAACCCGGGGCGGATGATCCTCTCTGCTCCACACAATGGGCTGCTCGCACCAACGCACATAACGGGGTACTGCCAGTTCAACAGCATTAACTGCCCTCTTGTGAAGCTTCTGATCACGCTTACACAAGCTAGTGGTAAAAACATGATACTGCCCGCCATTCAACTGCTTTGGGTGACTCTGAAAACCTGATTGCTGCTGACTTCCCTGATTGTTCTGTTGGTTGTTACCACCTTGGTTGCTCTGGTTGCCCTGATTATTTTGAAATCCCAGAGTTTGAACCGCCACCACCATGAAAACCTAGACCTGAACCGCCAGATGGACCCTGATCATACCAGAAAAGGTCAGAGTTTTTGAATTCCTTCATAATGAAACAATCCTTCCAGAGATGTGTTGCTGGAACCTCCTTTGTCCCGTGCTTTGGGCAGGGCTGGTTTAACAGACGCTCCAGATTCATACCTCCACCGCGCTGGGGCGGTTTACCCTTACGATGTTGCATATTGCCCTACACATTGGTGTTAGCCACAAAATCCGAATTATCTGCTTTGCACTTACCATTTTTCCCATGGCTCCCTTGGTTGTGTTGTTGTCCCTTCGCACCGTCGTTCTTCTTTCCCTTCTCCGATTTCTCCTCGTAAGAATCAGGATCCTTGGTATTATCAGAATCAGGATATTTAACCAAGGCTGCCATGAGTGTTCCCATGTCATTGGAGTGGCGCTTGAGCCATCCCAACTTCATCTTCAGTGACTTAAACCGGAAATTACGCTCCAATGTTAGGATCGTCGTGCCAGCCGTAATGCGGTCCGACGAATGCAAGACTTCCGAAACCCGGCGCACCCAATGGGTTGTTGACTCATTCTCTCCTTGGACACATGCATCTAAATCCACAATGGACATGGGTTGTTTGCATGTGTCCTTGAAGTTTGCTATAAACCGGGCCTTCAATTGATCCCATGATCCGATGGAGTTGGCGGGCAGGCTCTTTAACCAAGTGCGGGGTGTCCCTTCCAACATCATGGTGAAGTATTTTGCACATGCCACTTCATCCACATCCAGCATCTCCATTGCCATCTCATAACTTTCAACCCATGCCTCAGGAGGTTGATCGGCGGTATAATTTGGCACCATACGCGGACCCTTGAAATCCTTAGGCAATCGCACATTACGGAGAGCCGGGATGAGATACGGCACTCCCCAAGAGCTGAAGGCAAGCCCGGTCCCTCGCTCTACTAACGCCGCTGGCTGAACCGGGGCGGGTTGATGATGACCCGCGTGCTGTGCTGCTAATGCAGCCTCCCTTCGCGCTCTTCCATTATCCACCACATCCTGAGCATTCGCCCCACCGCGCGCCGGATTGGGCCCTTGAGGGGCATTACGGCATCGTGCACTGCTGGACACCTCTGGCTCATCCATGTGCCTGCTATAGCTTCTGCTCGGACGGGGGGTTGAATGGATTCTGTCTCGGCTATATGAATAAGCCTGCTGCTGCACAACAGCGGTTTGAAGAAGATCCCTGGCCCGTCGCGTCTCAATCGCCGCCAACGAATCACCCTCCATCGGAATAGCTACCAGGCGGAATGCCGCACCAATCATGTTATCCAAAGGGCTAGAAAAATGACCCAGTGGTGTTGATACGTATTGCGGCGGGTTATCCGTTCATCGAGGTGGGTCCGTCATTCGTGGTTGATCTGGCACTGACCTAGGTGCCTCGGTTACTGCTGCCGGATTACTTGGCCCAGCCCCCGGCGTATTGAAGAGATTCAGTCCTTCGTAGACCGGCGGCAGATGAGACTGGTACTTCCTTCGCAGCACTTCGTTTGACACGTTCTGATCCAACATAAGCCGGTAATTCTGCGCCTGGATCTGCTGTGACTAGGCATCTAAAGCGGCCCGTTCTTCAGCCATCCTAACTTCCTTAGCTGCCAGGTCCTCATTAGCCTGTGTTATCTGGTCCTTTAGCTTGGTAACCTCTGCATTATGCTGATCCTGTGTCTCCGGGGTGAACGCCGTGGTTAACAAGGTCGCCCAGGCATCCAACAAACCGGAGAGAACTTGAGCTGGCCGGCGCACCGAGCCTCCTGCCGCGGCGGCTGATCTGGATGTCATTGCTGATGTGGATGAAGACTGCAAGGTGGGCTATGTTCCGTCCATGAAGACTGCAACCCGGTTCGGTGGTTCAAAGGGGTCCAGAATACTATTGCCATTAGAATAGCCCCCAATCCGGCCGTCTTGCAATTGGTACAGCGACTCGGTTCCACCAGTGGACGACTCGCCATCCGAGTAGATGGCTGTATCACCATTGGACATTGGTTCATACTCCGCACCATGGATGAATCCTACGAACGCACGCTTCATGGCAGGCTGAACCCGGCAGGACTCGCATGCTGAGACGTTTCGACGAGGTCGGTGGAGATGTCCGGCTCAGGGCCCGGTTCGCCGATCTTGCCGATGAAAACGTGAATTCCGCTAAAGGGGACCTGGTACCCGTACTCGATTGAGCCGGCCTCGGGGCCCCATCCTGCATCGTCGATATAGAGCTTGCCGCGACGACTCTTGGTCATCCGGCCAACCGCGTACCCTTTGAGACCTTCAAAGCTACCCTTCAAGAACTCGAAACCATCATGCGATAGCCCCACGGTGGGCGCCAACTGTCGTGGAAATATCACGTCAGATGTCCTAACGGAAGGACTTAGTCGTGGAGCCATCGCAACGAGATTAGCTTGAAGGGGTTAAACCAGACAAGGGACACGAGAGTTTTATACTAGTTCGGCCCCTTACGATGAAGGTAAAAGCCTACGTCTAGTTGTGATTGAATTGATTGGGTTTTGATGACCAGGGAGCGAATACGCTTTTCCTGATTCTCGAGTTGTTGTTTCTTGTCCCTGAACCGCCGCTGGGTCGTCCCTTTATATACAGGTTTACGCCCGGCCGGTTTACGGAGTCCTGAGGCCGGATCATACAAGTGTCCGGCTCGGTCTCTCCCTTTTCCCCGACTTACAATACAAGTTATACAACTATGGCGGTTTACATCTATGGACCCTAATCCGCCTTTGGGCTCTAGGCCTCTAAGCTTTATTAGTAAAGCGCCATCTTCTTTGTCTTCATGGGCTTCAGTACAGTTGAGTGTGAACCGGCCCCTCCTGGGCGGTTTACACTCAGTAGTTATATCCTCAACACTACCTCTACATCTACCTTCGGGATTTTAAACCTCAATAATTGTTATTTAGTGTCAGCTTTGAGCATGAACATTGTATCTGGATCTCATTTAATGCGAGATGGCTACTCATTTAAATCTGAGAATAATGGTTGTTCTATTTATATGAGTGATATGTTTTATGGTCATGCCCCGCTGGTTAATGCTTTATTTTTATTGAATCTCGAACGTGATGTTACACATATTCATAGTGTGAATACCAAAAGATGTAAGGTTGATAATGATAGTCCCACATACTTGTGGCACTACCGCTAGAAACTCCATGCAGATGGACTTTTGGAGTCTCTTGATTATGAATCATTTGACACGTGCAAACCATACCTTATGGGAAAAATGACCAAGACTCCCTTCTCCGGAACAACGGAGCGAGCAACGAACTTGTTGGAAATCATACATACTGATGTGTGCGGTCCAAGATCGCGGTGGCTATCATTATGTTTTCACCCTCACTGATGACTCAAGTAGATATGGGTATGTCTACTTAATGAAACACAAGTCCGAGACCTTTGAAAAGTTCAAGGAATTTCAGAGTGAGGTAGAGAATCAACGTGAAAGGAAAATAAAGTTCTTACGATCAGATCGTGGAGGAGAATATTTGAGTCACGAGTTTGGTACGCACCTAAGGAAATGTGGAATAGTTTCACAAATGACGCCGCCTGGAACACCTCAGCGTATAGGTGTGTCCGAACGTTGTAATCGAACTCTATTGGATATGGTGTGATCTATGATGTCTCTTACCTATCTACCGCTATCATTTTGGGGTTATGCTTTAGAGGCAGCCGCATTCACTATAAATAGGGCACCGTCTAAATCCGTTGAGACGACACCGTATGAATTATGGTATGGGAAGAAACCTAAGCTGTCGTTTCTAAAAGTTTGGGGATGCAATGGTTATGTCAAGAAACTTCAACCTGAAAAGCTCGAACCTAAATCAGAGAAATGCATCTTCATAGGATCTCCCTAAGGAAACTATTGGGTATACCTTCTACCTCAGATCCGAGGGAAAGATCTTTGTTGCCAAGAATGGATCCTTTCTAGAGAAAGAGTTTCTCTTGAAAGAATTAAGGAGGAAAGTAGAACTTGATGAGTTGACACTTCTTGAACCGGAAACTAGCGCAACTCAAGAAGATGTTTCTTTGGTGCCTGCACCGACTAGAGAGGAAGTTAATGATGATGATCATCAAACTTCAGATCAAGTTACTACTGAACTTCGTAGGTCCACAAGGACATGTTCCACACCAGAATGGCATGGCAACCCTGTCCTGGAAATTATGTTGTTAGACAATGGTGAACCTTCGAACTATGAAGAAGCGATGGCGGTCCCGGATTCCAACAAATGGGTTGAAGCCATGAAATCTGAGATAGGATCCATGTATGAAAACAAAGTATGGACTTTGACAGACTTGCCTGATGATCGGCAAGCCATAGAAAATAAGTGGATCTTTAAGAAGAAGACTGACGGGGATGGTAATGTGACCGTCTAGAAGGTTCGGCTTGTCGCTAAGGGTTATCGACAGGTTCAAGGGGTTGACTATGATGAGACCTTCTCACCCATAGCAAAGCTGAAGTCCGTCCGAATCATGTTAGCAATTGTCGCATTCTATGATTATGAGATATGGCAAATGGACGTCAAAACGACATTCCTTAACGGTTTCCTTAAGGAAGAATTGTATATGATGCAGCCGGAAGGTTTTGTCGATTCTAAGAATGCTGACAAGGTATGCAAGCTCCAGCGCTCCATCTATGGGTTGGTGCAAGCACATCGGTGTTGGAACATTCGCTTTAATGAAATGATCAAAGTATTTGGGTTTATGCAGACTTATGGAGAAGCCTGTGTTTACAAGAAAATGAGTGGGAGCTCTGTAGCATTTCTCATATTATATGTGGATGACATACTATTGATGAGAAATGATATAGAACTCTTGGAAAGCGTGAAGGCATACTTGAATAAGTGTTTTTCAATGAAGGACCTTGGAGAAGCTACTTACATATTAGGCATCAAGATCTATAGAGATAGATCGACATGCCTCATTATTCTTTCCCAAAGCACATACCTTGACAAGATATTGAAGAAGTTCAATATGGATCAGACCAAGAAGGGGTTCTTGCTTGTATTGGAAGGTGTGAAATTGAGCATGGCTCAATGCCCGACCTCGGCAAAAGATAGAGAAAAGATGAGTGTCATCCCCTATGCCTCGGCCATAGGGTCTATTATGTATGCCATGCTGTGTACCATACCTGATGTGAACCTTGCCGTAAGTTTGGTAGGGAGGTACCAAAGTAATCCTGGCATGGAACACTGGACAGCGATCAAGAATATCCTGAAGTACCTGAAAAGGACTAAGGATATGTTTCTCGTTTATGGAGATGACGAAGAGCTCATCATAAAGGGTTACGTCGATGCTAGCTTCGACACAGATCTGGATGACTCCAAGTCACAAACCAGATATGTGTACATTTTTAATGGTGGGGTAGTCAGCCGGTGTAGTTGCAAGCAAAGCATTGTGGCGAGATCTACATGTGGAGCGGAGTCATGGCAGCCTCAGAGGCAGCACATGAAGCAATCTGGATGAAGGAGATCATCATCGACCTAGGAGTTATTCCCAATGCGTCGGGCCCAATGACTCTCTTCTGTGACAAAACTGGAGCTATTGCCCTTGCCAAGGAGCCCAGGTTTCATAAGAAGACCAGGCATATCAAGCGTCGCTTCAACTCCATTCGTGAATATATTCAAGAAGGAGACATTGATATTTGTAAAGTGCATACGGATCTGAATGTCGCAGATCTATTGACTAAACCTCTTCCATGAGCAAAACATGATCAACACCAGAACTCTATGGGTGTTCCATTCATCACAATGTAGCTAGATTATTGACTCTAGTGCAAGTGGGAGACTGTTGGAAATATGCCCTAGAAGCAATAATAAAATGGTTATTATTATATTTCCTTGTTCATGATAATTGTCTGTTGTTCATGTTGTAACTATATTAACCTGAAACCGTAATACATGTGCGAATACATAGACCATAATATGTCCCTAGTAAGCCTCTAGTTGACTAGCTCGTTGATCAATAGATGGTTGTGGTTTCCTAACCATGGACATTGGATGTCGTTGATAACGGGATCACATCATTAGGAAAATGATGTGATGGACAAGACCCAATCCTAAGCATAGCACAAGATCGTGTAGTTCATTTGCTAAGAGCTTTTCTAATGTCAAGTATCATTTCCTTAGACCATGAGATTGTGCAACTCCCGGATACCGTAGGAATTCTTTGGGTGTACCATACGTCACAACGTAACTGGGTGGCTATAAAGGTGCACTACAGGTATCTCCGGAAGTGTCTGTTGGGTTGGCACGAATCGAGACTGGGATTTGTCACTCCGTATGACAGAGAGGTATCTCTGGGCCCACTCGGTAATGCATCATCATACTAAGCTCAATGTGACTAAGGAGTTAGTCACGGGATCATGTGTTACGGAACGAGTAAAGAGACTTGCCGATAACGAGATTGAACGAGGTATGGGGATACCGATGATCGAATCTTGGGCAAGTAACATATCGATGGACAAAGGGAATTGTATACGAGATTGATTGAATCCCCAACATCGTGGTTCATCCGATGAGATCATCATGGAACATGTGGGAGCCAACATGGGTATCCAGATCCCGTTGTTGGTTATTGGCCGGAGAGATGTCTCGGTCATGTCTGCGTGGTTCCCGAACCTGTAGCATCTGCACACTTAAGGTTTGGTGATGCTAGAGTTGTTATGGGAAATTGTATGTGGTTGCCGAAGGTTGTTCGGAGTCTCGGATGAGATCTCGGACGTCACGAGGAGTTCTGGAATGGTCCGGAGGTAAAGATTTATATATGGGAAGTCCAGTTTCAGTCACCAGAATGGTTTCGGAGGTTATCGGTATTGTACCGGGACCACCGGAAGGTGTCCGGGGGTCCACCGGGTGGGGCCACCTGCCATGGGGGACTTAATGGGATGAACAAGGGTGGGAACCAGCCCTCTAGTGGGCTGGTGCGCACCCCCCCCCAAGGGCCCAAGGCGCCTAGGGTTGGAAACCCTAGGGGGTTGGGGCGCCTCCCACCAACCTTTGGGGGAAGGTCCCCCCTTGCCCCCCCCACCCATTTGTAGATGGGATCTAAGGGGGTCGGCCCCTCTCCCCTTCCCCTATATATAGTGCGGGGGGGTGGGAGGTGATACGTCTCGAACGTATCTATAATTTTTGATTGTTCCATGCTATTATATTGCCCCTTTTGGATGTTTATGGGCTTTATTTTACACATTTATATTATTTATGGGACTAACCTACTAACAAGAGGCCCAGCCCGTATTGCTATTTTTTTCCCTATTTGACTATTTCGAAGAAAAGGAATATCAAACGGAGTCCAAACGGAATGAAACCTTCGGGGGCGTGATTTTTGGAACGAACGTGATCCAGAGGACTTGGAGTGCAAGTCAAAAAGCAATCAAGGCGGCCAGGAGATAGGAGGGCGCGCCCACCCCTCCTGGGCGCGCCCCTATCTCCTGGGCCCCTCGAGCGGCCACCGATGTACTTCTTCCTCCTATATATACCTACGTACCCCGAAAACATCCAGAGAGCCACCGAAACACAATTTCCACCGCCGTAACCTTCTGTATCCGTGATACCCCATCTTGGAGCCTTCGCCGGTGCTCCGCCGGAGGGGGAATCGACCACGGAGGGCTTCTACATCAACACCATAGCCCCTCCGATGAGTTGTGAGTAGTTTACCACAGACCTTCGGGTCCATAGTTATTATCTAGATGGCTTCTTCTCTCTTTTTGGATCTCAATACAATGTTCTCCCCCTCTCTTGTGGAGATCTATTTCATGTAAACTCTTTTTGCGGTGTGTTTGTCGA
Source organism: Triticum dicoccoides (assembly GCF_002162155.2). Classification (NCBI taxonomy): domain Eukaryota; kingdom Viridiplantae; phylum Streptophyta; class Magnoliopsida; order Poales; family Poaceae; genus Triticum; species Triticum dicoccoides. The sequence goes on from NC_041389.1 coordinate 548,636,453, forward strand.
GATCCGATGAATTGTGGGTTTATGATCAAGTTTATCTATGAGAAATATTTGAATCTTCTCTGAATTCTTTTATGTATGATTGAGTTATCTTTGCATGTCTCTTCAAATTATCAGTTTGGTTTGGCCTACTAGATTGATCTTTCTTGCCATGGGAGAAGTGCTTATCTTTGGGTTCAATCTTGCGGTGCCCTTACCCAGTGACAAAAAGGGTTGCAAGGCACGTATTGTATTGTTGCCATCGAGGATAAAAAGATGGGGTTTATATCATATTGCTTGAGTTTATTCCTCTACATCATGTCATCTTTCTTAATGTGTTACTCCGTTCTTATGAACTTAATACTCTAGATGCATGCTGGATAGCGGTCGATGTGTGGAGTAATAGTAGTAGATGCAGGCAGGATTCGGTCTACTTGTCGCGGACGTGATGCCTATATACATGATCATGCCTAGATAATCTCATAATTATTTGCTTTTCTATCAATTGCTCGACAGTAATTTGTTCACCCACCATAATACTTATGCTATCTTGAGAGAAGCCTCTAGTGAAACCTATGGCCCCGGGTCTATCTTTTATCATATAAGCTTTCAATCTACTTTTATTTGTCTCTTTACTTTTTGCATCTATATTATAAAATACCAAAAATATATTTATCTTATCATACTATCTCTATTAGATCTCACATTCGCAAGTGGCCATGAAGGGATTGACAACCCCTTTATTGCATTGGTTGCGAGTTCTTTGTTTGTTTGTGTAGATGCGTGGGACTTTTGAGGAGCCTCCTACTGGATTGATACCTTGGTTCTCAAAAACTAAGGGAAATACTTACGCTACTATTGCTGCATCACCCTTCCCTCTTCAAGGAAAACCAACGCAAGCTCAAGACGTAGCAAGAAGGATTTCTGGCGCCGTTGCTGGGGAGGTCTTCCCTCAAGTCAAGACATACCAAGTACCCATCACAAACTCATCTCCCTCGCATTTACATTATTTGCCATTTGCCTCTCGTTTTCCTCTCCCCCACTTCACCCTTGCCATTTTATTCGCCCTCTCTTTCCCAATCTTCTTCTTCTCTCTCTCTCTCTCTTTCGCTCGCCTTTTTCTCTTTGCTTGTGTGTTGGATTACTTGTTGCCATGGCGCAAGATAATACCAAATTGTGTGACTTCTCCAATACCAATAATAATGATTTCCTTAGTACTCCGATTGCTCCTCTTAATGATGTTGAGTCTTGTGAAATCAATACTGCTTTGCTGAATCTTGTTATGAAAGATCAACTCGCCGGCCTTCCTAGTGAAGATGCCGCTACTCATCTAAACAACTTTGTTGATTTGTGTGATATGCAAAAGAAGAAAGATACGGATAATGATATTTTTAAACTGAAGTTATTTCCGTTTTCACTTAGAGATCGTGCTAAAGTTTGGTTTTCGTCTTTGCCTAAAAATAGTATTGATTCTTGGAACAAGTGCAAAGATGCTTTTATCTCTAAGTATTTCCTCCCGCTAAGATTATCACTCTTAGAAACAATATTATGAATTTTAAACAACTTGATCATGAGCATGTTGCCCAATCTTGGGAAAGGATGAAATTGATGATTTGCAATTGCCCTACTCATGGTTTGAATTTATCGATGATCATACAAAAAAATTATGCCGGTTTGAACTTTGCTTCTACAAATCTTTTAGATTCGGCCGCGGGAGGCACGTTTATGGAAATCACGTACGTTAGGAGATGCTACAAAACTTCTTGATAATATTATGGCTAATTATTCTCAATGGCACACCGAAAGATCTTCTAGTAAAAAAGTGCATTCTATAGAAGAAATCAATGTTTTGAGTGGAAAGATGGATGAACTTATGAAGTTGTTTGCTACTAAAAATACTCCTTTTGATCCCAATGATATGCCTTTGTCTACTTTGATTGAGAATAATAATGAATCTATGGATGTGATTTTTGTTGGTAGGAATAGTTTTGGAAACAATGCTTATTGAGGAAACTTTAATTCTAGACCGTTCCCTAATAATTCCTTTAATAATTATGGAAATTCCTACAATAATTCTTATGGTAATTTTAATAAGATGCCCTTTTATTTTGAGAATAGTGTGAAAGAATTTATGATTTCTCAAAAGAATTTTAATGCTTTGCTTGAAGAAAAATTGCTCAAAGTTGATGATTTGGCTAGGAACGTTGATAGACTTTCGCTTGATGTTGATTCTCTTAAACTTAGATCTACTCCTCCTAAGCATGATATCAATGAGTCTCTCAAAGCAATGAGAATTTCCATTGATGAGTGCAAGGAAAGAACCGCTAGATTGCGTGCTAAGAGAGATTGCTTTGTAAAGGCGTGTTCTTCTAGTTTCCATGAAAATAATGATGAAGATCTTAAAGTTATTGATGTGTATCCTATTAGATCTTTGTTTTGCAATATGAATCTTGATAATAATGGGACTGGAGATGAGTCAACTTTAGTTATAAGGCGTTCCAAGAATTCGGAGTTTTTAGATCTTGATGCTAAATTTGGTAAAAATGGGATTGGAGAGGTCATGACTTTAAATAGTATTGAACCCACTATCTCGGATTTCAAGGAATTTGATTATGATAATTTTTCTTTAGAAAGTTGTATTTCCTTGTTGTAATCCGTTGTTAATTCTCCTCATGCTTATAGTCAAAATAAAGCTTTTACCAAACATATGGTTGATGCCTTGATGCAATCTTTTGATGAAAAACTTAATTTGGAAGTTTCTATACCTAGAAAACTTAATGATGAGTGGGAACCTACTATAAAGATTAAAATTAAAGATCATGAGTGTTTTGCTTTGTGTGATTTGGGTGCTAGTGTTTCCACGATTCCGAAAACTTTATGTGATATTCTAGGTTTCCATGATCTTGATGATTGCTCTTTAAATTTGCACCTTGCGGATTCCACCATTAAAAAACCAATGGGAAGGATCAATGATGTCCTCATTGTTGCAAATAGAAATTTGGTGCCCGTAGATTTTATCGTTCTTGATATAGATTGCAATCTTTCTTGCCCTATTATTCTTGGTAGACCTTTCCATAGAACGATTGGCGCGATTATTGATATGAAGGAAGGGAACATTAGATTCCAATTTCCATTAAAAAAGGCACGGAGCACTTTCCAAGAAAGAAATTCAAATTACCTTATGAATCTATCATGCGAGCTACCTATGAATCAAGTGCCAAAGATGGCACTACTTAGATCTATCTTCGCTTTTATACCTAGCTAGGGGCGTTAAACGATATCGCTAGTTGGGAGGCAACCCAATTTTCTTTGTGTTTTTGTTTTTATTCCTGTTTACTAATAAATCTTGCATATACTTTCTATTTATATGTGTTTTCATATTTTAATTAGTGTTTGTGCCAAGTAGAACCTATAGGATAACCTATGATGATAGTTGATTTGATTCTGCTGAAAAACAGAAACTTTGCGCTCACGAGAAAAAATTCAATAAATCACCGAAACGTGCTTTTGCATTGATTCTTTTTGATGCTGATCAATAGACAAATTTTCCAGGACTTACTATTTTGTAGGATTTTTAGAGTTCCAGAAGTTTGCGTTAGTTACAGATTTCTACAGACTGTTCGGTTTTTGACAGATTCTGTTTTTCGTGTCTTGTTTGCTTATTTTGATGCATCTATGGCTAGTATTAAGTGGTATGAACCATAGAGAAGTTGGAATACAGTAGATTTAACACCAAAATAAATAAAGAATGAGTTCATTACAGTACCTTATGTGGTGGTTTTGTTTTCTTTCACTAACGGAGCTTATAAGATTTCCTGTTGAGTTTTGTGTTGTGAAGTTTTCAAGATTTGGGTAAAGCTTTGATGGACTATGGAATAAAGAGTGGAAAAAGCCTAAACTTGAGGATGACCAAGGCACCCCAAGATATTAAATAATAGACAAAAGCCTAAGTTTGGGGATGCCCCGGGAAGGCATCCCCTCTTTCGTCTTCGTTCATTGGTAACTTTACTTGGAGCTATATTTTTATTCGCCACATGATATGTGTTTTGCTTGGAGCATCGTGTATTATATTAGTCTTTGCTTTTTAGTTTACCACAATAATCCTTGCTGCACACACCTTTTGGGAGAAGCCTACTTGATTTGAATTTATTAGAATATGCTATGTGCTTCACTTATATCTTTTGAGCTAGATAGTTTTTGCTCTAGTGCTTCACTTATATCTTTTAGAGCACGGCGGTGGCTTAGTTTTATAGAAATTGCCAGTCTCTCATGCTTCACTTATATTATTTTGAGAGTCTTTTAGAACAGCATGGTATTTGCTATGGTTATAAATTGGTCCTAGAATGGTAGGCATCCAAGTTGAGTATAATAAAAACTATCACAGGAAGTGAATTGGATGCTATGATCAATTTGATACTTGATAATTGTTTTTGAGATATGGAGGTAGTGATATTAAAGTCGTGCTAGTTGGGTGATTATGAATTTAAAGAATGCTTGTGTTGAAGTTAGCAAGTCACGTAGCATGCACGTATGGTTAAAGTTGTGTAACAAATTTGAAAAATGGAGTGTACTTGGCTTGTGCATCCTTATGAGTGGCGGTCGGGGACGAGCGATGGTCTTTTCCTACCAATCTATCCCTCTAGGAGCATGCGCGTAGTGCTTGATTTTTGATGACTTCTAAATTTTTGCAATAAGTATATAAGTTCTTTTGACTAATGTTGAGTCCATGGATTATACGCACTTTTACCTTTCCACCATTGCTAGCCTCTTCGGTACCGTGCATTGCCCTTTCTCACCTTGAGAGTTGGTGAAAACTTCGCCGGTGCATCAACCCCGTGATATGATACGCTCTATCACACATAAACCTCCTTATATCTTCCTCAAAACAGCCACTATACCTACCTATTATGGCATTTCCATAGCCATTCCGAGATATATTGCCATGCAACTTTCCACCGTTCCGTTCATCATCATCCTGACATACTTTACTTTTGTCATATTGCCATTGTATGATCATGTATTAGACATCGTATTTGTGGCAAAGCCACCATGCATAATTTTTTCATACATGTCACTCTTGATTCATTGCACCATCCTGGTACACCGCCGGAGGCATTCATATAGAGTCATATCTTGTTCTAGTTTCGAATTGTAGTTCATATGTTATAAACAATAAAAGTGTGATGATTATCATTATTAGAGCATTGCCCAAAAAGAAAAAAAGAAAAAGAAAAAAGAGAAAGGCCAAAAGAAAAAAAAGAAAGACCAAAGAAAAAAAGAAAATAAAAAATAAATAAATAAAAGGGGCAATGTTACTATCTCCTTTTTCACACTTGTGCTTCAAAGTAGCACCATGTTCTTCATGTAGTGGGTCTCATATCTTGTGCTTCAAAGTAGCACCATATTTTTCATATAGTGAGTCTCATATGTTGTCACTTTCATATGCTAGTGGGAATTTTTCATTATAGAACTTGGCTTGTATATTCCTATGATGGGCTTCCTCAAATGCCCTAGGTCTTCGTGAGCAAGCAAGTTGGATGCACACCCACTAGTTTTCTTTTGTTGAGCATTCATTTATACCTCTAGTGCATCCGTTGCATGGCAATCCCTACTCCTCATGTTGACATCAATTGATGGGCATCTCCATAGCCCGTTGATTATCCTCGTCAATGTGAGACTTTCTCTTTTTTGTCTTCTCCACACAATCCCCATCATCATATTCTATTAGTGCTATATCCATGGCTCATGCTCATGTATTGCGTGAAGGCTGAAAAAGTTTGAGATTATTTAAGTATGAAACAATTGCTTGGCTTGTCATCGGGGGTGTAGAATTTGGGAATATCTTTGTGTGACGAAAATGAAGCATAGCCTAACTATATGATTTTGCAGGGATGAACTTTCTTTAGCCATGTTATTTTGAGAAGAGATGATTGCTTTGATTAGTATGCTTGAAGTGTTACTATTTCTTTTATCAATATGAACTTTTATTTTGAATCATTTGGATCTGAAAATTCATGTCACAATAAAGAAAGTTACATTGAGAATTATGCTAGGTAGCATTCCACATAAAAAATTCTGTTTTTATCATTTACCTTCTCGAGGACGATCAGGAATTAAGCTTGGGGATGCTTGATACGTCTCCAACGTATCTATAATTTTTGATTGTTCCATGCTATTATATTACCCCTTTTGGATGTTTATGGGCTTTATTTTACACATGTATATCATTTTTGGGACTAACCTACTAACCGGAGGCCCAGCCCGTATTGCTGTTTTTTTTGCCTATTTCGGTATTTCGAAGAAAAAGAATATCAAACGGAGTCCAAACGGAATGAAACCTTCGGGAGCGTGATTTTTGGAACGAACGTGATCCAGAGGACTTGGAGTGTAAGTCAAGCAGCAATCGAGTCGGCCAGGAGATAGGAGGGCGCGCCCACCCCTCCTGGGCGCGCCCCCTGTCTCTTGGGCCCCTCGAGCGGCCACCAACGTACTTCTTCCTCCTATATATACCTACGTACCCCCAAAAACATCCAGAGAGCCACCGAAACACAATTTCCACCGCCGTAACCTTCTATATCCACGAGATCCCATCTTGGAGTCTTCGCCGGCGCTCCGCCGGAGGGGGAATCGACCACGGAGGGCTTCTACATCAACACCATAGCCCCTCCGATGAGTTGTGAGTAGTTTACCACAGACCTTCGGATCCATAATTATTAGCTATATGGCTTCTTCTCTCTTTTTGGATCTCAATACAATGCTCTCCCCCTCTCTTATGGAGATCTATTTGATGTAAACTCTTTTGCGGTGTGTTTGTCGAGATCCGATGAATTGTGGGTTTACGATCAAGTTTATCTATGAGAAATATTTGAATCTTCTTTGAATTCTTTTATGTATGATTGAGTTATCTTTGCAAGTCTCTTCGAATTATCAGTTTGATTTGGCCTACTAGATTGATCTTTCTTGCCATGGGAGAAGTGCTTATCTTTGGGTTCAATCTTGCGGTGCCCTTACCCAGTGACAAAAAGGGTTGCAAGGCACGTATTGTATTGTTGCCATCGAGGATAAAAAGATGGGGTTTATATCATATTGCTTGAGTTTATCCCTCTACATCATGTCATCTTTCTTAATGAATTACTCTGTTCTTATGAACTTAATACTCTAGATGCATGCTGGATAGCGGTCAATGTGTGGAGTAATAGTAGTAGATGCAGGTAGGAGTCGGTCTAATTGTCGCGGACGTGATGCCTATATACATGATCATGCCTAGATAATCTCATAATTATTTGCTTTTCGATCAATTGCTCGACAGTAATTTGTTCACCTACCATAATACTTATGCTATCTTGAGAGAAGCCTCTAGTGAAACCTATGGCCTCCGGGTCTATATTTTATCATATAAGCTTTCAATCTACTTTAATTTGCCTCTTTACTTTTTGCATCTATATTATAAAATATGAAAAATATATTTATCTTATCATACTATCTCTATCAGATCTCACTTTCTTAAGTGGCCATGAAGGGATTGACAACCCCTTTATTGTGTTGGTTGCGAGTTCTTTGTTTGTTTGTGTAGGTGCGTGGGACTTTTGAAGAGCCTCCTACTGGATTGATACCTTGGTTCTCAAAAACTGAGGGAAATACTTACGGTACTATTGCTGCATCACCCTTTCCTCTTCAAGGAAAACCAACGCAAGCTTAAGACGTAGCAGGAGGGCTGCCACACCCTTCCCCTGGCGCTGCCCCTCCCTCCTCCAACACCTCCTCCTCCTTCTAGAGCTTGGCGAAGCACTGTAGGAAAACCGGAAGCTCCACCACCACGCCATCGTGCTGCCGGAGCTCTCCCTCAACTTCTCCTCTTCCCGTGCTGGATCAAGAAGGAGCATACATCCCCGGGCTGTACGTGTGTTGAACGCGGAGGCGCCACCCGTTAGGCGCTAGATCGGATCTTCCGCGATTTGAATTGCCGTGAGTACGACTCCATCAATCGCGTTCTTGTAAAGCTTCCGCTTAGCGATCTTCAAGGGTACGAAGATGCACTCCCTCTCTCTCGTTGCTAGCATCTCCTAGATTGATCTTGGTGATACGTAGGAACATTTTGAATTATTACTACGTTTCCCAACACACCCAACATTCCCTAGAGAATTTTAAGGTAAAATATTGATTTAATTTTTTTACCCGAACCACCAAAGTCTAACAATTTCAGAATATATAATAGGTAGTTGACAAACGAGTTACCTTGTATACTTTACCAAAACCTCCTTGCCCAATCATACATGTTTCAAAGAAATTGTTTGTCGCTTGGGAAATTTCTTCAAATTTGGCAAGTGGAAATTCGTGTTCATGGGAAGGGTTTCCTTCCCGTAGTTCGTGAAAGGTACTCATACCGTCGGATGTTACATTCTTGTCTTTTCTCCATTTTTTGTTCTGGCCTGCTCCCACAGTATTATAGCCATTTCTTATCTAATAAACATATCAACATAGCAAAAATAAAAGGTTCTATAAGAGTCGACATGGAAGTGCCAAACTTTCTATAGATGTCAAATCATGGTGGTGGTGTT